>NC_036860.1:48501909-48608235 GCF_002910315.2 Salvelinus sp. IW2-2015 | reverse complement strand
GAGATATACTGCTGGAGCGCGTGCTACAGGTAGGTGCTGCTATGGTGACCAGCGAGCTGAGATAAGGGGGACTTTACCTAGCAGGGTCTTGTAGATGACCTGGAACCAGTGGGTTTGGCGACGAGTATGAAGCGAGGGCCAGCCAACGAGAGTGTACAGGTCGCAGTGGTGGGTAGTATATGGGGCTTTGGTGACAAACGGATGGCACTGTGATAGACTGCATCCAATTTATTGAGTAGGGTTTTGGAGGCTATTTTGTAAATGACATCACCGAAGTCGAGGATTGGTAGGATGGTCAGTTTTACAAGGGTATGTTTGGCAGCATGAGTAAAGGATGCTTTGTTGCGGAATAGGAAGCCAATTCTAGATTTGACTTTGGATTGGAGATGTTTGATGTGGGTCTGGAAGGAGAGTTTACAGTCTAACCAGACACCTAGGTATTTGTAGTTGTCCACATATTCTAAGTCAGAGCCGTCCAAAGTAGTGATGTTGGACAGGCGGGCAGGAGCAGGCAGCGATCGGTTGAAGAGCATGCATTTGGTTTTACTTGTATTTAAGAGCAGTTGGAGGCCACGGAAGGAGAGTTGTATGGCATTGAAGCTCGCCTGGAGGGTTGTTAACACAGTGTCAAAAGAAGGGCCAGAAGTATACAGAATAGTGTCGTCTGCGTAGAGGTGGATCAGAGAATCACAGCAGCAAGAGCGACATCATTGATGTAAACAGAGAAGAGAGTCGGTCCAAGAATTGAACCCTGTGGCACCCCATAGAGACTGCCAGAGGCCCGGACAACAGACCCTCCGATTTGACACACTGAACTCGATCAGAGAAGTAGTTGGTGAACCAGGCGAGGCAATCATATAGAGAAACCAAGGCTGTCGAGTCTGCCAATGAGGATGTGGTGATTGACAGAGTCAAAGCCTTGGCAGGTCAATGAATACGGCTGCACAGTATTGTTTCCTATCGATGGCGGTTACGATATCGTTTATGACCTTGAGCGTGGCTGAGGTGCACCCATGACCAGCTCTGAAACCAGATTGCATAGCGGAGAAGGTGTGGTGTGATTCGAAATGGTCGGTAATCTGTTTGTTGACTTGGCTTTCGAAGACCTTAGAAAGGCAGGGTAGGATAGATATAGGTCTGTAGCAGTTAGGGTCAAGGGTGTCCCCCCTTTGAAGAGCGGGATAACCGCAGCTCCTTTCCAATCTTTGGGGACTTCAGACGACACGAAAGAGAGGTTGAAGAGGCTAGTAATAGGGTGGCAACAATTTCAGCAGATAGTTTTAGAAAGAAAGGGTCCAGATTATCTAGCCCGGATGATTTGTAAGGGTCCAGATTTTGCAGCTCATTTAGAACATCAGCTGATTGTATTTGGAGAAAGAGAAATGGGGAAGGCTTGGGCGAGTAGCAGAGGGGAGGGCAGTGCTGTTTGTCCGGGGTAGGGGTAGCCAGGTGGAAAGCATGGCCAGCGCTAGAAAAATGCTTATTGAAATTCTCAATTATAGTGGATTTGTCGGTGGTGACAGTGTTTTCCTATCTTCAGAGCGGTTGGAAGCTGGGAGGAGGTGTTCTTATTCTCCATGGACTTTACGGTGTCCCAGAACTTTTTTGAATTTGTGTTGCAGGAAGCAAATTTCTGCTTGAAAAAGCTAGCCTTGGCCTGTTCTAACTGCCTGTGTAATATGGTTTCTGGCTTCCTGAAAAGTTGCATATCACGGGGGCTGTTCGATGCTAATGCAGAACGCCATAGGATGTTTTCTGTTGGTTAAGGGCAGATCAGGTCAGGAGAGAACAAGGGCTTATCTGTTCCTGGTTCTAAATTTCTTGAATGGGGCATGCTTATTCAAGATGGTGAGGAAGGCATTTAAAAAAAATGACCAGGCATCCTCTACTGACGGGATGAGATCAATATCCTTCCAGGATACCCCGGCCAGGTCGATTAGAAAGGCCTGCTCGCTGAAGTGTTCAGGGAGCGTTTGACAGTGATGAGTGGAGGTCGTTTGACCGCTGACCCATTACGGATGCAGGCAATGAGGCAGTGATCGCTGAGATCTGGTTGAAAACAGCAGAGGTGTATTTGGAGGGCAAGTTTGTTAGGATGATATCTATGAGGGTACCCGTGTTTACGGAATTGGGGTGGTACCTGGTAGGTTCATTGATAATTTGTTGTGAGATTGAGGGCATCAAGCTTAGATTGTAGGGTGGCTGGGTGTTGAGCATGTTCAAATTTAGGTCGCCTAGCAGCACTCTGAAGATAGATGGGGGGCAATCAGTTCACATATAGTGTCCAGAGCACAGCTGGGGGCAGAGGGTGGTCTATAGCAGGCGGCAACGGTGAAGAGACTTGTTTTTAGAGAGGTGGATTTTAAAAAGTAGAAGTTCAAATTGTTTGGGAACAGACCTTGATAGTATAACAGAACTCTGCAGGCAGTCTTTGCAGTAGATTGCAACACCGCCCCTTTGCCGTTCTATCTTGTCTGAAAATCTTGTAATTGGGGATGAAAATGTCTGAATTTTGGTGGTCTTTCTAAGCCAGGATTCAGCCACGGCTAAAACATCCGGGTTGGTAGAGTGTGCTAAAGCAGTGAACAAAGCAAACTTAGGGAGGAGCTTCTAATGTAACATGCATGAAGCCAAGGCTATTACGGTTACAGAAGTCATCAAAAGAGAGCGCCTGGGGAATAGGAGTGGAGCCAGGTACTGCAGGGCCTGGATTCACCTCTACATCACCAGAGGAACAGAGGAGGAGTAGGATAAGGGTACGGCTAAAAGCTTGAGAATTGGTCGCCTAGAGCTACTAGAGCAGAGAGTAAAAGGAAGTTTCTGGGGGCGATAAAATAGTTTAAAGAATAATGTACAGACAAAGGTATGGTAGGATGTGAATACAGTGGAGGTAAACCTAGGTATTGAGTGATGATGAGAGAGATATTGTCTCTAGAACATCATTGAACCAGGTGATGTCATCGCATATGTGGGTGGTGGAACTGAGAGGTTGGATATGGTATAGAGAGCAGGCTAGAATCTCTACAGTGAAATATCAAACCGGCTAATTTCGGGGCAGCTACAGATTAGCTTCTGGCTAGCTATCGGAGTAGCTTCTGGTTAGCTTTCAGGCTAGCTTCTGAATTAGCCCCTGGCTAGCTTCCACGATGGATTTTCAGATTGAGGTAAATAATACTTTTTGTAATTGGTGAAGCGGGTTGCAGGAAAGCTTTTGCAGGAAAGCGTTTGTAGTTGAGTTCTTGGATAATAAAATAAACAAAAGATATGCGAAGAAAAGGTGTAAATATATATATATACAGGACACGACACGACAATACGGAAAAAGACGTCTGAACTGCTAAGCCACCTTGGATGGAGAGAGTATGTGGGTATGTACGTGTGTATATGTGAGGGGAGTGCGGGTGTGTTGGAAGATGGGGTGCCTATGTGATGATTTAAGTGAGCGAGTAAGGAGAATGGTTGCAAATACCAGAGCCCATGTGTGTCTGCGAGCAGGAGTGCTGACAGAGCGAGTCTTCACTTTTGCGCAAATATAGGATATACATTTTAACATAAAAATATATAGTTTGTTTATTTTTTTCCCATCATGATGGAATGGTGCCAACCCTATATCCTAGACACCCACCTGAGCAACCCACCCACTAAGGAGAAGTCCTTATCCGTTTTATATGCTTACTGCAAGTAGCCTAGGCATCCATGACAGAAAGGTGAACGAGGTCAGAGATCCACTAAAGCAGCACCGTCCCCTCAAAAGTCTGAGCCTGCCTGGCAGGGTAGGTCCAAAAGCACAAAGGCAACTGATGGGTGAGCATAATATACAAGGATTTTCTCAAAGCTGCTAATGAGAACCTTGACGACCTCGTACCTAGCCGGAGGGAATTCTGGTGGAGTACCCCACCCAGGTAGTAGCAGTGCTGGCAACACTGGCTGCAGTAACCCATGGGGAGGGAGTCACACTTGGACAATCAGAGAGGGAGCATCTTATTGTGGTCCTGGCGGCACAGAATAATTGAACGGTCTGACTGCATAGAGGTGCTTGGGAATGTGGGTCACAACGGGGAACCAGCGTGTGTGGGTGTTGGGGGTTATCTGAGTTCCATCAGCTAGGACTAGATATTGGTTAATCAAATCTTCCCATTCCTGCTTAATTTGGCATGCCTTCTTAAACAGACAAAATGTATAAGCATTCGCACATCGGGGTAAATGTGATATTTTTTATTTTTTTATTTTTTATAAATTAGGAAACATTTCTAAAAACCTGTTTTTGCTTTGTCATTATGGGGTATTGTGTATAGATTGATGAGGGGGAAAACAATTGAATCCATTTTAGAATAAGGCTGTAACGTAACAAAATTTGGAAAAAGGGGTCTGAATACTTTCCGAATGCACTGTATATATAAATGACTGGACTATTTGAATTTTGGACAATCTCATACAATGGGTTAAAGTTATGTATAATAACCCCAGGTGTAAAATAGTAAATAATGTCTACTTCTCAGAAAGTATTAAATTGTCAAGGGGAGTAAACAAGTTTGTCCACAATCGGCATATCTATTTATTATGGCCATCGAAATGTTAGCTATTGTTAGATCCAACAATAATATCAAGGGGCTAGAACTCCAGGGCCTCAGAACAAAGGTGTTATTGTACTCTGACGATTCATGTTTTCTATTAAATCTGCTATTTGGATCCCTGCACAGCCTCATAGAGGATCTAGATCATTTTTCTAACCTCTCATAGATTGGTGAGTCATTTAAAAAAAAATGTAATCCATTTTAGAATGAAGGCTGTAACCTAACAAAATGTGGAAAAAGTCAGGTGGGTGAATACTTTCCGAGTGCACTGTATACGCTGAAAGTAGAAGCCTAAGTATTGTTGTCCATTAGTTTACTCCAATTAGCAGAGGGGTGGTAGGGTTAGGGAAAATAATAAAGGAGGAAAATATATTTTATATTATGTTCTGGATGTTCTGGATAGTGCAGATGTGAATCACATCCAAAACCTATGGCGAGATCTGAAAACAGCAGCTGGTGCTGGGCACCCCGCAAATATTGAATAATTAGAGCAGCTGCTACTGAAAAGTGGGCCAAATTACCAGTATAAAGGTGCAACAAGCTTATTGATGGCAACAAGAAGAACTAGGGAATTAATTAAGAAAAGTGTAAAGGTACCAATTTATTTGTCCAGAACATGTAGATGCAATTGGAATTGACCACCTTATATTTCAATATATACTTTTTCTGACCCTATACGGAGATACTGCAGTAGACAGGGATAATGATCAAGAAGTTACCATTCTGTTCTTGGGGACTATTTGCACCAATCTCACTGTGTGTGTGTGTGTTTACCTTAGGGTCAATGATACTATGATGTCGCTGTCCTCTGTCCATTTATAAATACAGAGCTCAACAGCACAACTACAGTCCGAAGCAGAGGCAGGCTCCCTCAGTCTTACCGATCACAAAGGTTTGTATTTCAGATTTCGGGGGTACGGCTTTATGAGTTACTTATTAGAACTAAATTCCGCCTCAAATAAATGTTTCTATAAATAGCCAAGTGTTAACATTTTGAATAATGTTAATCAGATAAACATTAATGTTTTTAGTTGCTTGTAAGAATCATTTTTTTTCTATCCAAAGGCACTCCGTGTATGGCAGTAACCAATGAAACCTCAGGATAATTTTTTTGTATATGAACATATGATAATAATCAAGATGAATGGGAGGACTATGGTTAAAGTGACGGTGGCTATCCTAATGGCTGTATTTTTGATCTACATAAATTGCGTGATGATTTTTGCTATGAGTAGCAGGACAACTTTTAAGGAAACTCCTGCTACATTCTCTTCACACATACACTCTTTAATGACTCCATGGAGTTTCTGGTCAGCTGCCTTCTGTATGTGTTTGCCTTGGCTTATCTACAATTGGTTAAGGTTGTCAGTGTTGTCAGTTTGTCAAGTTTGGCAGTGGCATGTCCTGTGTTGCACCACTCAACCTGGCTGTGATGTCGCTAGAACGCTATGCAGCCATCTGCCTCCCTCTACGGCATAGCATTGCCATTGCTGTCGTCTGGTTTGTCGTATTCATAAATCTTAGAATTTATGTTCTTTATTCCACAAAGGACCCCATTATTTTCAGCCTGGTCTCATAGACTAGACGTAATAGTAAACGTAAATTCGGGACACTGAAATTAGTATGATACGTTACGTTTGGTATGGTTACATTATACAGGTTACTTAAGATGAAAGTAGGGGGTGGGTGGGTGTGCATATAACGCAAACGTATAGAGCGTGTTCGAATCTCAACAAGTACAACTTTATCAACTTTGCAACTACTTACTACTTTTTAGCTACTTTGCAACTACACTGAACAAAAATATAAACGCAACATGTAAAGTGTTGGTCCCATGTTTCATAAGCTGAAATAAAAGAACACAGAAATGTTCCATATGCACAAAAAGCTTTTTCTCTAAAAAGTTGCGCACAAATTTGTTTACATCCCTGTTAGTGAACATTTCTCCTTTGCCATGACAATCCATCCATTTAACAGGTGTGGCATATCAAGAAGATGATTAAACAGCATGATCATTACGCAGGTGTACCTTCAAATTCAAATTTTATTGGTCACATTCACATGGTTAGCAGATGTTAATGCAAGTGTAGCGAAATGCTTGTGCTTCTAGTTCCGACAGTGCAGTAATATCTAATAAGTAATCTGACATTTCACAACAACTACCTAATACACACAAATCTAAAGGGATGGGATAAGAATTAGAGGTCGACCGATTATGATTTTCCAACGCCGATACCAATACCGATTATTGGAGGACCCAAAAAAGCCGATACCGATAAATTGGCCGATTTTTTTATTTATTTGTAATAATGACAATTACAACAATACTGAATGAACACTTATTTTAACTTAATATAATACATCAATAAAATCAATTTAGCCTCAAATAAATAATGAAACATGTTCAATTTGGTTTAAATAATGCAAAAACATAGTGTTGGAGAAGAAAGTAAGTTCCTTGCTCAGAACATGAGAACATATGAAAGCTGGTGGTTCCTTTTAACATGAGTCTTCAATAATCCCAGGTAAGAAGTTTTAGGTTGTAGTTATTATAGGAATTATAGGACTATTTCTCTCTCTACGATTTGTATTTCATATACCTTTGACTATTGGATGTTCTTATAGGCACTTTAGTATTGCCAGTGTAACAGTATAGCTTCCATCCCTCTCCTCGCCGCTACCTGGGCTTGAACCAGGAACATATCGACAACAGCCACCCTCGAAGCAGCGTTACCCATGCAGAGCAAGGGGAACAACTACTCCAAGTCGCAGAGCGAGTGATGTTTGAAACGCTATTAGTGCACACCCCGCTAACTAGCTAGCCATTTCACATCGGTTACACCAGCCTAATCTTGGGAGTTGATAGGCTTGAATTCATAAACAGCAGAGCTGCTGGCAAAACGCACGAAAGTGCTGTTTGAATGAATGCTAACGAGCCTGCTGGTGCCCACCATCGCTCAGTCAGACTGCTCTATCAAATCATAGACTTAATTATAACATAATAACACACAGAAATACGAGCCTTGGGTCATTAATATGGTCGAATCCGGAAACTATCATCTCGAAAACAAAACATTTATTCTTTCAGTGAAATACGGAACCGTTCCGTATTTTATCTAACGGGTGGTATCCATCAGTCTAAATATTCCTGTTACATTGCACAACCTTCAATGTTATGTCATAATTACGTAACATTCTGGCAAATTAGTTTGCAATGAGCCAGGCGGCCCAAACTGTTGCATATACCCCGACTCTGCGTGCAATGAGAAGAGAAGGGACACAATTTCATGTGGTTAATATTGCCTGCTAACCTGTATTTCTTTTAGCTAAATATGCAGGTTTAAAAATATATACTTCTGTGTATTGATTTTAAGAAAGGCATTGATGTTTATGGTTAGGTACACGTTGGAGCAACGACAGTCCTTTTTCGCGAATGCGCACTGCATCGATTATATACAACACAGGACACGCTAGATAAACTAGTAATATCATCACCCATGTGTAGTTATAACTAGTGATTATGATTGATTGATTGATTGTTTTTTATAAGATAAGTTTAATGCTAGCTAGCAACTTACCTTGGCTTCTTACTGCATTCGCGTAACAGGCGGGCTCCTTGTGAGGCAGGTGGTTAGAGCGTTGGACTAGTTAACCGTAAGACTGCAAGATTGAATCCCTGAGCTGACAAGGTAAAAATCTGTCGTTCTGCCCATGAACAAGGCAGTTTACCCCCCGGTCCTAGGCCGTCATTGAAAATAAGAATGTGTTCTTAACTGACTTGCCTAGTTAAATAAAGGTGTAAAAATAAAATAAATATATATATATATATATATTGGCAAAATCGGCGTCCAAAATTACCGATTTCCGATTGTTATGAAAACTTGAAATCGGCCCTATTTAATCGGCCATTCCGATTAATCGGTCGACCTCTAATAAGAATATGTACATATAAATATATGGATGAGCGATGACCGAGCCGCATAGGCAAGATGCAATAGATGGTATAAAATACAGTATATACATATGAGATGAGTATGTAAGATATGTAAACATTATTAAAGTGACATTATTAAAGTGACCTTGTGCTGGGGACAATAAACGGCCACTCTAAACTGTGCAGTTTTGTCACACAATACAATACCATAGATGTCTCAAGTTTTGAGGGAGCCTGCAATTGGCATGCTGACTGCAGGAAGGTCCACCAGAGCTGTTGCCAGAGAATTGAATGTTCATTTGCCTACCATAAGCCACCTCCAAAGTAATTTTAGAGAATTTGGCAGTACGTCTAACTGGCCTCACAACCGCAGACCACGTGCAACCACGCCAACCCAGGACCTCCACATCCGGCTTCTTCCCCTGTGGGATCGTCTGAGACCAGCCACTCGGACAGCTGACGAAACTGTGTATTTGCACAATTGAAGAAATTCTGCACAAACTGTCGGAAACCGTCTCAGGGAAGTTAATCTGCATGCTCGTCATCCTCACCAGAGTCTTGACCTGACTGCAGTTTGGCATCATAACTGAATTCAGTGGGCAAATGCTCACCTTCGATGGGCACTCTACCCCTTTCAACTGTAAGGGGTAGATGGCAGACAGTTTGTATGGCGTTGTGTGGGCGAGCGGTTTGCTGATGTCAAGTTTGTGAACAGAGTGTCCCATGATGATGGTGGGGCTATTGTATGGGCAGGCATAAGCTACGGACAACCAGCACAATTGTATTTTATCGATGGCAATTTGAATGCAGAGATCCTGAGGGCCATTGTCATGCCATTCATCTGCCGCCATCATCTGATATTTCAGCATGATAATGCACAGCCACATATTGCAAGGATCTGTATACAATTCCCTCAAGCTGAAAATGTCCCAGTTCTTCCATGGCCTGCATAATCATCAGACATGTCAGTCATTGTGCATGTTTGGGATGCTCTGGTTCGACATGTACGACAGCGTGTTCTAGTTCCTGCCAATATCCAGCAACTTCACACAGCCATTGAAGAGCGGGACAACATTCCACAGGCCACAATCAAATCTATGCGAAGGAGATGTTGCGCTGCATGAGGCAAATGGTCGTCACACCAGTTATTGACTGGTTTTCTGATCCACTGCCCTTTTTTTAAAGGTATCTGTGACCGACAGATGTATATTCGTATTCCCAGTCATGTGAAATCCATAGCCTAATGAATATATTTAAATTGAGTGATTTCCTTATATGAACTGTAACTCAGTTAAATCTTTGAAATTGTTGCATGTTGCATTTATATTTTTGTTCAGTGCACTTAGCATGTTAGCTAACCCTTCCATTAATCGTAACCTGAACCCTTTAACCCTTTTTTTTTGTTACCCCAATATTTTGCACACAGCAGAAGTTATTAATTGCGTTGTGGCAGATGCAAGTGTTTCTGGGTTCAAAACTTTTTGCTTTGAAGCGGTCTCTCATCATTTACACATACAGTACCAGTCAAAAGTTTGGACACACCTACTCATTCCTGCATTTTTCTTTATTTTTGTACTATTTTCTACATTGTAGAATAATAGTGAAGACATCAAAACTATGAAATAACACATATGGAATGATGAAGTAAAAAGTATAAAACAAATCAAAATATATTTTATATTTGAGATTCTTCAAAGTAGCCACCCTTTGCCTTGATGACAGCTTTGCACATTCTTTGCATTCTCTCAACCAGCTTCATGAGCTGGTTGTCACCTGGAATGCATTTCAATTAACAGGTTTGCCTTGTTAAAAGTTTTTTTTTTTTTTCCTTCTTAATGCGTTTGAGCCAATCAGTTGTGTTGCGACAAGGTAGGGGTGGCATACAGAAGATAGCCCTATTTGGTAAAAGACCAAGTCCATATTATGGCAAGAACAGCTCAAATAAGCAAAGAAAAATGACAGTCCATCATTACCTTAAGACATGAAGGTCAGTCAATACAGAAAATTCCAACAACTTTTAAAGTTTCTTCAAGTACAGTCGCAAAAACCATCAAACGCTATGACGAAACTGGCTCTCATGAGGACCGCCACAGGAAAGGAAGACCCAGAGTTACCTCTGCTGCAGAGGATAAGTTCAACAGAGTTAACTGCACCTCAGATTACAGCCCAAATAAATGCTTCACAGAGGTCAAGTAACAGACACATCTCAACATCAACTGTTCAGAGGAGACTGTGTGAATCAGGCCTTCATGTTCACATTGCTGCAAAGAAACCCATACTAAAGGACATCAATAATAATAACAGACTTGCTGTGTAAGGGCTATTTGACCAAGGAGAGTGATGGAGTGCTGCATCAGATGACCTGGCCTCCACAATCACCTGACCTAAACCCAATTGAGATGGTTTGGAATGAGTTGGACCACAGAGTGAAGGAAAATCAGCCAACAAGTGCTCAGAATATGTGGGAACTCCTTCAAGACTGTTGGAAAAGCATTCCTCATTAAGCTGTTTGAGAGAATGCCAAGTGTGCAAACCTGTCATCAAGGCAAAGGGTGGCTATTTTGAATAATCTGAAATATAAAATATTTTGATTTGTTTAACACTTTTTTGGTTACTACATGATTCCTGTGTTTTATTTCATAGTTTGATGTCTTCACTATTATTCTAAAATGTAGAAAAATAAACTTTTTTATGTCCAAACTTTTGACTGGTACTGTACATCACCATCATTATAGCAGCCAGGTCTGCCTCTTTTGACAAAACTAAAGCCAGTAAGGCCCACAAGACCTGGCCTGTCCCTCTCTTTCCTGTACTGTATGCACCTTTAGAAAGAGCACTGGCCAGTGCAGGCAGTACTGCTCTCTTTGCTGACCTGCAGTATGTCAACTTCCTCATTTATCCTGCTAAGACGTTTGAGCCCCATCAAATATGGGCTGAGAGATGGTGCTGTACAACCTGTTCCTACACTACTTAACTTGCAGGACTAGAAAAGTCAAGCCTGCTGTGATGGTACAATTGAAGAAAGCGTTGTTCCTTCAAGCCGATGAACCTGCCCGCTTGGTTTTAAGACAATGGGGAGACCCCGTTTTGTACACTTGCAAAATACTCCATAATGGGTGGCTGTGTTTATCGTGGAAATAAATAGTGCATATACCAGACATACAACAGAACAGAAATTAAAATCGGGAGAAATATTCCTTTTCCATTTTTATTCATCATTCTTAAAATCCAACAACATTAAACACATAGCACAACAAGATGCAGTTAGCCAAAATGTAACAAGAAACAGGCAAGGCATCACAGAAAAAAAAAGGGGAAAAAAATTGAGTGGGATGGGTGAAACAAAATCCCTGCTTTCAAAGAAAAGAAAAAAAGGCAAAACCATAAGTGTCAAAGTAATAGTAGTAGTAGTAATAATAATAATACATTTAAATTATATTTTTTACCAATTTAAGTGCTGAGAATTTTGTATAGTGTTATATAGTGCTCATGAACATTATTTTATCGTAGTTGGGAGTAATTGACAGAAGATGGTGTTCATGAGGCTCCAGGCAACTCCTCCATGACTGCTGGATGGGTCCAGGGAAAAACGGGCACTTGTCTATGTAGTTTATTTGGGTCCCATTAGCTGTTACAATAAAAAAAAACATGTAAAAAACAAACACAAACAAACGCTTTTTGGTTTTCCTGTACCAGTTAGCATCCCATTTTGACATACAAAACTATTACTTGTGTCAGAACAGACCTTATACAGTAACTACGAATATTGGTGGCAGCAATTGTTACAAAACCTTATTATTGTATGATGTCCATAATTTATGTTCATTTAAAAATATATATACACATACACTGAGTGTTCAAAACATTAGGAACACTGGCTCTTTCCATGACAGACTGATCAGGTGAATCCAGGTGAAAGCTATGATCCCTTATTGATGTCACCTGTTAAATCCACTTAAACAGTGTAGATGAAGGGGAGGAGACAGGTTAAATAAGTATTTTTAAGCGTTGTGACATGGGTTGTGAATGTGTACCATTCAGAGGGTGAATGGGCAAGACAAAATATTTAATTGCCTTTGAAAAGGGTATGGTAGTAGGTGCCAGGCGCACCGGTTTGAGTGTGTCAATAACTGCAACGCTGCTGGGTTTTTCCACGCTGAACAGTTTCCTGTGTGTATCAAGAATGGTCCACCACCAAATGACATCCAGCCGACTTGACACAACTGTGGGAAACATTGGAGTCCACCCTCTCACAGCTGAGGCTCTGCACACTCTTGGACTGTATACATGGTAGGCCGCTCCTACCAGATGATGTAGAGAGGATCTGTGTCTGCAGTACGTACTCACAACTGGTGTACCCCGGGGCTCGGTTCTAAGCCCTCTCCTCTTCACGCTATACACCAAGTCACTCGGCTCTGTCATATCCTCACATGGTCTCTATCATTGCTATGTAGATGACACTCACCTACTTTTCTCCTTCCCCCTTCTGACACCCAGGTAGCGACACACATCTCTGCGTGCCTGGCAGATATCTCAGCTTGGATGTCAGCCCACCACCTCAAGCTCAACCACGACAAGACGGAGCTGATCTTCCTCCCAGGGAAGGCCTAACCGCTCAAAGACCTATCCATCACGGTTGACAACTCCAGTGTCTCCCTCCCCAGAGTGCAAAGAACCTTGGTGTGACCCTGGACAACACCCTGTCGTTCTATGCAAACATCAAAGCAGTGACTCGCTCCTGCAGGTTCATGCTCTACATCATCCGTAGAGTACAAACCTACCTCACACAGGAAGCGGCAGAGGCCCTAATCCAGGCACTTGTCATGTCTCGTCTGGACTACTGCAACTTGCTGTTGGCTGGGCTCCCCGCTTGTGCCATCAAACCCCTGAAACTTATCCAGAATGCAGCAGCCCACCTGTTGTTCAACCTTCCCAAGTTCTTTAATTTCATCCCGCTCTTCCACACACTACACTGGCTTCCAGTCGAAGCTTGCATCCACTACAAGACCATGGCGCTTACCTACGGAATAGCAAGAGGAACTGCCCCGCCCTACCTTCAGGCTTTGCTCAAACCCTACATCTCAACCCGAGCACTCCATTCTGCCACCTCTGGTCTCTTGGCCTTCCCATCCCTACGAGAGGGCAGCTCCCACTCAGCCCAGGCCAAGCTCTTCTCTGTCCTAGCACGCCCCTGAACCTAGGACAGCAGAGTCCCTGCCCATCTTCCGAAAACATCTGAAACCCTACCTCTTCAAAGAGTATCTTAAATCATCCCACAGCACCCGCTCGCACCCCCCCTCACCCTGACCCCCACAAAAAAGAAAATTAAAAAATGCCTTTCGTGAACTAACACTCACACTTTACTTTCCCCCCCCTACCCCTTATTAGCTGACTTTGCTGATAGCTACTTTACTGATGATGTACTTACTATGACGTAGTTGTCCCACCTAGCTATCTCAAGACGAATGCACTAACAGTAAACCACTCTAAATTACAAAAATGTAAAAATGTAAAATGACTCAACATGGGCCAGCATCCCTGTGGAATGCTTGACACCTTGTAGTCTATGCCCCGACAAATTGAGGCTGTTCTGAGGGCAAAAGGAGGTGTAACTCAATATTAGGACAGTGTTCCTAATGTTTTGTACACTTAGTGTATATTTTTAAGGGGGGGGTGTTCTATTTTATTAGGCTGAGAAGAGACAGTGGGAAAGATAGACAGACAGTGAGTCACAAGGGCAGTGAGACAGATTCGAACCCTCGCCAACACCGGCAAGCATGTGTGCTTATAGGCGGCAGCACTAACCGCTAGTCCACAAATAATGTCGTTTTAACATTTAACAGTGCAGATAAGCGATACATGCTTATGTAGGTCTTCACAATGAGATTTTACAATGATTACTGGAGAAGCAAACTTAAAAGGTAATAAACAATGTGTTTCTATTCGTGTTAAATTAGTCTTACCACAGGAAACCCTCCTTAAATTCAGTGAACTTGTGACGGACCATGAACGAGGCCAAAGCGTCTGCTACCTGGGGAAACAAGAGCAATGTCGGTTTAGTTCCCAGACATTGAGAATAGTATTTTGTGTGCAATATTACTTACAAATTGGCCTGAAACTACTATCGCAACAAAATGGGAAACAACGACACATTTAACAAGCAGTTGTTCAGCCTCATACCCAGAAGTTTAAAACCCACTCACTTTTTCAGGGGCATCCTCATGGACAGCATGGCCACACTGAGGGAGCACCTGCATCTGGAACTTCCCTGAACACAATTGCAACACGAATCTTTATGTGCAACATGATTCCATTGGATTTAGAAGATGTTACAGTAAAATCACAGGGAGTGGGGGAATATGTTAAGTGGATTGTCACAGTCACCATCAGAACCACAATTGTCAACAACAACCAACATAACAAACATTAATCTGAGGCCGTCCTCACCTTGCATCTGTCCAATTGTGAGATCTTTGTCAAGCCTGTCCACACCTGTAAAGGTAAAAATGTTATACTCAACATTGTGTGCTGTAGTCCAATGTCAAAGACAAATGTATTTGAATTATATTGAAAACACACAAGTGTAAAAATCATGTGGATTAAAATGTACTGAATCGAGGGACTCACCAGCGAGCAGGAGCAGTTTTGGCACAGGACAGGAAAGGAATAGGGCAGACAGGCCACTGAACCAGCCCTCCCAGTACTTCTCTGTCTTTGACAGATCAATCTGCCAGGTATAAAGGGTCTCCTTCTTCACCTGAAGAAAGCCAAGAGACAGTTAACCTTAAATTTACTCTTCATGTACACACTACAACAGACTGTGTAAAGGTGGGAAATGACATACACCCTCCCCCAAGGTGACATATGCACCCAGATGTATACACCAACTACTAATGCCTAAGAAGACCCACGCATACAAACACACCCGAATACATAGATATGAAATATATTGTAAAAAAATAAACATGACATTTTCCCCCCAATCATCCCATCCCTAACCTCTTGGTCATCCTCCTTCTTTCTTTTGTGGTTGGATTCTCCTTCCTCTTCTTCCTCCTCTTCCTCTTCAATGATGCCGTCACTGATGCTCTTGGAGACACCTGGACTGTTGAGCTGTTCCTCACATCTATGGAGGTGGTCAAAACTTGTGTTTAGTTACAGGTCCTGAAAAGTAACATCTTGAAGTTGATCAATTTAAAAGGTATTTGTCCTCTGAGCCCATTTTCTTCAGGTCCAGACGTACTTTTTCACCTGGCCTCCCATGGACACCCGGGCTGACTCAACGTTTCGGATCTGTCCACTCTTCACACTGATGGGGGAGGGACAAGATCAGAACACATGACTTGGAATATGCTCTATTAGTAAAGCATTTGCTGAGTATTTTTACACTTGTGTGTACGGACAGCATCTCACCTCCACTCAATGGCATTCTCCACAGACTTAAAGGTCTTTGGTCGACTCCTGAGGAAATTCTGCATACTGTTTAAGGCATCCATTGCTGTGCCTGAAAAAATACAATCGTGGAAATGTTATGAAATAATCACTCAATCAATGAATTAATGACACAGTGTGTCACATCCTAGTTTAAAACAATAAATACATCAATTAATCTTCTGTCAGCTCCTCAACTGCTGCTTGTTTGATCATCAAATGACAAGTCCCGATCATGAGACAAACACAAATACCATAATCACCTTCAACGACATCAATCACACACAGGCCAAGTAAAGACGGCACGTGGTTTGCTGCAGCGGTATGAACTGCTATAGCTCCACCCATGCTGTGTCCAATCATCATGATCGGAGGTGGGTTTTCGCCATAGAGTGCTTCTACCACTTTGCCAATGTCCCTGGCGGAGAGATGAGACAAAACCAGCATAAATCAACTGCTAGAACAATCTCACCCATACAAACCAGCCTAATCCAGCTCCTCAAACAATCACACCCAACAGAAGATAGACAATATAGAAAGAGATGTCAGTTTCTTCCCACTGGCACTTTGTTAATGTAAACAAGACTATTCTGGGGGTTGCAGCAAGCCTGCTTTCTCTCCTTGCATCAAACAGCAGATCAGTGTCTCAATGGGAGACAYCAGCAGCCGATAGCTCATCTGACTCAGTTCTCCAACAGGTTCTCTCCACCCCCTTACAGTAATCCTCCACCACTGCCTCAGGTCCTGTCCGGTTCCCTCCCATCTCAACTAGAGGTCGACCGATTAATCGGAATGGCCGATTAATTAGGGCCGATTTCAAGTTTTCATAACAATCGGAAATCTGTATTTTTGGACACCGATTTGCCGTGAATTTTTTTTTTTACACCTTTATTTAACTAGGCAAGTCAGTTAAGAACACATTCTTATTTTCAATGACGGCCTAGGAACGGTGGGTTAACTGCCTTGTTAAGGGGTAGAACGACAGATTTTTACCTTGTCAGCTCGGGGATTCGTTTTTGCAACCTTCCGGTTACTAGTCCAACGCTCTAACCACCTGCCTTACATTGCACTCCACGAGGAGCCAATGAACTGTGTGAAGTCCATTTATTCCTAACAAAGGCCGTAATTAATTTGCCAGAATTGTACATAATTATGACATAACATTGAAGGTTGTACAATGTAACAGCAATATTTAGACTTAGGGATGCCTTTCGTTAGATAAAATACGGAACGGTTCCGTATTTCACTGAAAGAATAAACGTTTTGTTTTCGAAATTATAGTTTCCAGATTCGACCATTTTAATGACCAAAGGCTCGTATTTCGTTATAATTAAGTCTATGATTTGATAGAGCAGTCTGACTGAGCGATGGTAGGCACCAGCAGGCTCGTAAGCATTCATTCAAACAGCACTTTCGTGCGTTTTGCCAGCAGCTCTTCGCAATGCTTCAAGCATTGAGCTGTTCAAGCCTATCAACTCTCGAGATTAGGCTGGTGTAACCGATGTGAAATGCCTAGCTAGTTAACGGGGTGCGCGCTAATAGCGTTTCAAACGTCACTCGCTCTGAGACTTGGAGTAGTTGTTCCCCATGCTCTGCATGGGTAACGCTGCTTCGAGGGTGGCTGTTGTTGATGTGTTCCTGGTTCGAGCCCAGGTAGGGGCGAGGAGAGGGACGGAAGCTATACTGTTACACTGGCAATACTAAAGTACCTATAAGAACATCCAATAGTCAAAGGTATATGAAATACAAATCGTAGAGAAAGAAATAGTCCTATAATAACTACAACCTAAAACTTCTTACCTGGGAATATTGAAGACATGTTAAAAGGAACCACCAGCTTTCATATGTTCTCATGTTCTGAGCAAGGAACTTACTTTCTTCTCCAACACTATGTTTTTGCATTATTTAAACCATATTGAACATGTTTCATTATTTATTTGAGGCTACAATGATTTTATTGATGTATTATATTAAGTTAAAATAAGTGTTCATTCAGTATTGTTGTAATTGTCATTATTACAAATTTAAATCGGCCGATTAATCGGTATCGGCTTTTTTTGGTCCTCCAATAATCGGTATCTTCGTTGAAAAATCATAATCGGTCGACCTCTAATCTCAACAACACAATACCTTCCCCATCACACACCCTGTTTAACACTCATCTCTGAATGATGACAGAGAAAACATTCCTGACAACTTACTTGGCCATGGTTTCCGCTGAGAGATCGTCAGAATTCTTTACTTTGGTGTCACCTTTGTGGGAAAGAAAATTGTTAAAAAATAAATAATAATACTATTGAGACCATGAATATGAGGTAACCAGAAGGAATATGTGTTCTCATGAGGGAGAGTTAGCCACTCACCATGGGCCCTGAGGTCCATAGCCACCACCCGGCAGTTAATTCTGTTGTATATCACCGCCTGCAAACACAAACCCACTCTGTGTTAACTTAACTCTGGCCAGAATTCAGTGTCAGTCTGTGTTATTATAAGGCAGGCTCACAAACATACTGCTCCATCTTGTGTGAATCCTGGTTTAGGAAGGCCACCAAAAATCCTGAAATTTCCATCCAAGTATAACATTTTCCGCCAAGATAAACTGCCAAAGGGGGTGGAGTTGCAATCTACTGCAGAGTTCTGTCATGCTATCCAGGTCTGTGCACAAACAGTTCGAGCTTCTACATTTAAAAAACAACCTTTCCAGAAATAAGTCTCTCATTGTTATTATAGACCCCCCTCAGCCCCCAGCTGTGCCCTGGACACCATATGTCAATTAATTGCCCCCCTTTTATCTTCAGAGTTTGTACTATTAGGTGATGTAAACTGGGATATGCTTAACACCCCGGCCATCCTATAATCTAAGCTAGATGCCCTCAATCTCACACAAATGATGAAGGAACCTACCAGGTACAACCCTAAATCCATAAACACGGGCACCCTCATAGATATCATCCTGACCAACCTGCCCTCTAAATACACCTCTGCTGTCTTCAACCAGGATCTCAGCGATCACTGCCTCATTGCCTGCGTCCGTAATGGGTCCGCGGTCAAACGACCACCCCTCATCACTGTCAAACGCTCCCCTAAAACACTTCAGCGAGCAGGCCTTTCTAATCGACCTGGCCCGGGTATCCTGGAAGGATATTGACCTCATTCAGTCAGTAAAAGATGCCTGGTGATTCTTTAAAAGTGCTTTTCTCACCATCTTWAATAAGCATGCCCCATTCAAAAAATGTAGAACTAAGAACAGATATAGCCCTTGGTTCATTCCAGACCTGACTGCCCTTGACCATCACAAAAACATCCTGTGGCGTACGGCATTAGCATCAAATAGCCCCTGCGATATGCAACTTTTCAGGGAAGTTAGGAACGAATATACACAGGCAGTTAGGAAAGCAAAGGCTAGCTTTTTCAAACAGAAATTTGCATCCTGTAGCACAAACTCCAAAAAGTTCTGGGACACTGTAAAGTCCATGGAGAATAAGAGCACCTCCTCCCAGCTGCCCACTGCTCTGAGGCTAGGAAACATTGTCACCACCGATAATCGAGAATCTCAATAAGCATTTTTCTACAGCTGGCCATGCTTTCCATCTGGCTATCCCTACCCTGGTCAACAGCTCTGCACCCCCCACAGCAACTTGCCCAAGCCTCCCCCATTTCTCCTTCACCCAAATCCAGATAGCTGATGTTCTGAATGAGCTGCAAAATCTAGAAAACTATAAATCAGCTGGGCTAGACAATCTGGACCCTCTCTTTCTAAAATTATCCACCGCAATTGTTGCAACCCCTATTACTAGCCTGTTCAACCTCTCATCGTCTGAGATGCCTAAAGATTGGAAAGCTGCCGCAGTCATCCCCCTCTTCAAAGGGGGAGACACTCTAGACCCAAACTGTTACAGACCTATATCTATCCTACCCTGCCTTTCTAAAAGTCATCGAAAGCCAAGTTAACAAACAGATCACCGACCATTTCGAATCCCACTGTACCTTCTCTGCTATGCAATCTGGTTTCTGAGCTGGTCATGGGTGCACCTCAGCCATGCTCAAGGTCCTAAACGATATCATAACCTCCATCGATAAAAGACAGTAATGTGCAGCCGTCTTCATCGACCTGGCCAAGGCTTTCGACTCAGTCAATCACCGCATTCTTATCGGCAGACTCAACAGCCTTGGTTTCTCAAATGACTGCCTCGCATGGTTCACCAACTAATTCTCAGAGAGTTCAGTGTGTCAAATCGGAGGGCATGTTGTCCGTACCTCTGGCAATTCTCGGGCCAACCCTTTTCTCTGTATACATCAATGATGTCGCTCTTGCTGCTGGTGATTCTCTGATCCACCTCTATGCAGACGACACCATTCTGGCCTCCATATACTTCTGGCCCTTCTTTGGACACAGTGTTAACTAACCTCCAAACGAGCTTCAATGTCATACAACACTCCTTCCGTGGCCTCCAACTGCTCTTAAATGCAAGTAAAAGTAAATACATGCTCTTCAACCGATCGCTGGCCGCACCCGCCCACCCGTCTAACATCACTACTCTGGATGGTTCTGACTGACTGAGAATATGTGGACAACTACAAATACCTAGGTGTCTGGTTAGACTGTAAACTCTCCAGACTCACATTAATCATCTCCAATCCAAAATTAAATCTCCAATCGGCTTCCTATTTCGCAACAAAGCCTCCTTCACTCATGCTGCCAAACATACCCTCGTAAAACTGACTATCCTACCGATCCTTGACTTCGGCGATGTCATTTACAAAATAGCCTCCAACACTCTACTCAGCAAATTGGATGTAGTCTATCACAGTGCCACCCGTTTTCTCACCAAAGCCCCATATACTACACAACACTGCGACCTGTATGCTCTCGTTGACTGGCCCTCGCTTCATTTACGTCGCCAAACCCACTGGCTCCAGGTCATCTATAAGTCTTTGCTAGGTAAAGCCCCGCCTTATCTCAGCTCACTGGTCACCACAGCAGCTGTCACACCCTGGCCTTAGTTATCTTTGTTTTCATTATTATTTTAGTTAGGTCAGGGTGTGACATGGGGAAGTATGTGTTTTGGGTTGTCTAGGGGTTTTCTAGGTTTAATGGGGAAATCTCTTGTCTAGGTGTTTGTATGTCGATGGCTGCCTYGATTGGTTCTCAATTAGAGACAGCTGTGGTTTATTGTCTCTAATTGGGAGCCATATTTAAGGCAGCCATGGGCATCATGTGTTTGTGGGTAATTGTCTATGTTGAACGTTTGTTGCTTGTCCATGCACTTACGTCATTTAGCTTCACGGTCGTTTGTTGTTTTGGTTTGTTTTGTGTATAGTGTTCGTTTTCGTGTTTCATTTTGAAGATGTATTTTGCACACGCTGCGCCTTGGACATCTCTCTCTCCTATAGACGATCGTGACAGCAGCACCCACCCATAGCACGCGCACCAGCAGGTATATTTCACTGGTCATCCCCAAAGCCAACACCTCCTTGTATATAGATTTTTCTATTGTGTTATTGACTGTACGTTTGTTTATCTCATGTGTAACTCTGTGTTGTTTGTGTCACGCTGCTTTGCTTTATCTTGGCCAGGTCTCAGTTGTAAATGAGAACTTGTTCTCAACTGGCCTACCTGGTCAAATAAAGGGGAAATTATTATTATTCTTAAAAAAAAAAGAAATCTTCAACAGTCACGCAATACAACCTTACAGTGCCCATTCAGAAAGTATTCACACTCCTTGACTTTTTCCAAATGTTGTTGTGTTAAAGCCTGAATTGGAAATGGATTTCATTTTTATTTGTCACTGGCCTACACACAATACCCCATAATGTCAAAGTGGAATTATGTTTTTTGAAATTTTTACAAATTAATTAAGCATGAAAGGCTTGAATGTCTTAAGAGTCAATAAGGAATCAACCCCTTTGTTATGGCAAGCCTAAATGAGTTCAGAAGTAAACATTTGCTTAAAGCTGCAATAATGTAACCTTTTGGGAGACTGACCTAAAATCATAGAAATGTGTGTTATAGATCTGCTATTCTCATTGAAAGCAAGTCTAAGAAGCGGTAGTAGATATGTTCTATGTGCGCTATTTCTATGCTTCCAGTTCTTAAGTTTTGTTTTTGCGTCTTTTACTTTCCATTTTGTACACCAGCTTCAAACAGCTGAAAATACAATATTTCTGGTCATGTAAAACATATTTCACAGTGGTTTAGATGGTACAATGATTCTCTACACTAGGGATCATAAACTAGATTCAGCCGCGGGACGATTTTTTCCTGAACGGATGGTCGGGGGGCCGGAAGATAATTAGTAATCATTTGTAGACTGCAAATTAACCGCAAAAAGTCCAAACATATATAATGTTTGACTAAAACATAATAATTTCAAACCTTGCTTACATTTGTATACGATGTGTGAGAATACTTGAGAATAGATTTCTTAAATGAAATTCCCTTGGAGCTGATTTCCTGGTGTTTTTACAGTCTTTTATATCCAACAATGAAAATGTATTTTTTTTTATATATATTATTATTTTTGCTCAGGAAACTTGGGGGGCCAAATAAAACCAACCGCGGACCAAATTCATCCCGTGGGCCGCCAGTTGGGGAACCCTGCTCTACACTATATTTGCTTGTCTTGTCACAAACTGAAATTAAGCAAACTATTACAATTTTTGCAATAAGGAAAATGTGGAGCGATTTCTGCACAGTGAATTGTAACAAGTCACACAAGTTGCATGAATTCACTCTGTGTGCAATAATAGAGTTTAACATGATTTTTGAAAGACTACCTCAACTCTGTACCTCACACATACAGATAATTGTAAGGTCCTTCAGTCGAGCAGTGAATTTCAAACATAGATTCAACCACAAAGACCAGGGAGGTTTTCCAATGCCTTGCAAAGGGCACCCCGTCACTACAAAGATACAGGCGWCCTTCCTAACTCAGTTGCCGGAGAGGATGAGGCCAAAGGTGAAATTAAAACCGAGTTTAATGGCTGTGATAGTTTTATCCTGAGGATGGATCAACAACATTGTAGTTACTCCACAATACTAACCTAAATGACAGAGTGAAAAGAAGGAAGCCTGTTCAGAATAAAAAATATTCCAAAACATGCATCCTGTTTGCAACAACGCACTAAAGTAATACTGCAAAAAACATGGCAAAGCAATTAACTTTTTGTCCTGAATTCAAAGTGTTATGTTTGGGACAAATCCAATACATTACTGAGTACTACTCTATAATTTAAAGCATAGTGGTGGCTGCATCATGTTATGGGTATGTTTGTAATCGTTAAGGACTGGGGAGTTTTCCAGGACAAAGAAATAAACGGAATGGAGGTAAGCACAGGCAAAATCCTAGAGGAAAACCTGGGGCCTCAATCATGCGTAGGCACAAATTTATGTGTAAACAATGCGTGGGATCAAAGTGTGAGATATATCAATAAACGTATGCTTGTGTACGTAAATCGCACAGCCATGACCATGCATACACACAGCGCCAAGTGGTTGAATAAGGGAACTGCTTGCAAAGAGTAGAATGGAGAAAATATATCCTGAAAATTTGTGAAAGTAATGACGAAATACATTTTTATTTTCATTGTGAATTCATGCAACATATTTTGACAGGCTATACATCATTTGACGACCACAGTGCATTTGTCACAATAATAACAAATATAAAAGTGCAGTAACTTGTTAAGTTTGAGGCAAGTGTGAAAGTGAAACCATTGTGAAACCAAATACTATAAAAGACTGAGATAATGGGAAATCTATTGAGAGATGGCTGATCTTGCACTGTTGGAAGATTTGGAACAAGCTGCATTTTGCTTAGAGTGAGTTTGAGACAGGTGGGAATTTTTTGCAGAAAGTACATATTGGCTCAACAGATATCATTTCCCAAAACCAATGTTATGGGATCTTTGCGAGGATTTAAGACCTACTTTTGAAAGGCAAACACATACCATTCGGGTGCACATCAAAGTGCTATCTACCCTCGGGTATGGGAACTTTTCAGCGGGAGCTTGCCGTCCGGCATTTCACATCCTTCAATGAGACAATGTTTTGGATTCAATCATCAGAAAAACAAGCTGAAACATACAATTACCATACACCATCGCACAACAGGTTAAGAGGGGTTTCTTTGCCATCAATGGGTTCCCAAAGAAAAAAAACAGCCCCCACGTCGCCATAAAAGCACCATTCCAAAACGAGTTCAACTAGGCTATGTTAACAGAAAAGGCTTCCACTCTTAATGTGCAGGTGATTATGTAATGCGTGAAAAAGCGCTACTGAATGTGGTGACAAGGTTGCCAGGTGAAACTCATGACTCGTTCGTCCGCAGAACAGCAATGTGGGCCTATACGCCTACAGGAGGGAGCTGTTGAGGATGGATGGCTTATTGGTGAATGTTGCCTACTCATTTGAATTATATTTGCCATTGCTAAAGCAACTTGAATTGTCCTCTCTTTGTAGCCATGTTTTTATTTTTACTGGTAAAACCACAACTGAGCAAGTCAAATAAAACCTTTTGGTTGTAATCAATCTGACACTAGCACCTCTATTTCAGTCTTGGAAAAGTGTTTTTTTCATAGCTTTTTTTGGTTGCACCATTGTATTTCATGATACGGCCTTGTATATTCCCCATAGGCTTAAAAGGGATGATTTTGACCATATATGGGTAATTAGGGCCATTTCAAAATGCAAAATGTGCGCATGACGTGTGTTTGATAAAACACACTTTTTCTATGCATACGAACATTATAAATTCCATTCGTAAGTAGTATTTTAGAATAGTGTCTACGCAATATTGATAAATGAGGCCCCTGGTTCAGTCTGCTTTCCATTAGACACTGGGAGATGAATTCACCTTTCAGCAGGACAATAACCTAAAACACAATGCCAAGTCTACACTGGAGTATCTTACCAAGAAGACAATGACTGTTCCTGAGTGGCCAAGTTACAGTTTTGACTTAAATCTACTTGAAAATCTATGGAAAGACCTGAAAATGGTTGTCTAGCAATGATCAACAGCCAATTTGACAGAGCTTGAAGAATTTTGAAAATAATAATTGCCAAATGTTGCACAATCCAGGTGTGGAAAGCTCTTCGATACTTACACAGAAAGACTCACAGCTGTAATTGCTGCTTCTACAAAAGTATTGACTCAGGAGTGTGAATAACGTATTTAGTTTTCAATAAATTTGCAAAAATGTCTAAAAACATGTTTTCACTTTGTCATTATGGGGTATTGTGCGTAGATGTGTGAGATAAGAAATCAATTTAATCCATTTTGAATTCAGGCTGTAACAACTAGGGCTGTTGCGGTGACCATATTACCGCCAGTCATGACTGCAGTAAAATTCCATGTGACCATTGAGTCACGGTAATCTCCTTTTATGCACTCTGGACATGCATTGGTACTACCCTACTCGCTAATGGCCTAGTATTCAGGGCTCTGTTGTCCCTCTAACATCAATGCAAATGGGTTCGAAAATCACAATCAAAACAGTATCACACTTTAAAAAAAACCTCACCTAACTGATTGATTTGAAGAAAAATAAGTGGAAAATATAGACGTTGTGGATGTTGTTTCTAAGAATAACAACAAAATGTATAGCACTTTCTAAGGTGAGGATTATTCAAAACACACATGCATAGGCCTATATATGAGCCCAAGCACCAAAAAAATACACCACATACTATGCACAGCAGGAAAATTAAAATAAATAAAGATTTCAAATGTCTTTGGTACATAATTGGTCTAGACTTATTCCAAAAAAGTTTTATTCTAGTAACCACCTTTGAGAGTGGACTGTATTATTATGCATACTGGATGGACTGGTTTCCTTATGCTACGCTCCAAACTTTCTGTCCATGAGTTTGGGAGAGAACGTTCAGGCCTAGGTGATGCTGTTGGTTCATTGATTGTGCAGGGCGGCTTACAGAGTTAGCCTATAATTATAGTGAATTTGTATTTGATTTTGAATAGCCTAGTAATAGGGCACTTTTATATTTTCATAATTAATAGGTTGACATTACCTTTAGCTACAGAATCTCACCACCATGTATTTCCATCTCCTCCTCTCTCCTTAATTCTGTTCTCGAGCACGCAGAGAGGGGCTGTCAACAGTTTAATGAAATATGTTTGTTGTGAAAACATGTTACTATCAATGTTCCCGAACAGATTTCCCTTGGTTTCCCAAATTAAGCACTGGGTAGCTGCAGGAACAGGGTTGGAGATCCCATGGCATACTGAGTTTGGGCGGAATATCACCTGTTGCGAAGCAAGAGGCTGCATGCTCCTCAAACAGTGATTGATGCATGGAGTGAAATATTCAGAGTAGCCTACCCAGCATAGGATTGAAAAACGAACCAGCCGGAAAAGCGCCCTCCATTCGCTATTGGAGTGCATAATGATGACATGTCTTTATCCCACTGCCCATTTGATAATGGGCCATTCTAAATCTAGTTTAAATAGATTTACATTTAACATTTACATTTAAGTCATTTAGCAGACGCTCTTATCCAGAGCGACTTACAAATTGGAAAGTTCATACATATTCATCCTGGTCCCCCCGTGGGGAATGAACCCACAACCCTGGCGTTGCAAGCGCCATGCTCTACCAACTGAGCCACACGGGACCGTGTGGCTTTATTAGACTATATTAAAATGTATTTATTAGACTTGTTTTTTTGAAGGCGCATATCAGTGGCTTGTACGCCTAGAGATGCTAAACATCTTTATGTTAATTAACGGTCAGACTGGCAGTCTTTTGCATGACAATAACCAGCTGACAAAATGTAATGACCGCCACAGCCCTAAACTCAACAAAATGTGGAATAAGTCAAGGGGTATGAATACTTTCTGAAGGCTCTGTAAATGCAGGACATGTTGTGATGGTAGTGTGTGTACATAAAACAGTATGGGGGCTCTATCTGGTATTTGATAGTATTACTCACAGTGAACACAGCCCAGGAGAGAGCAGAGTGTCCTCCTCCATGGAGCAGGAGCAGCACAGGACCATGCTGGCCACTGCAGTAGATTCTGAACGTGTGCAGAGTAGTCAAGGGATATAGAGTATAGACACATTCACAATGGAGATATGCTTATGATGCACTGGATCAGGAGTTCAATATTACACTGTATAAAATGAATTCTCTTCAGTAAGTGTTTCAAAAATATGATGCATCATTCATGGTTCAATTCCATGTGTAGATGAACATTAGCACACTTATGGGAGCCACAGTAAAGGATATATCTTTGGCGTTATCGTTTTCCACTTCTACATCTTCCATCGCTTCAAAGTATTCACTCCAGGACAGAGGGGAGAAGTCTCTCTTCCGTCCAGGTCTGTGTGTTAGCCAGGTTGAGTATCAAACAGAAAGAGGATTTTAAACAGTGGGTAAATCCATTTGAATTCAATCACTTTTTGACAGCACCCCTTTTGATTTGAACAAAACCTTCCATAGATATTTGCCCAGTGTAGAAGTGCTCAGAAAGTGACATTTTGGACCTGAATGCCAAAACATTCAAGAGATAAAAGTGCTCAAAGTTGACCTATTTTGCATACCCCACCATACCATGAAACATCCATGTCTTCACCACTGGAAAGGATAAATGGTTGAGATTGATATAATTTAAATATTTAATAATTTCTTGCAAAAACAGTTTAATAAAACTTATGTCATTTTTTTACCTTAAATGTCAATTATCTAAAAATGCGTGTAGTCAACATTTTTTCATATTCACATATGTTGTAGCTTAAACCCTATTTTACATCATCTGAGATTTTTATGTTGTGCCCGCCATTGTTTGAGACAAGATGCTCTTGAATACAGGGTGGGTGTCATGTTTTGGCTGATAAATGTACTAAAAAATGGGAATACAATTTAAATGTAAACTTTCAAATGGGACCACAAAGACGGTTAGAAGTCCACAAATCAGAGTACTTGATTTGAAATTGAAATTATACTGTCAATTCTTTATAGGAAACCTATTGAAATCATAGAAATATAGATAATAGATAGACATGACCATTTAAATTGACATTCGACAGTGGTCATCTTTGTGGTAGTAATTAGAAGTAAAAATGGTAACTCAATTTATATTTCAATGGTGTACCAGCTAAATTGCTGTGGTATGGAAGAATAGGTCCATTATATTAATTATATTTCTATGATTGAAATGACACCCACCCTGTATTCAAAAGCATATGTCTCAAAAGATGTCAGGGACATCACAAAAACCTCAGATGATGTAAAGTAGGGTTTAAGCTACAAAATATGCAAATATGAAAAAGGAAGACAAATAGTTTAAGCATTTTTTGATAATTTACACTACAGGTTTAAAAATGGAATGGTTATATATTAAAAAACAAATTATGAAATATTTTTTAAGCCTTGTAGGCAAGCTTTTAAATTATATCAAACTCCACCGTTTATATTTCCCAGTGATGAAGACATGGATGGTGGGGAATGCAAAATGGGTCAACTTTGAGAACATTAATCTAAAGAAAAAGTAACTTTCCAACCACTTCATTCATGGGCAAACGTGTATGGAAAGTTATTCAAATGGATTTACCTCAGTGTAGTCCTACATTAACATGACATATACAGCTTGAGCTAAGGGTTATCTCATATACACTCAGGGGCATGCCATCAAATGTATGGTTAATTAATCAGTGGATGTTGTATACCAATAATTATGAAACCATTCAAATAAGATGAAGCAGAAAGACCTTATTGATCAAATAGTGATGACCTGTGAGAGACTTCTTAACTATAAAGTAAGAAATTGAGTCATGACCAGTGATTAACATAATAAATCATTGGTCGTGACACAGGAGCGACTATGACAGCAGCTCTGATGACAGAAATGAAGGGGAGAGGGATAACCACACAACAAAGAGGGTGGATTCATTTTAGCTATACCGGTTCATAAATTGAACCATCAACGACCCATATGAAACACTAATATTGAAGAATATGGAGGCAGCATAATGCATAAAAGATTCGAAGCTATCAAGCTAATTTATTTCATAACACGGTAGCTTGTTGACTGGGATTTAACTGATGATGCTCCTAATGTACTGACCTGTCAAAACCAAATGAGGTCAAAACCAGCACTTGAATGGCACAATTAAACAACACGTGAATATAAGCATTGTTCACAAGATAATAGGATTGAAAAGCTGTATTAGTTTCAGTACCTAATGTCAGCTGTCAGAAATATTTCACCGTTATCTTGTTAGCTTGCTAGCTAGCTAGCTAGCAACGTTTTGAACTTAGCTAACTAGCTTTACCACAAAAATTAAACAGAGGAAAATACTGTTGTTGGCTCACGTTAGATATGCATTCACAAGTTGTAGGGCTTAGCAACAAGAGCCAGACAACTATCTGATTAAAGCCTCGCCAACCATCTCAAAACTAGCTGTGAACTCACCCCATTCTCATTTTAGACCGCGACTGCAAGCCTCCTGACACGGGAGGTCTGGAAGCTAACACATTCAAATGCAACTGTTTCTCCATGCTGTCGAACGCGGGGCCAATGCCGGTCAGTCAAACACCAAATCTTCCCCCTCCTTCGAACCATACGATTTTCTTCCAGTACCGGTCAGCTATTAGCAGCTATAAATTGACAAGCACAAAATGTGTTTATCGTCCCACAACATTACCCGTTTGCCAATTGCCACATTGCACTCTGGGATATGTTTGCATACTGCTCACTATTCTCAACTAAACCATCAAGATACATTCATAGAAAAACTATATTTCCCAGAAAACATGGTGTAAGTGTAGAACCTTAATCTTGGTAAAAAAAATAGAAAATGACGTAATCAAATAAAATATAATTGTATTGGTGCATACATATTTAGAAGATGTTATTGTGGGTGTAGCGAAATGCTTGTGTTCCTAGCTCCAACAGTGCAGTAATATCTAACTATTCACAACAATACACACAAATCTAAAAGTAAAATAATAATTAAATTAAGAAAAATATAAATATTAGGACGAGCAATGTCGGAGTCCGGAATATAAATTTATATCTGTAGAATATATATATATATATATATATATATATATATATATACTGTATATATATATATATATATATATATATATATATATATATATATATATATATATATATATATATATATATAAGAACTACAGGAAATGTATGATCTCTGTAATTGCAAACAAAGGTTTCTGTACCAAATATTAAGTTCTGCTTTTCTGATGTATCAAATACTAATGTCATGCAATAAAATGCAAATTAATTACTTAAAAATCATACAATGTGATTTTCTGGATTTTTGTTTTAGATTCCGTCTCTCACAGTTGAAGTGTACCTATGATAAAAAATTACAGACCTCTACATGCTTTGTAAGTAGGAAAACCTGCAAAATCAGCAGTGTATCAAATACTTGTTCTCCCCACTGTATATATTCTACAGATATATATTTATATTCCGGACTCCGACATTGCTCGTCCTAATATATATATTTTTTGTTAATTCCATTCTTTTACTTTTAGATTTGTGTGTATTGTTGTGAATATATATATATATATATATATATATATCTGTAGGATAGAATAGTATATAGCAATAGTTGAATAGGATGACATTGACTAGAATACAGTATAAACATATGAAATTAGTAAAACAGCATGTAAACATTATTAAAGTAACCAGTGATTCCATGTCTATGTACACAGAGCAGTAGCCTCTAAGGTGCAGGGTTGAGTAACCGGGTGGTAGCCGGCTAGTGACAGTGACTAAGTTCAGGGCAGGGTATTGGGTGGAGGCCGGCTAGTGATGGCAGTCTGATGGCCTTGAGATAGAAGCTGTTTTTCGGTCTCTTGGGCAGACTGCACCACCCTCTGGAGAGCCCTGCGGTTGCAAGCGGTGCAGTTGCCATACCAGGCCGCGATACAACCCAATAGGATGCTCTCAATGGTGCATCTGTAAAAGTTTGAAAGGGTCTTAGGGGCAAAGCTGAATTTCTTTAGCCTCCTGAGGTTGAAAAGACGCTGTTTTGCCTTCCTCGCTGCACTGTCTGTGTGGGTGGACAATTTTAGATTGTCAGTGATATGTATGCCAAGGAACTTGAAGCTTTTCACCTTCTCCACTGCGGCCCTGTCGATGTGGATGGAGGCATGCTCCCTCTGCTGTCTCCTGAAGTCCACGATKATTTCCTTAATCTTTGTTGACGTTGAGGGAGAGCTTATTTTCCTGGCACCACTCTGCCAGGGCCCTCACCTCCTCACTGTAGGCTGCCTCGTCATTGTTGGAAATCCGGCCTACTACTGTTGTGTCGTCTGCAAACTTGATGATTGAGCTGAAGGCATGCATGGCCACGCAGGGAGTACAGGAGGGGGCTGAGCACACACCCTTGTGGGTCCCCTGTGTTGAGGATCAGCGTAGTGGAGGTGTTGTTTCCTACATTCACCACCCGGGGGCGGTCCGTCAGGAAGTCCAGGACACAGTTGCACAGGGTGGGGTTCAGTCCCAGGGCCCGAGCTTAATGATGAGCTTGGAGGGTACTATGGTGTTGAAGGCTGAGCTGTAGTGAATGAACAACATTCTTACATAGGTATTCCTCTTGTCCAGATGGGATAGGGTAGTGTGCAGTGCAATGGCGATTGCATCGGCAGCCTTGCGTGGGATAACAAGCTTAAATGTCTTACGTCAGCTATGATGAACGAAAGCCCACTGTCCTCGGGAGGGGCCCGCGTCGGTGGTACTGTGTTTTCCTCAAAACGGGGAAGAAGGTATTGATTACAGAAAAATGTATTACAGAAAAATTATAATCATCATTATATTGCCAATGGCAATGGTTAATCATAGTCATAACAAGCATAACTGGACCCTAATCATCATCATCGTCCCATTCCCTTGGATTAAATCAACATTTATTTATTGGTTGAGTACACTGATTTTTAGATGTTATCGCAGGTGCATCGAAATACTTGTGTTACTAGCTCCAACAGTGCAGTAATACCTACCAATACAAAAAGTTTATATAATACCTCTATGGGTACAAAGCATCAGTTCATTGCAAAGTGTGCAAGGAGCTGTGCAAGTGAGCAAGGTGGAGTATATTACAGAGGAGCACTACCATAGAGTAACCAGTGGAAGCCAGTGTGAAGCAGGACAGAGATGAACAGTTTCCAACTTTTTATACACAGCTTCTGACTCCTCAGTCAAATCAATTAAGAAATAGCCTCAATACTGACATGCGTAAGGATTTGTGTATGTTCTTGTGTGTCCGTGGCAGCAGGGGTTGTTTCACCATGACATCATCATCATTGCTTCAATCCCCCATCATTCCCTTCCCCCCTGACCAGGCTGGAGTTTGAATTTGCTGAGATTCCCCTTTGAGGGGCAGAATGCCACGAGCACACATATTACAGTATGTAATCATGAAGAACGCAGGCAATAACCCTGGTTGCTGCTATGTCATTGTGTTAACCTTCTACACTCTATCCTGATTCCTAAAAGTATGCAAACTGTCATTGATGCAAATAGAGTCATCCCCATACTGAGACAATACAACTTATATGGTCATCCCTCTGTTACATGACCTGAGTGAATCCTACTACTAGAGAATATCCTTCACTGCAACAAAGCTCCACTAGAGGGCAATAAAGGAGATAACATCAGAGCACAACTACAGACCAATATAACCCTGTAGAGCAGGGGTCGACAACAGGCGTTTTTTGTGGGGGCCCCAAAAGTTTTTAGTAAAAAAAATAGAATTTTCGGTTTTGGTCATAAAAGACTGTAAAAATCACCATGAATTATGCTAAAAATGTGTATTTTAATTTAGGTAATATGTTCCCAAGTATTCACACAAATAAAAAGAGAATGTGATTGTGTCTTAATGTAATCAAGGTATGAAATTGTTATTTTCAAATACAATCTATTTTTGGGTTTACTTGTGGTCAATTTGCAGTGTGCAAATTACTATAATTATGTTCAGGCCACCCAACCATCCATGCGGACAAAAATCAGCCCACAACAAAAACTACTTCACTACCCAAGCTGGAGAGCTCTCTCAGGAACCAACTGACAGAGTAATGACAAATGAGCATTCACGGTTCCCCACTACACTGCACATACAGTACATTTAACACCCGCTTCCATATAACATGGCAGAAGTTTTGGCTCATACGCGTGATAGAGTGTGCAAAGTAAAGCTGTGGTTTGGATACTTCCTGGTACTGTTTACTTGACAGAGGTGGTTAGAGAGTATTGTTGACCACAGACAAACACATGCACACTCTCTTGCTCGCTTCACACAAGAAGTCTTTCATCTGTCAGGTGTGATTATCTGCAGTGTTTAAAGGGCCACTCTTTAAAGGAGGAAGTTGTTTGAATAGGACATTCTGTTCTTTACATCTTGTCATAGTGTGTTACACAGCTTTGATATCACTCAGCGGTGTCTGATGTTTAGACTAGTAGTTACACACAAGAAAAGCTCTATCAAGCTTATAGAATCAGAGTTTTTCATGGACATTTCACATGGAACAAACAAATTCCTAATTTGCCTCAGAGGAAACCATTTCACATTATCACAGCATTCACTGTTACAACCTGGCTCAAGATTTTAACAAACAAGGGGAAATCACACACTCAGTAAAGGAATAACAAAATGATTTTATTCCATAAATAGAGTGAACACTCACAACAATAATCAGATGAGGCATGAAGGTCAGTAAATTACACATCAACTGCCAAAGCCACAACAAAACAACAAACAGTATGCATGGAGAGAGGAATCTCTTGCTGAATGGGGAAGCAGTTGCTTTATGCCACAGCTGAGCTTTCACAGGTGTGCCCCATCAGCACTGACGACCCTACTCCGCCCACCAATCTCCTGCAGGAAGTAAGAGCAGCAAAGCCCAGTAGACAGAGCAGGGAGGGGCCGTCACATCACTTTTTTCTCAATGTACCACATGCATACGGTATGTAGGGTATGTTGAGAAAAATGTTATATTCAGCATCAGTACATCAAGGGAGATATAGTATTTTTTCTAAGAAATATATTTACATATATTTCAGGATGTTGTGTATCACTGGAAATAATCAGAATTCATATAAACAACAACTGTTTTGAAAACAGAGCATGTCCAAAAAAAGTGGTCTCTTGGCACAATTTACCCCAGATATGGAGTAAATTGAGCATAGGGACAGGGTAGGGAGAGTGGGGTAAGTTGAGTCATTTCTTACATTCAGCATCACTCGGTCAAGGAAAATACAGTATTCTTTCTAACAAAGATATCCACACATGATGTGTATCCCTGGAAATAATCAGAATTCATGTAAAAGTTACTGTTTTGAAAACATAGCTTGTCCAAAAAAAGTGATCTCTTGGCCACGGGACAGGGTAAGTTAAGCCGCCTACACATTTCTGTATTGATTGAAATATTTCCCAAACACAATTCAACACAACAACAATCACTTTTATGTATTTTAATAATTTTAAGCATCTTTTAAGCATCGTGACGTTTTGATAACCATGTAAACTCTCTAAGACATGGTGACTTTAGATATAAGCATCATGAAACCTAACAATGTCAATTCAATTTGAGTTGGTGAAAATCTGTTTTTTGGAGCCATCAGGTTTGAGGAGTTAGCAAGATAACTTTGGTCAACTCTGAGTTCAACTTGGGTAAACAGCGTCCGGTCAATCCACTGCTGGTGCTTCTTGTTGAGAGTTGCCCGCCAGGTCTCTGGAATCACCAGCTGCATTTAAGGGAAAGACAGAGTTAAACTACCAACATTAGCAAATATTAAAATTACCATTCATAAGCTTGTCATTTATTATTTAAAAAAATAAGAATCTCAGCACTTTCCGAGACATGCTTTGGAGGCAGGAAGGACATCCCCCTCTTCTGCTGGTCTTCGCCCCGCCGGGGCAAGGACAAAAGCCTGGGGTAGATTACCAGGGACAGGCCGAACATGAGGCAGGAGGGAGTGCTGGAGGTACCTGTACGTCCAGGGGTTCATACATATACATGTAGAGAATACACAAGTGACAGCTACGGTATTAAGCATTCTRAGCACCATGAGAGCAAATCTACACCCAAGCCGTGGCATGAAAGGTAAGTGACAGCTACTATATTTAGTTATGCAGCTGTAGCTATATGACAGATACAGGAAGGGAGAATCATCGTGGAAGGGTTTTCATCTTTGCAAAGTACACACTGCATTTATGGAAAGCATGCATGTAAAGTTGTCTAGCATTCAATGCATGTCAGATCTAATGGGCAAATAGTAAGATTAACACAATGCATATTTTCCTTATTGTAAAGTACGCATGCTTGCGAAAGGTCAAGAGAATTGAATAGCCTACCTAACATAGCAGACCCATATGCATATGTAGATTGAAATGTAAGGCTAATATCACGATTTTCACACCATTATACTAGCTAACATAATACATGTATTAGCTAATACATGACTGATACTGCTAGATACATGTTGAATAAACCTGTGCCATACACTGGAACCGAAAATAAACTACTGTAGCATGCTAACGATACTGTACTGTAATGTAGCCTGCATCACGTGCACATGATTTTACAACCACAAGTCATAACACTCCTGAACATCTAGTCAAATGACTACCCAGACTATTTGCATTGAATATCCCTTTGGGCATGGTGAAGTTATTAATTACACTTTGGATGGTGTATCAATACACCAAGTCACTACAAAGGCACAAGCGTCCTTCCGAACTCAGTTGCCAGAGAGGAAGGAAACCGCTCAGGGATTTCACCATGATTGCACTAAAGTAATACGGCAAAAAATGTGGCACAGCAATTCACTCTTGGTCCTCAATACAAAGGGTTATGTTTGGGGCAAATCCAATACAACACATCACTGAGTACCACTCTTCATATTTTCAAGCATAGTGGTTGCTGCATCATGTTATGGGTATGCTTGTAATTGTTAAGGACTGGGGAGTTTTCAGGATAAAGAAATCTACTGAATGGAGCCAAGCACAGGCAAAATTCTAGAGGAAAACCTGGTTCAGTCTGCTTTCCGCCAAACACTGAGAGATGAATGCACCTTTCAGCAGGACAATAACCTAAAACACGAGGCCAAATCTACACTGGAGTTGCTTACCAAGAAGACAGGGGAGGTTCCTAAATGGCCATGTTACAGTTTTGACTTAAATCTGCTTAAGAATCTATGGCAAGACTTGAAAATGCTTGACTATTTGCACATTTTGTTACGTTACAGCCTTATTCTTAAATTGTTTTTATTTCCTCATCTATCTACACATAATACCCTGTAATGACAAAGCAGAAATAGGTTTTTGAATTTTTTGCAAAAGTAAATGTAAAAAACTGAATTATTACATTTACATAAGTATTCAGACCTACGAGACTCGAAACTGAACTCAGCCGTATCCTGTTTCCATTGATTCTACAACATGATTGGAGAGTCCACCTGTGGTAAATTAAATTGATTGGACATAATTTGTAAAGGCACACACCTGTCTATATAAGATCCAACAGTTGACAGTTCATGTCAGAGCATGATACAGAGGGGGTGTATATGGCAAATATTCCACGGCTAAGGGCTGTTCTTATGCACAAACGCAACGCAGAGTGCTATGACACAGCCCTTAGCCGTGGTATACTGGCCATATATCACAAACCCCAGAGGTGCCTTATTGCTATTATAAACTGGTTACCAACATAATTAGAGCAGAAAAAATAAACGTTTTGTCATACCCATGGTATATGGTCTGATATACCACGGCTTTCAGCCAATCAGCATTCAGGGCTCGAACCACCCAATTTATAATAAACCACCCAGTTTATATAATAAAACACATTACATGTTTGGTTGGAAGTTGTGTGGAATGGTAGAGGTGTGGCAATTGAATGGGCCAATCACAAGCAGCTATAAGGTGTACGCGAGAACAGGGCAGGGCCAGTTTGGCTCGTATCCGCCATCCAGCATGTGCTGAGAACAAACACAGCTGCCTTCTCATGACGTAACAGGTTTTAAGGTGTTATAAAAGAAACTGCTGTTGTTCTTTTACCGCTGTATCGACTAGGAATTCACGTGTTATCACGAGGCATCAACACAAAAGGATTTCACCGTTTTTCCTGATCCAAGTTTGACTCTTTTATTTAAGGTAAACTTATGTTCATAGGCCTGTCAAAAGTTTACTGATGGAGAATGTGAAGTTAAATTGATGTCACTGGTTATGCTTTGATAGTGTTATTTTCTTGTATACTGGTTGGTGTTAGCATCAGATGTTGACTAACCTGCTGCCGTCTTGTTTTTCAGAATTTGTAGTATGTTTTTTGGATACAGCGTTTTTGAACGTTTTTCTATGGAAGAAAAAGGCAATCAAATCATAGTTGAAAGTAATTTCGACCAGAGAGACGCCTTTAGAGAATCCTGATCTCTGCCTTCACAGTCCTGGGTCCCTTAAGTGACGGTAAAGTATTCATACTATACAGGAACTGGATAATGCTAACTTCAAGTACAACATTGTTTAAAAAGAACCGATTGTAATGTAGCTATTTCTTTAGCCCGATCTCCAGATGTAATGGCCACTTTTTCTTAAGATAAACAGTAAGTTGAAAGGTCTTCAACTTTAATTGTATTATAATTCAACATTTTTAATAGGCTTGCCTGTTATTTTGAAATTGTGGCATTCATGGTTTAGTTTTCCGGTTGCTACATTTTATCCCTGCACGCAGTGTTGGTGAAATGGGTTGCTCATTGTCTACTTCAGTATCGCATAAACAGGGTACAACTCTCCCTTTGACTAGTTATTTCCTGTCAAGCACTACTGACATGGCAGTTCCCCAAATTGAGTAGACCACAAATTGAGGTCTGTTCCGCAAATTGAGTAGACCACAAAGTGAGGTCTGTTGAAACAAGTTTGCTGCCCCTCGTTCACGTGCTTTGACCCCTTAAGGCCAGTATGTTCTTAGGTCAACTGTAGGCTCCCATAGTCTAGTCACTTGAGTCAACATACAACTCTGATTTGGCAACATGTCAGTGACAATTATGAATATTGCCATTGTAAAATTGTGTTGTTGCTCCCTTTTCAGAATTGGGTAGAGTTACCTGTCTCGTCTTCACCTCATCAGTCTTCTTAAATCTTAACATTCCATTCATCTTGATAAAATGGTTGGATTCAGACCTGCGGATGTGCCCCCAACCGCTGCTGTGAAGTTTATTGGTGCTGGAACAGCAGCCTGCATTGCTGACCTATTCACCTTTCCATTGGACACAGCCAAAGTCCGGCTACAGGTAAGCCTAAGGAGCATGTGTTCTTTGTTGAAATGAACTGGTGGGGTCCTCTATTGTATCATCATTAAATGGAGAATCCAAGCATTGCCCCCTTTAGCTGTTGGGGACCCAGGATGGTTACGACTGATCATCGTTTCTCTTATGAAATCACGTGAATGAACTCATTTGACAGGTCAAATGTGGTGAGCCAACATACTTTAAGGGATGCTTGAGAGATTACTGCTGCATCAGTCATTGTCTCTAACTCATTATTACTGTAATGGGTCCACATTTGGGAACTTGGTTGGTCCACAAAATTGTACCCAAATCCATTACTGACCCAAGATGATCCCTTTCATTTTTGGGTAATTGTATTCACCTTATTTTTTTTTGCCAACATTAAAACTGATTTGCACCTTCTATTTCTTTCAATTTTGTCTCTCCTGACTTCCTTCTACCAACTAAGTGGCCCAGGAGGTGATGGTTAAGCCCTAGGAATTGGCAGGCCCTGGACCTAGCGTTGTGGACACTTGTGGCTGGATTCTCCTCCCACATCCGCCAGTGCTCCCTCCCCAGTGTCTGTGTTAAGTCTCTCCATGCCCCTTTCGTTCCGCACAGATCCAGGGAGAGGGGAAAGGTGCGGCAACTAGTCATGGCACAGCAGTGCGGTATCGGGGCGTGTTTGGTACCATCACCACCATGGTGCGTACAGAGGGTGCCAGGAGCCTCTACAGCGGGCTGGTGGCAGGGCTCCAGAGGCAGATGAGCTTTGCCTCTGTCCGCATCGGCCTCTACGACTCTGTCAAGTCATTCTACACCAAAGGCTCTGACCGTGAGTACATGTCACATACTGTATACCAACCTTTTTAAATCGATACTTATTCTCTATTGAATGTTACTCCAACTGTTCTGACTGCCCATTTCTCTCTTCAGATGTAGGAATTGGCAGTCGTCTGCTGGCGGGCTGTACCACTGGAGCCATGGCAGTCGCATTAGCCCAACCCACAGATGTGGTGAAGGTGCGCTTTCAGGCACAGACTAGTTCCTCTGGGCTAAACCGGCGTTACCATGGCACCATGGAGGCCTACAAGACCATTGCCAAGGAAGAGGGCATCCGTGGCCTGTGGAGAGGTGGTTGTTTGCTTGATCACAAGGATCATTTGTGCCTTTGTCAAATGTTTGTCAGCAGTATTGCTAACATTTCCATCCCCACCTTGCAGGTACTGGCCCAAACATTGCCCGCAATGCTATCGTGAACTGCACTGAACTGGTTACATATGACCTAATCAAAGACCTACTTATTAGAAACACATCCCTGACTGGTGAGCCATTGCCTTGCCACATATTGTGCAGAATGACTGACTTTTAACTGTCATGCTTCCCTCTGGTATTGTGATGCCTCTCCTTAACCCATTCTATTCACCCAACAGATGACCTCCCCTGCCACTTCACATCTGCATTCGGTGCAGGATTCTGCACCACTGTGATTGCCTCTCCTGTGGATGTGGTGAAGACGAGATATATGAACTCTGCCCTTGGCCAGTACAGCGGCGCCCTCAACTGTGCTATTGCCATGGTGACCAAAGAGGGACCCCTTGCCTTCTACAAAGGGTAAGCCATGTGTTTTAAGTGTTTTAGTTGCTAGGGAGTAGTCTCCTGGATTGGGTTGCAACACCTTCTCAATCAGTGCTTTAGCGGTTTATTCACTGTTGCTGCTTGCTCTGTAACATTCATGAATGTCTAACAACCTGGTTGTTTTTTTCCTTCTCTGGTTTCTTTGAATTTTTTCCTGGATCTGAGTTGTCTCAATTCTCTCCCTACAGGTTCATGCCCTCTTTCCTCCGACTGGGCTCGTGGAACGTGGTGATGTTTGTTACATATGAGCAGCTGAAACGTGCCATTATGGCTGCCCGCCAAAACTACAACACTCCTCTGTAGACCTGGCTATTGGCTGCAGTAGAGGGTGACCCTGTGCTGATGTGGTTGCTTTTATTCAACAACAAAAAATGTGGCCCATGTAGTTTCCTTTTTTAAACCACTTTTCACTCGAAGTGTGTTTCTGAGACTCAAAAGCTGTTCTGTCTTTTTAAGTACTAACTTCTGACAATAAATGATATTTTGAAGTGGCTTCTCTTATGCAAATAACTTCACAAGAATCTCACCTATACCTACTGGTAAAGAACACCATTCTCAAATAGGGGTCCAAGGAAGGAGATTTCCAATCAGGATTTATTTAATGGCTGTTTATTCAGAAAGCTAGGGCTTGGTTGATCAGGTGTTTCTTCTCAGCCGAGAGCTTTTGAGGGAAGAGAATGTCGAACTGGATGATGAGATCCCCTCTCTGGGAGGGATCCTGGGACAGAGGCATGCCTTCTCCAGACACCACTTTGCAGTATTTTGGACTGGGTGGGGAAGTGAGAATTTTAGCATAAGTCATTTGAAACTTTGACATACAAGGGATGTACACTTGCACCTTTGTCAAATCCTGTAATTAGTTTATAAAACAGCATGATGGTTTAGTAATCTTAAAACAAGCAGGGTAGTTGCGAGTCTGTAGTAGCATTCACAAATGGAACGGGCTTGGAACACTGGCAATTTGACTGGTACACAATGGCTGCCTGGTATTGTAATGTTCTATCAACTAATGCTGGATTGCCATGATAATGTAGACTTCATTCAAATAACTTATGGATTTTTTTTTTTTTTGTAACGTCTGTTGGGTCAACTAATCATTGCATTAGTAGAAACAAGACTTCTCAGGGCAGGCCTGGTTATAGTGGGATGCTCGTCAATTCTATTTTTAGTAAACCCTTAACTTCAAACCAGCTACAAATGAGTCACCAGTCAAAACCGGCAGACCTGCCCTGAGCAGTCTTGGTTTCCACTAATGCGATACAGCACAGATCGAAGGGTACAATTCCTGATTTTACTTCCTGACATGGGTCTAGGTTCAAAATATACAGGTTAAAACATCCCATAACTTTTTGCGACTAATCAACAAGGGACCAGTTTCCGCATTCGAAATGACGGTGTGAATGTTAGCAGCACAAAGTGAAACTAAATCGTAGTGAATTTCAGCGAACAAAATGGCATACATGCTTTACTTAGTTTTTATCATCTACAGCCACTTTATTGCTGGTCACATTTTCAATGCTAATCCGGTCGAATCCAGCAACGGCGCTGGTCTCTTGGATTTGTTTATCGAACGCTTCTGTGTGGAATTTTTTGTCTTCTTCGACCTAGGCATGGGTACACTGACTGCCAGTCCATACATTATACCATCATTGACCTGAATGTGGATGCCTATTCTATTTGCCACTAATGTAGTGAAATCGTCTTATAATCAAACGAAGTCAATAAGCCCCCCCCCCCCCCCCCCCATACAGTAAAAGCACTACTCACTGCACAATGTCATTGATGGGGATATTGAGTATCCTGTCATCTAGTGTCTTCACTTCAACAGCGAATCCAGTCAAAGCCTGTTGGAGGAGGAATATACTAATTGTGGGGTGAAGGACCTCAATGCAGATTTAATGGCTAAAGTATCTGGGAAGAAATACTTATTCTACTCAACATGGGAGACATTTTGCCTACAAAATTGTAATATTAAACCACAACTGGCATCAGAATGCCCTTGCTACTATTGCTGAGATAACAATTATTAAGACTTAGTATCCAAGTCAGAACACAATAGTTCCACAGATCTGCAATAAATTATTCTTTAGTAACCCATTTTGACCTGGACAAAGCATCAGGTGACTCTTTGTAGGGACTTGGAGTTAAACAAAGCAGACTATTGAGTGAAACATGTTCTCTGTAATTTCCCTCCAGGGTCAGACTTGGACATTCTCACCTTCTCCAGAGAGATCTGGGCTGTAAAGACCAGGTCATTGTGTTGCCTTGCAAACTGGGGATGACTCTTCTGCTGCACAATGAACACAATATCTGCAGGAATACTGTTGGGTCCCTGGGGGAAACAACCAGCTAAATGTGTTGGGGAGGGTACTCTGAAAATGTACACTGAACAAAAATATAAACAACATGCAACAACTTCAAATATTTTACTGAGTTACAGTTCATATAAGGAAATCAGTCGATTGAAATAAATAAATTAGGTCCTATTCTATGAATTTCACATGACCGGGAACACATATGCATCTGTCCGTCAGACACCTTTAAAAAAAAAAAAAGGGGCGTGGATCAGAAGACCAGTCAGTATCTGGTGTGACCACCACTTGCCTCAACTCCTTCGCATAGAGTTGATCAGGCTGTTGATTGTGGCCTGTGGAATGTTGTCCCACTCCTCTTCAATGGCTGTGCGAAATTGCTGGATATTGGCAGGAACTGGAACACGCTGTCATACACATCCATCCAGAGCATCCCAAACATGCTCAGTGGGTGACAAGTCTGGAAGAACTGCGACATTTTCAGCTTCCAAGAATTGTGTACAGATCCTTGCGACATGGGGTCCTGCAATATCATGCTGAAACATGAGGTGATGGCGGCGAATGAATGGCACGACAGTGGGGCTCAGGATCCCATCACAGTACCTCTGTGCATTCAAATTGCCATCGATAAAATGCAATTGTGTTCGTTGTCTGTAGCTTATGCCACCCCTTACCATAACAGGGTTCCCACAAAATACTTGAATTTGGCACTCTGAAATTCAACTACTGAAATCCCTTGAAAATCAGACAGTTTCTCAAGTTTACTTCAAAAGTACTTGAATTAAAATGAGAGAACAGAAAATGATAAAAAATGTTAATATGAAAAATATTTGAGAAATGTATTGGTCTTGGAATTCATTTCCAGGCAGACTATCGAGTTTTACTTCCTCACGTATTTCGCGCTCTGGTTGCCAGGCGAGCTCGCTCATTCCACCCATACTCCCACTCAGCCAGGCAGGTATAGAACTCACTGATTATGCGCCACCAAACATCACATCGATAGCTAAAATGCCTGGTCAAACGTAGATGAAATTCTGACTGGCAGGATATTGATGTTTATGAATGAGGATATTGATGTTTATGAATGGGTTTTGTCAGACCCAACCAGGGGTGTGGTGGAGGGTAAACGCCGTTTACGCACCTTTTTATTTGTGAAATAGAGTTTACTCACCTTTTTCTCTTGCTAATTTTCATCACTTATTGCGTTCCCAACGTCGATCAACGCTCAGAAGGTTTCTTGATCTGAGTTCTAATCACGCCTACCTCTGCGAACGAGTGGAATCGTGAATGATTCATGTATGCTCGTTATGTTTGCCTACTCTCCCGGATTTTTTTATTTCATCTTTAATTAACCAGGTAGGCTAGTTGAGAACAAGTTCTCATTTACAACTGCGACCTGGCCAAGATAAAGCAAAGCAGTGCGATACAAACAACAACACAGAGTTACACATGGAATAAACAAACATACAGTCAATAACACAATAGAGAAAACGTCTATATACAGTGTGTGCTGCACATGAGGTGAGGCAATAAATAGGCCATAATGGCAAAATAATTACAATTTAGCAATTAAACACTGGCGTGATAGATGTGCAGAAGATGAATGTGCAAGTAGAGATCATGGGGTGCAAAGGTGCAAAAAAAGATAAATAACAGTATGGGGATGAGGTAGTTGGATGGGCTATTTACAGGTGCAGTGATCTGTGAGCTGCTCTGACAGCTGGTGCTTAAAGTTAGTGAGGGAGATATGGGTCTCCAGCTTCAGTGATTTTTGCAATTCTTTCCAGTCACAGGCKGCAGAGAACTGGAAGGAAAGGTGGCCAAAAGGGGAATTGGCTTTGGGGGTGACCAGTGAAATATACCTGCTGGAGCGCAAGCTATGAGTGGGTGCTGCTATGGTGACCAGTGAGCTGAGATATGGCGGGGCTTTACCTAGTAAAGACTTATAGATGACCTGGAGCCAGTGGGTTTGGCGACATATATATAGCGAGGGTCAGCCAACGAGACCATACAGGTCGCAGGGGTGGGCAGTATATGGGGCTTTGGTGACAAAACGGATGGTACTGTGATAGACTGCATCCAATTTGCTGAGTAGAGTGTTGGATGCTATTTTGTAAATAACGTCGCCGAAGTCAAGGATCGGCAGGATAGTCAGTTTTACGAGGGTATGTTTGGCAGCATGAGTGAAGGATGCTTTGTTGCGAAATTGGAATCCGATTCTAGATTTAATTTTGGATTGGAGATGCTTAATGTGAGTCTGGAATGAGAGTTTACAGTCTAACCAGACACCTAGGTATTTGTAGTTGTCCACATATTCTAAGTCAGAACCGTCCAGAGTAGTGATGCTGGACAGGCGGGCAGGGGCGGGCAGCAATCGGTTGAAGAGCATGCATTTAGTTTTACTTGCATTTCAGAGCAGTTGAAGGCCACGGAAGGAGAGTTGTATGGCATTGAAGCTCGTCTGGAGGTTAGTTAACACAGTGTCCAAAGAAGGGCCAGAAGTATACAGAATGGTGTCGTCTGCATAGAGGTGGATCAGAGAATCACCAGCAGCAAAAGCGACATCATTGATGTATATAGAGAAAAGAGTTGGCCTGAGAATTGAACCCTGTGGCACCCCCATAGAGACTGCCAGAGGTCCGGACAACAGGCCCTCCGATTTGACACACTGAACTCTGAGAAGTAGTTGGTGAACCAGGTGAGGCAGTCATTTGAGAAACCAAGGCTGTTGAGTCTGCCGATAAGAATGTGGTGATTGACAGAGTCGAAAGCCTTGGCCAGGTCAATGAATACAGCTGCACAGTATTGTCTCTTATTGATGCCAGTTATGATATCGTTTAGGACCTTGAGTGTGGCTGAGGTGCACCCATGACCAGTTTGGGATTACATAGCGGAGAAGCTACGATGGGATTCGAAATGGTCGGTGATCTGTTTGTTAACTTGGCTTTCGAAGACCTTAGAAAGGCAGGGTAGGATAGATATAGGTCTGTAGCAGTTTGGGTCTAGAGTGTCTCCCCCTTTGAAAAGGGGGATGACCGCGGCAGCTTTCCAATCTTTGGGGATCTCAGACGATACGAAAGAGAGGTTGAACAGGCTAGTAATAGGGGTTGCAACAATTTCGGCTGATACTTTTAGAAAGAGAGGGTCCAGATTGTCTAGCCCTGCTGATTTGTCGTGATCCAGATTTTGCAGTTCGTTCAGAACATCAGCTATCTGGATTTGTGTGAAGGAGAAATGGGGGAGGCTTGGGCAAGTTGCTGTGGGGGGTGCAGGGCTGTTGACCAGGGTAGGGGTGGCCAGGTGGAAAGCATGGCCAGCCGTAGAAAAATGCTTATTGAAATTCTCAATTATTGTGGATTTATCGGTGGTGACAGTGTTGCCCAGCCTCAGTGCAGTAGGCAGCTGGCAGGAGGTGGTCTTATTCTCCATGGACTTTATAGTGTCCCAGACCTTTTTGGAGTTTGTGCTGCAGAATGCAAATTTCTGTTTGAAAAAGCTAGCCTTTGCTTTCCTAACTGCCTTTGTATATTGGTTCCTAACTTCCCTGAAAAGTTGCATATCGCAGGGGCTATTTGATGCTAATGCCGTACGCCAAAGGATGTTTTTGTGATGGTCAAGAGCAATCAGGTCTGGAGTGAACCACGGGCTATATCTGTTCCTGGCTCAACATTTTTTTGAATGGGGCATGCTTATTTAAGATTGTGAGGAAAGCACTTTTAAAGAATCACCAGGCATCTTCTACTGACGGTATGAGGTCAATATCCTTCCAGGATACCCGTGCCAGGTCTATTAGAAAGGCCTGCTCGCTGAAGTGTTTTAGGGAGCGTTTGACAGTGATGAGGGGTGGTTGTTTGACCGCAGACCCATTACGGATGCAAGCAATGAGGCAGTGATCGCTGAGATCCTGGTTGAAGACAGCAAAGGTGTATTTGGAGGGCAGGTTGGTTAGGGTGATATCTATGAGGGTGCCTGTGTTTTTACAGATTTGGGGTTCTACCTGGTAGGTTCATTAATAATTTGTGTGAGATTGAGGGCATCAAGCTTAGATTGTAGGATGGCCGGGGTGTTAAGCATGTCCCAGTTTAGGTCACCTAAACAGGCACCGAGCTCTGAAGATAGATGGGGGGCAATCAATTCACATATGGTGTCCAGGGCACAGCTGGGGCAGAAGGTGGTCTATAGCAAGCGGCAATGGTGAGAGACTTGTTTCTAAAGGTGGATTTTTAAAATAGAAACTCAAATTGTTTGGCACAGACCTGGATAGTAAGACAGAACTTGCAGGCTATCTCGCAGTAGATTTGCCTTGTTAGCAGCGCATCCATTCACCACTCTGTCCAACGGGAAACTCCGTACACGACATAGCAGAGAGGTGAAACGAACTACCCAGCCCAGACCTACCGTGGCAAGTAGTAGAGAGACAGTGGGAATTATTTGAACATCCCTCGACTGCTGCCGTGTGTTGGTAATGAGTGGTATAGCTTTAAACACTAAAGTGCATTTTGGGTAACGTAGTAGATAAACTTTCGCTTTTGATGCAATTGTTGTGGTGGTGGTAATGTAGCTGAACTGTGAGCCACGCCCTTTTTGCGCCATTAGCCCACTTTTATTTTGTCATTCAGACTACCTCACATGATGTACAAGTTTAATAAATGTCAACTACTTAAGTGGAATTCCAGACTAACTCGTCATTAGCAGAGGATAAGATCCCCAAATGTGGGAATTACCCCAGAGCATCCATAAATTGCTCTGGCCCTGGAGCTAGCAAGTGAAGGCTCCCATGAGCCGTCCCGACTACGGTCTGGATGCGAGGAAGGAAAGGTAACACTGGGGGCTCGTCCGGGATTTATCCTGCCTGCATCAGTGAGTTATTCACGTTCTACCAGAATATCAAAGAGAAATTAACGGGGGAAAAAAGGACTTTCACGAAGTAATGACTAACGAAGTTATTCATCATTGTCGGAGTAGTGGCTGACGTTCTACCTTAAGTTGTGAAATGGCGGCCACACACAGGAAATCTGTTATTACGAGAAAGAATATGCCTGAGGATTCGACGTGCTACTCAAACCCATTCATTTTTTTATTTATTTTTTTATTTCACCTTTATTTAACCAGGTAGGCTAGTTGAGAACAAGTTCTCATTTGCAACTGCGACCTGGCCAAGATAAAGCATAGCAGTGTGAACAGACAACACAGAGTTACACATGGAGTAAACAATAAACAAGTCAATAACATGGTAGAAAAAAAAAAAGAGAATCTATATACAATGTGTGCAAAAGGCATGAGGTAGGCAATAAATCGAATAATTACAATTTAGCAGATTAACACTGGAGTGATAAATCATCAGATGATCATGTGCAAGAAGAGATACTGGTGTGCAAAAGAGCAGAAAAGTAAATAAATAAAAGCAGTATGGGGGGTGAGGTAGGTAATTGGGTGGGTAGTTTACAGATGGACTATGTACAGCTGCAGCGATCGGTTAGCTGCTCGGATAGAGATTTTTAAAGATGTTGAGGGAGATAAAAGTCTCCAACTTCAAGAGTTTTGCAATTCGTTCCAGTCGCAGGCAGCAGAGAACTGGAAGGAAAGGCGTCCAAATGAGGTTTTGGCTTTAGGGATGATCAGTGAGATACACCTGCTGGAGCCGCTGTGCTGCGGTGGGTGTAGCCATCGTGACCATGAACTGAGATAAGGCGGCACTACCTAGCATAGCCTTGTAGATGACCTGGAGCCAGTGGGTCTGACGACGAACATGTAGCGAGGGCCAGCCACTAGGGCATACAGGTCGCAGTGGTGGGTCGTATAAGGTGCTTTAGTAACAAAACGAATGGCACTGTGATAAACTGCATCCAGTTTGCTGAGTAGAGTATTGGAAGCTATTTTGTAGATGACATCGCCGAAGTCGAGGATCGGTAGGAAGTCAGTTTTACTAGGGTAAGTTTGGCGGCGTGAGTGAAGGAGGCTTTGTTGCGGAATAGAAGCCGATTCTTGATTTGATTTTGGATTGGAGATGTTTGATATGAGTCTGGAAGGAGAGTTTGCAGTCTAGCCAGACACCTAGGTACTTATAGATGTCCACATATTCTAGGTCGGAACCGTCCAGGGTGGTGATGCTAGTCGGCTGCGGCGGTGCAGGCAGCGAACGTTGAAAAGCATGCATTTGGTTTTACTAGCGTTTAAGAGCAGTTGGAGGCCACGGAAGGAGTGTTGTATGGCATTGAAGCTCGTTTGGAGGTTAGATAGCACAGTGTCCAAGGAAGGGCCGGAAGTATATAGATAGGTGTCGTCTGCGTAGAGGTGGATCAGGGAATCGCCCGCAGCAAGAGCAACATCATTGATGTATACAGAGAAAAAGAGTCGGCCCGAGAATTGAACCCTGTGGTACCCCCATAGAGACTGCCAGAGGACCGGACAACATGCCCTCCGATTTGACACACTGAACTCTGTCTGCAAAGTAGTTGGTGACCAGGCAAGGCAGTCATTAGAAAAACCGAGGCTACTGAGTCTGCCGATAAGAATATGGTGATTGACAGAGTCGAAAGCCTTGGCCAGGTCGATGAAGACGGCTGCACAGTAATGCTTTTATCGATGGCGGTTATGATATCGTTTAGTACCTGAGCGTGGCTGAGGTGCACCCGTGACCGGCTCGGAAACCGGATTGCACAGCGGAGAAGGTACGGTGGGATTCGAGATGGTCAGTGATCTGTTTGTTGACTTGGCTTTCGAAGACCTTAGATAGGCAGGGCAGGATGATATTAGGTCTGTAACAGTTTGGGTCCAGGGTGTCTCCCCCTTTGAAGAGGGGGATGACCGCGGCAGCTTTCCAATCCTTGGGGATCTCAGATGATACGAAGGAGAGTTGAACAGGCTGGTAATAGGGGGTGCGACAATGGCGGCGGACAGTTTCAGAAATAGGGTCGCTAACACAGTGAATGAAGACATACTATCACAAATCTTATTTGCCAACTGGATACATTTATTTGATGTTGCAAATGCTAACAGTAACTGCAATTAATTTATTCCAAGTTCAGATGTAGCTAATATGCAGCCAGCTGCAGCTAATATGGCTGACTCGTGCCGTGAGTCATAGACGTCTCCTCAACAGCCAAGGAGAGATCGAATCCATTCAGGTCTCGTGAAAAATGGAAATGTGGGGACAGTGGAATCGAATCATAGCTAAGTCACAACCAAAACTATGCCAGCTGGCATGCTAGATGCTCACCTGAAAATGCTATCTCTGGAAATGTGTTTCAACCAACTACTGAAATGCTGTATACTCCATGCACTAACCCTTTCAACTCTGCCAACCAGACTCTATGCAGCGAGTACAGCTGTAGATGCTGCTGACTCCCATTACCCACACAGGATGCCAGCAGCTCTGCCCTCCACTCCAGCCATGCCTCCTGTGGAAAACCACCACTCACAGTCGCAAGACAGCTATGGATGTATCCATGTGATGCTCTGCACACTGAAGGAAATTACATATACTGTTATGAAAATGAACAGTCTCGCCCCAGGCGAGCAAAATCCAGTTCACATGGCAGGCAGCCCCAGCATATACAGTGGGGCAAAAAAGTATTTAGTCAGCCACCTGTGCAAGTTCTCCCACTTAAAAAGATGAGAGAGGCCTATTTTCATCATAGACACTTCAACTATGACAGACAAAATTAGGAAAAAAAATCCTGAAAATCACATTGTAGGATTTTTTATGAATTTATTTGCAAATTATGGTGGAAAATAAGTATTTGGTCACACAAACAAGCAAGATTTCTGGCTCTCACAGACCTGTAACTCTTCTTTAAGAGGCTCCTCTGTCCTCCACTCGTTACCTGTATTAACGGCACCTGTTTGAACTTGTTATCAGTATAAAAGACACCTGTCCACAACTCAAACAGTCACACTCCAAACTCCACTATGGCCAAGACCAAAGAGCTGTCAAGGACACCAGAAACAAAATTGTAGACCTGCACCAGGCTGGGAAGACTGAATCTGCAATAGGTAAGCAGCTTGGTTTGAAGAAATCAACTGTGGGAGCAATTATTAGGAAATGGAAGACATACAAGACCACTGATAATCTCCCTCGATCTGGGGCTCCACGCAAGATCTCACCCCGTGGGGTCAAAATGATCACAAGAACGGTGAGCAAAAATCCCAGAACCACACGGGGGGACCTAGTGAATAGCCTGCAGAGAGCTGGGACCAAAGTAACAAAGCCACCATCAGCAAGGGCATTGAAGATGAAACGTGGCTGGGTCTTTCAGCATGACAATGACCCAAACACACCGCCCGGGCAACGAAGGAGTGCTTCGTAAGAAGCATTTCAAGGTCCTGGAGTGGCGTAGCCAGTCTCCAGATCTCAACCCCATAGAAAATCTTGGAGGAGTTGAAAGTCCGTGTTGCCCAGCAAAAGCCCCAAAATCACTGCTCTAAAGGAGATCTGCATGGAGGAATGGCCAAAATACCAGCAACAGTGTGTGAAAACCTTGTGAAGACTTACAGAAAACGTTTGACCTCTGTCATTGCCAACAAAGGGTATATAACAAAGTATTGAGATAAACTTTTGTTATTGACCAAATACTTATTTTCCACCATAATTTGCAAATAAATTCATAAAAAATCCTACAATGTGATTTTCAGGATTTTTTTTCCTAATTTTGTCTGTCATAGTTGAAGTGTACCTATGATGAAAATGACAGGCCTCTCTCATCTTTTTAAGTGGGAGAACTTGCACAATTGGTGGCTGACTAAATACTTTTTTGCCCCACTGTACATTATGATATCTCATCTGACAGTGAGGACGAATATGCTACTCAGAAGGAGAGGTTCCCCACACTACGACCAGGTCAGTTTGATGGTTTGAGCTCATGGAAAGAGTTCTTACATCGCTTTGAGAGCTGTGCTAGAGCTAATCACTGGTCAGAAAGGACAATATCAGTCCAGCTGAGATTCTGTTTAGTAGCCGTTGCAGGGGCTGTGGCCCACAAGAACCCTGGGTCTTCTCGTTGAGACTACTCATGCATAGTGGGGGAGGTGGACTCGGCATATGGGCCAGCATGGGAGCATGCACCTGCCATTGGCATTGAGTTGAAGCAGAGCGTGTGCAAACCAGGTGAATCACTGCATGTGTTGAGAGATTACATTTATGAGAAAGTGTCTATTGTATATGCAGATCGCTCTGAGGGAGAACAGGACTCCATCAGTGTGGATGTCTTCACTAATGTTATTGGGTGACAGTGGAGTTCCAGCATTGTGCATAAGCTACTGAAGAAGCGTCCACGCACATTGGCACAAGCCTACGAGGTCGCCCACAGGTACGAAACCACCAAGCGAGCAGCTAACAGTGTTACTCAACTAATGCAGTCTGGTGTGCAAACTACAGAGTGGAGAGCCAGAGCAGCTACCTTACGGGAATGCATCGACCACAGCGAAGATGAAGGTGAGAGTTGGACCACACCACCTGTAGAGCGGAGTCAGAAACCTCCAAAGTCCAGCTTCAAGCCACACAAACCAAAGACTGGTGAGTGCAAAAATACAAATTGGAACGTAATCAGATGCCACAACTGCCAAGGCATTGGACACATGAAACGGAGCTGTCCATCGCCAAGGAAGCCAGCTAAGTCCCTGAATCCCTCAATTCCACCGAAAGCCAAAACACACCTGCTGTTCTCAGTGTCAAGGGCACAGGTCCCGAAATGTGTATCCACCTACTATTCTACAACATGGACGTATGTGCTCTTTAGGACAGTTATGACACCATTCACCTAGACGTTAAACCTCCACTCCAGCTATCGACTGTGCAGTCTCTGCAGGGCATTGGTCCTGTAAATGTCAAAGACTTTGGAGAAGTTCACCTGTCCATTCAGGTTGGTACCAGCACAGTAAGTGTTAACACGGAGAACACCGAAGCCATCCTCGGTCATCCATTCCTGGAGCAGTCACAGGCACGCCTTGAGTTTGGCAGCCAGAGGATTGTACTGTTTGGTGATCAGGTGCCCTACTTCAACCCGAAGAACAGACCGAAGGTGCCTGTCATAAGAATAGCATGCACAGCCGTCTTGAATCATGGTGTGAGAACATCGTGCCGGGGAACGCACACTTCCGTGAACCTGTCAGAGGATGACGTGGTGCTGAGCCCAACTAAAGGATTAATTGAGAAGCATCGTCTACTGGTGGCACAGGTTGTGGTTGATGCACAGGCCAATAATCAAATCCCCATCTGGCTCTACAACCCAGGAACAGAGTCAGTGAAAGTAAAGAAGGGTGCTATCGCCGGATTCCTCCAGGCAGCAGATGTTGATCAGGCAACTGATATTTCTTCCATGTCACCAAAAACTAGTCTCGTCTCCCCACCGGTTCCTGCTCACTTACAATCGGTGTATATGGAGAGCTCTACTGCGCTAAGTGCAGACGAACGTTGTCATGGTATGCAAAAAGGACCAGACATATCGTCTATGTGTGGACTACAGGGCTCTAAATGAGCGTACTGTTAAGGATGCATATCCACTTCCTCGTATCCAAGACACTCTAGATACCCTGTCAAAGGCCAAATAGTTTAGCACTTTGGACTTAGCGTCAGGCTACTGGCAGGTAGAGCTTACACCAAGGGCCCGTATGCGGACGCTTTCTGCAGCAGGAAGTGCCTCTGAATGGAATGTGATGCCTTTTGGGGTCTGCGACGCACCAGTGACGTTTCAACGTCTAATAGACCGCGTCCTGGCCGGAATGCAATGGGAGATCTGCCTCGTAAATCTAGATGACATTATCATCCCACTTGGGAGCCAGGGCGTTATTACAGACCGAAATACTCCTCAGTTTCATCATCTGTCTGGGTGGCTGGTCTCAGACGATCCCGCAGGTGAAGAAGCCGGATGCGGAGTTCCTGGGCTGGCGTGATTACACATGGTCTGCGGTTGTGAGGCTGGTTGGATGTACTGCCAAATCCTCTAAAACCACGTTGGAGGCGGCTTATGGTAGAGAAATGAACATTCAATTCTCTGGCAACAGATCTGGTGTACATTCCTGCAGTCAGCATGCCAATTGCACGCTCCCTCAAAACTTGAGACATCTGTGGCATTGTGTTTTGTGACAAAACAGCACATTTTAGAATGGCCTTTTATTGAACCCAGCAGAAGGTGCACTTGTGTAATACTCATGCTGTTTAATCAGTCTCTTAATATGCCACACCTGTCAGGTGGATGTATTTTCTTGGCAAAGGAGAAATGCTCACTAACAGGGATGTAAACACATTTGTGCACAACATTTTAGAGAAATAAGCTATTTGTGCGTATGGACAATTTCTGGGATCTTTATTTCAGCTCATGAAAGATGTGACCAACAATTTACATGTTGCGTTTATATTTTTGTTCAGTGTAGTTTACCAAGCTAGCAATTACTTCACACTGGAAAAAGTTAAGCTACACTAAAGTTACCCTTTAGTGTAAAAAAACATAGTTTACTTAACTAAAGTTCACTACATCCAAACTACTTCATGAAATTATATGTATATCGCACATTTCAAAGACAACTTTGATGCAAGAACAGATCAGTTTGGGGTCCTATGTTAACAGAATGCCTATTAAAGACAAATAATGTTTCAAGTGAGAATTAGGCAGGTCTGATGCCAAAAAAGAAAGGAAATGATTGCCTACTAAACACTACCTAGATTTGAATTGTGTTCAACTACCACCAAGCTATCACTACTCCCCAACACTGGTGGCTAAGTTATATCTATAGAAGAGAAACACAGACACTCCCCCGCACGACTAGATATTTATGTGTACAAACATTAATGTGGCAGGTTGGAGCCCCTGAGGGAACTAACTTCTGTAAAACGCATAGCTAAAAAGCACAATAAGATGTAATTTAAGCACTGAGTGGGTGATGATTCTCTTACCTGATCACCCTCCTTTGGGAATGTTATCCTAGTGTCTTCATTCCATCCCGGTTTTACAATGATAGTCAATATTTTGTCCTTGATACTGGATGTGTGTCCATCTTCATTCATGACCTGGTTCAGAGGTTGAGCAAATTTACACTGAATCTGATACTGGTTACCTGAAGTAAGCAGTACGGCATCTGAACAGAATAACAATGTTTAAAGTTAGAGCTTTTCTTTTTTTAACTACTCAATATAGGCCTATAGGTATGTTGATTGAAAGACATCTCAACACTCATCAGGCATTATGATCCCATCTTACCCTACGGGATATTTTGATCTTTTTGGTACATCCATAGAAGAGGTCTTCCAAGGCCAAGTGAAGGTCCCTTTCAATGGGGGAGTCTTGTGTTTTCACTCCTCTTCCTCGCAGGCCTCCAAACCCAATGGCCACTTCATTCCCATCTTTCATGTGGAAGTCTGAAGAGGGAAGCATTATCGTGCAAGAACAGGAAGAGTTGCCATTACTATGGAGATCATTTAGATAAATCAAACAAGTAAAACTTATATAAAGAAAATACTGAATGTTCTTTTTCCTACCTGCGAATGGGTTGTCACCTCCAAAAAACTGCCTGAATATCTTGTCTGGGTTTCCATGGTAGATGTATCCTGATGTCCAAGCTCCAGTCTCCCCAGACTGAAGTGGGATACCTCCTTTCAGACCCTCTTCTCCAAACTTGTCATAGGTTGCCTTTTTTCGAGCTGAAAAATAAATATTGTGAGCCTATAATTTTATGTGACCTGACGTCTCTGAAGCTTTCCCCAATCAGCACTGAACTGATAGTGGCAGCGGCTACACTGATGATTGTTGTAACGTTTACTTACGGTCACTCAAAACATCATAGGCCTCGGCAAGTTGATTGAATTTTTCATAGGCACCCGGTTTGCTGTTTGTGTGAGGATGGTACTTCAAGGCAAGTCGTCGGTATCTACAGGGGCAAAAAAATATAGCTAGGCATTGTTGTTTTTATGAAAACGTATCTAGTAGGCTAGCTAATGTAATGTATGTAAAAATGTTTTAGCCTGAGACAAAGATAAAAAAGTAACTAAACTTACGATTTTTTTATGTCTGCATCTGTTGCATTTCTATTTATCTCCAATGCTGCATAATAATCCCTCCCCATAGTCGATCAAAATAAAATGAACATGTAATATGAAAAGCTAAACAAATATAGAACGCTAACTAGCTAACGTTACTGTTAGCTAGGTCTTACGGTAAAGGTAAGAAAATAGAAACATGGGATGGACAATTGTTTGCGGTTTCTGGATTTGGTTGCCATAGATGCGCGACGCTCCAAATGTATTTATTGGGAGTTGCCGATGGATGGCGCCAAATCAAAGGTTACAACCCCTGTAGTCACCGTGCACCTTCGCCTCTAACGCTTTCACAACACATACCGAAGCACTGTCAGCCACGCCATGAACACGTCAGCCTCTGGTTGTGCTTTATCTACGCAATCAGGCAATAAACCACCGTTAATCCATTGATAAATCAATGTACTGAAAACATGTATTTACCTTATTCTTGCTGTTAGCATCCGATGAAGCAATTTCTACACCAAGAATAAACCAACCAGTTGGATTTTTGATTAAATATTTTATTTGAAGCTACAACAGCAATGTATATGTCCTACATTCATCCAAAATGTATTTATATAAAATTTAAAAAATGTGATGGAAAAAAATACGAAACGGTAGAAAAAGTATGATGACAGTTGAGGTAAAAGGGTGGGGTGAACAGTCTTTGCTCTCACTAGGTAATCTGTGCCATCAGTCCCTCTAGCTCTGGACGTGCCTTGAAACGGGCTTGGTAATCTGCCTCTGTGTGCTAGGGGAAACAGAAAAGCAAATGTTATGATATTGAACAGTTAGTAACAAAATAAGTTTACATAGATATAGGATATGATCCATGTGCAAAAGAAAAGTCATGCAGAGGTCAACACAGACGGAATATGCTCACTGGCTTTACAGAGAGTTGAACTCCCTCTGGCTGATTCTTCAACATAACCTCCATAAAGATGGGGCATAATGTGGCTTTAGTTGGCTGAACTGTAAACAAAACACTTATCAATGCTCTAGAGTGAAAAGTTATGTCATGCAACTGCCAAAAGTTCAGAGAACACATTACTAACACTCAAAACACTCCATTACCTGAACAATTTGCTCATGGGTCTTGAGGATGGCGTCTACATACATCTTGGTCCCTTGCTCCGGCATGACCATGACTTCTGTGCTCTTAGTGGGCAATGCATAGCTGAGATAAAGGGATGAACTAACTATTCTCCTTAAGGTTTGTTAATTAATCAATAAATAAAAGACATTGGATGATGTAATCCCATGCTATGCAAGAGGGCTAAATGTGTGCCTCCTATTGAAGCATTATGAACTTTGCAACAGACATGGATATTTGGGACATAAAATCACTGAGTGAGGCCAGTAACACAGTATCTTGAAGTCTACCTCTCAGCCACTTTGACACCTAGCCGATTGCAGAGGTTGTGGATGTACTGAGAATAGTGTTCCACTAGGATCATGTCATACCCAGACACTTTCACGTTCAGAGTCCCGTACTCTGCATCTGTTGCCGTTTTGATCTGCTTCATCTGCTGTCTCTCTTTCTTTTTCTTTGGCTGAAGGTACCATACGTTTTATTAGAAAGCTGATATGGTAAGAGTGCAAGCTGGTGGCTTCAGTATTACAAAGTGTATACAAGTGATCTACTAAGGCCAGTCTTACCGCTTTTTTAGGTAACAGGTGCTTATATTTGCCAATCCCATGGGTAGGCATGGTCCTGTATTGTCTCTCATTGGAAAAAGCCAGACTCCCTGTAGAAAACAGTTATCCAGTCAAACAGATAGCCTAGATACAGTTAGGTAATTAAATAAGTGGCAATATCACTATCAGGATATAATCTAGCGATGTTACGTTTGATACCGGAGCACCGAGGCATGTGTTGAAATCGCTAAGCAGCTGACTTCAAAGAAGTGTGCTGATGCGTGTATCACTTTATCAGAAGTCAGTCATCGATGATGTCCGAAACTTCATTTGATCAGTGCTTTTTCGAGATACCACAGATTTCGCCGTGGTTCCAGTGATTTCCTAGATTAAAAACTGCTTTCAAACACCAAATTTACAAATATAGTTAGGATTTTGTACAAAAAGTTTCACCTGATCAGTAGTTTAGCAGGTGGTAGAGTAGGGAACAGTCAGGGACTTGAGGGTATGAGGTAAAATCCCATTGAAAGCACACTATTTTAAATTGTTTTGTGAAACCACACTTTCTGCACTGTTGTTCAAATATTTTAATTCAGTATAAACTTTGTCTTAAGCATCCTAAATAATGCCATAGATTCAGTGTTTGAAAAATAGTAAACTTGAAGACAAAAAAAGGCAAGCATGATGTAAAATGTGAACCTGGTATTTCACCTGATTATAGGCTACTAAAGCCAATGACTTATCGCTGCACCAGTTTTATTGAAAACAGTGTTAAAAAAAACTGCTCTGATATTCACACGCTGCTATTTATTGCTAACCAACAGATGTCACTAATGTGCATTGTGAACAGATAAAGAAGCACAGAGTAATGAACTCTTTTTCGGACACAATTTGGTGAAAGCGCTGAAAGCCTTCAGAAATCCTCAGTTCCCCTCATTAATATAATCCCTTCCTAAGGCTTTCCTATAAAGTCTAAATGTATACACATAATAGTAACTTATTATTGTTATTGGGGGAGGACTTACCCTGAATCGGATGTTTAACTGATACTGATGCCCTTAAAATAAAATAAACAGACATCAAGAGGTAGCTACCACCCATAGACTTAGACATTGCATCATTGGATCTGTCCTATTATGGAGTCTGAGTGCATGGGCAGCACCATTGAGGCCATCTCCATTTTGGGGCGGCAGGTAGTGGTTAGAGCATTGAGTCAGTAACCGAAAGGTTGCCGGATCGAATCCCCTAGCTGACAAGGTAAAAATCTGTCATTCTGCCCCTGAAAAAGGCAGCTATTGTAAAAAAGAATTTGTTCATAACTGACTTACCTAGAGGTTAAATAAAATATATATATTATTTATTTTATGGGGGGGTAGTCAATTTTCTTCTAATACTTCTATGAGTTGGCAAACAAACTGAAAGGGTGCACACTGCCACCTGGAGTGTGTTAGAACAGGTATAAAGCCATGGTTGGTGATTTACTGCCACCTGCAGTTATGGAATGTTTCCTCACGGGTATAATTAATTGGCTGATCCCTCATGTGACCTGGATGGAATTATGTGATCATTCCTTAACCCATCGGAAGTCCCACCCAGTTGACTACTGCAAAATGATGAAATCCCTCAATGGCGCTGCCCATATGCTAAAACAGGCTTTTGGGCACTAGAGTATCTATCTCTGTGCTACCACCCCATTGAATGAAACATGACCTGGTGATTATTGTATCCTGGACCAACCAACAATTGACTGCTTATAGGCTTATGCTTTTAACTAACTTACCTTAATAACAATGCTGCCCGGTCCAATGTACGTGAATGAAGGGCCAACTGTAACTGGATAGAAGACAAACAAATAATATATCATACAAGTGTTTTCATATGATATACTGGAATGTTTGACCTTCCTTCTTGCTTGCCAGCTAACTACAACCTGTGTCAAAGATGCCATTTCTTGGTAGAAGACACATTACGTTGAGAATGACAGGATTCTTTGCTCTAAAATTATTTTAGATTTTGAGCTAGTTGTTGCACATGTACACAAGCGGTTCTGAGAAAAACGCTTTCGGTTGGTCCGTCTGACTCAAATGTAGTGTCAGAATAAGGATAATATTTTAGTTCGGCTTTCAAATGTTTTTTATCCTTGTTTGCTTCTTCTGTTTTATTTTCATTTTCTTGAGTAAAAGTAAAGATACCGTAATAGAAAATTACTAAAGTAAAAGTGAAAGTTACCCATTAAAATACCACTTGAGTAAAAGTCTAAAAGTATTTGGTTAAAATAGTAATACATTATTTCAAATTGAAATAGGAATGTAGTGAAGTAAAGAAAGTTGTCAAAAATATAAATAATAAATTACAGATACCCCCCAAAAAATACTTAAGTAGTACTTTAAAGTATCTTTAATTAAGTACTTTCCACCACTGGACAGGACCTTATGGTGCTTTGAAGACAAACGGGAACTTGGAAAAAACAAGGCCAGTCATGACATCAGTGACATCATAGGTCGGAAAGTCGGAGCTCTAGAAAGATGGCCGAGTTTCCGGCTTGGAATTTCGAGTTGGATAACCATTCAAAACTATTTTTTCCTGTCGGAGCGCATTTTTTCCCGAGTTCGCGGTTGTCTTGAACGCACTGAAGTCGGAGATTTACGAGTTTCCGTTCTTTTGAACACTTCAAGAGCCACTGCATCAACTCCCCTTTCATCTGTGACAGAGACATTCTCGGATGTGTATTTACATTCCCATGCAAAAACTTCGCCTCTTCCTCTCTGGCCCAAATAATAAATGGAATTTAATGAAATATGCAAAATTAGGACGCGAGAACGAAACACAAAAGCAGCAAGCCACGTTTTAATGTACAGGTCCCCATTAAGAAATATATTTAAGCAATAAGGCCCGAGGAGGTGTGGTATATGGCCAATAAATATACCACGGCTAAGGGCTGTTCTTACGCACGACGCATCACGGAGTGCCTGGATACAGCCCTTAGCCGTAGTATATTTGCCATATACTACAAATCCCTGAGGTGCCTTATTGCTATTATAAACTGGTTACTAACGTAATTAGAGCAGTAAAATTAAATGTTTTGTCATACACGTGGTATACGGTCTGATATACCACAGCTGTCAGCCAATCAGCACTCAGGGCTCGAACAGCCCAGTATATAATATCGGATATATCATATTATGGAAGGTTTGTGGGCCATAATGACATAATTTACACCACTGCATCAGATGCCACAATTGCATTGTATTGGTGGAGCCGTGTCTTTTCTTAATTTCTTTTTACATTTTACAACTTACATTGCTACATCAAACCTGTCTAACAAAACAAAACACAGGTATTAACAAGAAAACGCTCAAACATACAAAAAATATCAATAAAATAATACAAAAAATAAACAATTATAGTGCAATTGTATTTACTCTGAAAAAATCTTATTATAATGATTCAGGAAGAAAAATCAATCAGAAAAACTTGTAATTTTTGTGTATGAAGTATTTGGCAACAAGAATTTCAGTGGTCTTGTTATCATTGCAATAGTAACATATTATATCTTTCATGTCAAAAACATAGGCAGTGTTCATAATGGTAAATAAGTATTTTGCAAGGTTTTCCCAAAATTCTGACACAAATTTACATTCAAAGAACAAGTGAGACAGATGCTCACCTTCTTTTTCACAGAAAACGCAGATATCATCAATAGCCGCAAATTTGGATATCATAGAATCACATGGATATATCTTATGGAAAATTTTGAAGTGCACTTCCTTAACTTTGTTTGGTAAACAGTATTTGTAAGGCCTTAACCATGCATTTTTCCAGACAATGTCAGGAATAAGCATGTTCCAGAAAAACTTTCCTCTCGGTGTAAGTTYGTTTTGTGAATGAAGAATTTGTCTTATATATTTATTACAACAAGATCTCTCAAGTAAGCCCACGCCTTCCAATCTGAGTTCTGGATAAACTTTGTGATCATTCCCAAAATTAAGATGAGTTTTCATAAGTGTAGTTAGATCACTGGGAACGGCTTTGATCACAGAAATAAACTCTCTGAAAGGTATTGGAAACTCTTTCAATGTTATAAATTGTTCATATGTGAGAATATTACCCTTGTTGTCGAAAATATCAAGAACAAAGTCAATATTCTTCTCATGCCAGCTGGGGTAGAACAATGACTTATTCCTTACAGTTATGTCTGAATTATTCCACAAAAGAGCTTTAAGTGTGGAAAAATTGTGCAGGAAACATATTTTCCAGGCCATTTAAGGTTGTTGATGAAACCTAGCCAATTTAGCAGGTAATCTTTCAGGAATATAATTACATTTCAGTAAAAATTGAAGACAATTTTATTAATCCCAATTTATTAAACACATTATTTGGAATGAAATACCATATTGAATCAGTATTGATCAAACATTTTTTCAACCAGTTTATCTTGTGTTTATCTTATTTATGTCAACAAAATCCAACACTTCTAGACCGCCTTCAGCTCTTTTGTTAGAAAGGACAGATTTTGTGAGACTTATTTTTCCAGAMGAAGTCAAGAAAGTTCTTATTGATCTCTTTACAAGTAGCTGGATTTACACATAACGATAATGAGGGGTACACAAAACGAGACAGTCCCTCTGCCTTGGACAGAAGTACTCTCTCAAGTATAGAAAGATCTCTTTGTAGCCAATTATGAAATATATTTTTAGTTCTCTTAATTTTAGGAGAGAAATTCAAATGTTGTCTGACTAAGTGGTTTTTTGACAGATGTATTCCTAAATATTTAACACAGTCCTTTACAGGAATATTTTCTATTTCTTTATCATCGGAGTCAAATAAACATAAGATTTCACATTTAGAAACATTCAGCATTAATCCTGATGCAATAGAAAATGCAGTTATAGCATTAAGGGCATGGGCGATCTGGTCTTTGTCTCTTAAGAAAAGAGTWGTATCATCAGCCAGTTGGGAGATTTTGATTTCTTTGTTAAAAATGGTTATGCCATACAAATTTGCATTATTCAGAATATCTAGAGATAGAAGTTCCACAACCAAAATGAATACAAATTTCGAAATTGGGCATCCCTGTCGTAAACTTCTGTTGATACTGAATCTTTTGGGAATATTAAGGTTTAGTAGCACAGAACTATTTATATCTTTGTAAAACATGCGAATTACTTTAATAACATTTTCACCAAATCCCAAAAGTTTAAGAGCCCTAAAGAGAAATTCATGTTCAATGGTGGAGCCGTGTCAGTCGTCGTAAAAATTAGGTTGTGACAAACTTCCTCTGAAACAGCTAGCGAGTGGGAGTGCTACCAGTGTGTCGTGAACAACGTTAGCGTGAGCAACAATAATTGAATCGGCAGTTTGCCTTCAAAATAAAAGTCATCCATGGAAACTGATGCAAACAGGTAAAACTAGTGGAATGATGCCACAACTGGACTAGATAATGCTAAAGGTTGGGATGTAAATGACAATTACTAGTTAATTTGACAAAAAACATGTACAAATATTTAGCATTAAAAGTGGATGTATTTGAATTCAGAATTCCATTGGGGCATACATATATGTGCTGTTCAGCCTAACCTATGGATTGTGCATCCATGGAATGGTTAAATGGTTTATCATCCTATTCAGTGACAGCCACAGAACACAAATGTGAAGAGTTTCCACAGATATTAGTGTCTTAGCTCTTATTGCGGAACTCTAAACCACTGAAATGAGCAACATTAAACTCACCAGTCAATCTATGTGCATTGAACATTCATATTGCACTGTACAGCCTAATCTATGGTTTGTGCACCCATGAAATGGGGTATCAGCCTACTGAGTAACACTCACAAAACACAACTATGTAGAGTTTACACTAATATTAGTGACTTAAACATATTTTTTTGTCAAATTAACTAATAATTGTCTTTTTCAATCTTGTTTAGCATTATCTAGGCCAATTCTGGCATGATTCTACTCTTTAAAAAAAAAATCCGTTTGCATAATCAATTGGTGACTTTTATTTTGATGTAACCGCTGATTCCACTATTGTTGCTCACGCTAATGTTGTTCACAACACACTGGTGGGAGTGCTGAGGTTTAGCTAGCCAATTACCTTTTAAACTCACTGACTGCCAGTCTGGCCAATATACTGCACTAGAGGAGCATTGCTTAATGCTAGGTAGCTAACGAACTGGCTAGCTAGCGATTTAGCTAGCTCACTGAAGTAGGGCCCTAGTGTTTCTCCCACAGTCTACAACTTGCCTTTGCCTGCCTAACTATACTGCAGTCATGTCCGCGGCAGGAGATTTTGGAAACCCTCTAAGGAAATTTAAATTAGTCTTTCTTGGCGAGCAGAGCGGTAAGTGTACAACTGAAAACTATATGGTGTAACGTTCGGCCAAGGTTGAAAATTAGATATATTTTGAACACGGAGTTCGCTAAATGGCTAGCTTGCTAACTTAGCTGGCTAGCTAGCTAATGTCAGCCCCGTTCATCTTGGGCGAGTCTCTTTTTTTTAATCGATATCCACCGACTGCCATACAACTGAGACCATGGCGATTCAGTTATATAGCTAGCTACGTTTACCGATCAGTGATATTGAACCTTTCGGTGATATCATATGTTTACATTGTTAACTAATTTATGGTTAGTTGGCTAACTATTTGGCAGTGTAAGCCAGTTATTCTAACTAATGTTTTCGACACAGGTAAGGAAACTTGCTAGCCTAAATAGCTAGCTAACTAAACTAACAAGCTGTTGTTGGGAGACTAATTGTTTCTAGTTAACACAGTCAGTCGGTTTGTAACGTTAGCTAAAATAAATCAAAACATGAACCACTAACCTAGCTAGATGCTACATACTACGACTACAATAACTAGCCACTATTTTATAACTATAGCTAGGGTTTGCTCTGGTGTGTTTATTCAGTCAGAGATGTCAGATTTGTCTTTGGTGTTCAGAGCGGCTGTAAAGTTTCCGGTGCTAACCATCTCAGTCGTCACTCTTGCTAAAGACAGCCTCTGTGCCAAGAAAGACGTCTCATTGCATGTCAAACCAAGTATCAACGTTATATGGTTGATTTATAGGCTCATGCCTGCCTGACAGCCAGCACTGTCTATTTCTCTGATATGGGGACTTCATATTGTACATTTCAACAGCCCTCTGTTCTCATTATGTGGTGGCAATTGTGATTTTAAAAAGCATCACCATTCTTATGAAACAATCTGCCAATCTCTGATTCTGAGAATTTGAGCTATTGTATATGCTGGATGGATCCGGTATACCTGAAACCCAACTTTCCTACAACATACATTGCAGACAGAACCACCCTGATTTAAGGCCTGTGGTTTTCAGTATGAGTGTATTGAGGGAGAACCAAGGACTGGAATGATGCATTGTGAAGCCTGGATGACCAGCCTGATCACAGCACTGCTGAGGGGGTGGGATGGTATGGAGGTGGGCTGTACGTCAATCTGTTCCTCTCATCGTAGGCAAGGCTATAAAGTAGTCTATCCTATATACCACTGTCAGCGACAAACATCCCCCTCCTTTAACCAGAACCCATGCTACACTTCAAATATATGTATGTGTTTGTTTGCTGTTGACAAGTCTGTGATGTGTTTATGTTGAGATTGGGGGTGGGGAGTAGTAATTTGGAGGATATACTGCTGTGATTTAGTTTGCTTTCTGCCCAAGAGGAATGACGCTTGACCCCTAGGGCTGTGACGATACCAGTATCGCAATATTTATGTGACTCTGGATGACATGTTTGTTTCCAACATTAGGGCTGTTTTCCTTTTTTTGTGACCAACCTTTTTTTATTCAGATTTGTCATTTTTGTTACAGGTACAAAAACAAATCAAGTAAATGCATACAAAGATAACCCAAACCATTCACCCCCTCAGTCCCCATCCTCCTCAACCCAAAGAAGCATGCCTTTCCTATCCCACCCAGCAACCAAGGTTGCTTATCAGTCTCCCTCCCATCATCCCCCGATTAACCCCATTAGGTTCTCCCCAGTCCCCTGCCCTCACTCACCCACAACAGCAGCCCTCCCTCCCCGGTTCCCCTTGCCCTCCACTATCATTACAGAGTTGCAGCATAACGATGAGTGGCAGCCTTACCTATGAAATCTCTTATGCTTCTTATTTTTTTTAATGGTCTTAAGCTGTTGATTAATACATACAAGTAAAATGTAAACTAAGTCACCATTTACCTTGTCAGACCTTTAAATGTAAGTTTGCAGACCAGATTAATTAGTTTGTCATGAAGGGAAATCAATGATAAAACAGAGGTGGGAAAATTGTGTGGAAGCCCATATGGGACTGGCCATCTATCCTCAACAGTTTAGCCCATAGGGATACAATGTGCTGTAGCCGCACAAGAAAGCAACCTCAGTCTGTATGGCACTTCAATACAGTGCATTCCGAAAGTATTCAAACCCRTTAACTTGTTCCATATTTTGTAACAATACAACCCTATTATAAAAGGTTTTCAATCGTTTTCCCCCCTCATCTACACACAATACCCCATAATGACAATTTTTGCAAATGTATTAAAATATAAAAACTGAAATATCACATTTACATTAGTATTCAGACCCTTTACTCAGTACTTTGTTGAAGCACCTTTGGCAGCGATTACAGTCTCAAGTCTTTTGGGTATGACACTACAAGCTTGGCACTAGAGGTCGACCAATTAATCGGAATGGCCGATTTCAAGTTTTCATAACAATCGGAAATCAGTATTTTTGGACACCGATTTGGCCGATAGTTTAATTATTATTATTTTTTTTATACCTTTTATTTAATCTTTATTTAACTAGGTAAGTCAGTTAAGAACACATTCTTATTTTCAATGATGGCCTAGAACGGTGGGTTAACTGCCTCGTTCAGGGGCAGAACGACAGATTTTTACCTTGTAGGCTCGGGGGATTCAATCTTGCAACCTTACACTTAACTAGTCCAATGCTCTAACCACCTGATTGCATTGCACTCCACGAGGAGCCTGCCTGTTATGTGAATTTAGTAGAAGCCAAAGTAAGTTGCTAGCTAGCATTAAACTTATCTTTTAAAAAAACAATCAATCAATCATAATCACTAGTTAACTACACATGGTTGATGATATTACTAGTTTATCTAGCGTGTCCTGTGTTGCATATAATCGATGCGATGCGTATCGTTGCTCCAATGTGTACCTAACCATAAACATCAATGCCTTTCTTAAAATCAATACACAGAAGTATATATTTTTAAACCTGCATATTTAGCTAAAATAAATCCAGGTTAGCAGGAAATATTAACCAGGTGCAATTGTGTCACTTCTCTTGTGTTCATTGCACGCAGAGTCAGTGTATATGCAACAGTTTGGGCTGCCTAATTTGSCAGAATTGTACGTAATTATGACATAACATTGAAGGTTGTGCAATGCAACAGGAATATTTAGACTTATGGATGCCACCCGTTAGATAAAATACAGAACTCTTCTGTATTTCACTGAAAGAATAAACGTCTTGTTTTTGAGATGATAGTTTCCGGATTCGACCATATTAATGACCTAAGGCTCGTATTTCTGTGTGTTATTATGTTATAACTAAGTCTATGATTTGATAGAGCAGTCTGTCTGAGCGGTGGTAGGCAGCAGCAGGCTCGTAAGCATTCATTCAAACAGCACTTTCCTGCGTTTTGCCAGAAGTTCTTCGCTGTGCTTCAAGCCTATCAACTCCCGAGATTAGGCTGGTGTAACCGATGTGAAATGGCTAGCTAGTTAGCGGGGTGCGCGCTAATAGCGTTTCAAACGTCACTCGCTCTGAGACTTGGAGTAGTTATTCCCCTTGCTCTGCATGGGTAACGCTGCTTCGAGGGTGGCTGTTGTCGTTGTGTTCGTGGTTCGAGCCCAGGTAGGAGCGAGGAGAGGGATGGAAGCTATACTGTTACACTGGCAATACTAAAGTGCCTATAAGAACATCCAATAGTCAAAGGTTAATGAAATACAAATGGTATAGAGATAAATAGTCCTATAATTCCTATAACTACAACCTAAAACTTCTTACCTGAGGAATATTGTTAAAAGGAACCACCAGCTTTCATATGTTCTCATGTTCTGAGCAAGGAACTTAAACGTTTGCTTTTTTACATGGCAAATATTGCACTTTTACTTTCTTCTCCAACACTTTGTTTTTGCATTATTTAAACCAAATTGAACATGTTTCATTATTTATTTGAGGCTACAATGATTTTATTGATGTATTTATATTAAGTTAAAATAAGTGTTCATTCAGTATTGTTGTAATTGTCATTAGTTCAAATTAAAAAAWTTTTTTTTAAATCATCCGATTTATTGGTATCTGCTTTTTTTGGTCCTACAATAATCGGTATCGGCGCTGAAAAATCATTATCGGTCGACCTCTACTTGGCACACCTGTATTTAGGGAGTTTTTCCCCATTCTTCTCTGCACATCCTCTCAAGCTCTGTCAGGTTGGATGGGGAGCATCGCTGCACAGCTGTTTGGAAGGTGAGCCTTCACCCCAGTCTGAGGTTCTGAGTGCTCTGGAGAAGGTTTTCATCAAGGATCTCTCTACTTTGCTCTGTTCATCTTTCCCTGGATCCTGACTATTTTCCCAGTCCCTGCCGCTGAAAAACATCCCCACAGCTTGATGCTGCTACCACCATGCTTCACCGTAGGAATGGTGCCAGGTTTCTTCCAGATGTGACGCTTGGCATTCAGGCCAAAGAGTTCAATCTTGGTTTCATCAGACCAGAGAATCTTGTTTCTCATGGTTAGAGTCCATTATGTGCCTTTTGGCAAACTCCAAGAGGACTGTCATGTCTTTTACTGAAAAGTGGCTTCTGTCTGGCCACTACCATAAAGGCCTGAATGGTGGAGTGCTGCAGAGATGGTTGTCTTTCTGGAAGGTTCTCCCATCTCCACAGAGGAACTGTGGAGCTCTGTGAGTGACCATCGGGTTCTTGGTCACCTCCCAGACCAAGGCCCCGATTGCTCAGTTTGCCCGTCGGCCAGCTCTAGGAAGAGTCTTGATGGTTTCAACTTCTTCCATTTTTAAGAATGATGGAGGCCACTGTGTTCTTGGGGACCTACTATGCTGCTGAATTTTTATAATTTTTTGTTGGTACCATTCCCCAGATCTGTGCCTCCGACACAATCCTGTCTCGGAGCTCTATGGACAAGTCCTTCGATCCCATTGCTTGGTTTTTGCTCTGACATGCACTGTCAACTGTGGGACATTATATAGACAGGTGTGTGCCTTTCCAAATCATGTCCAATGAATTGAGTTTACCACATGTGGCTCCAATCAAGTTGTAGAAAGATTTGTAGGATGATCAATTTAAACAGAATGCACCTGAGCTCAATTTCGAGTCTCATAGCAAAGGGTCTGAATACTTGTGTAAATAAGATATTTCAGTTTTTTTATTTGTAATACATTTGCAAACATTTCTTAACCTGTTTTCGCTTTGTCATTTTGGGATATTGTGTGTAGATTGAGCAATTTAAAAAAAAAAGTATTTAATCCATTTTATAATAAGGCTGTAACGTAAAAAAATGTGGGGAAGGGGTCTGAATACTTTCCAAATGCACTTTATATTGTCCGTACCTCTAGTTGGCGTGGAGTCATTGTCTAAATGTCCTTGAACATAGGCAATATAATAATGAAGTCCAATGTTCAGCAATAATAATGTGTTCCTTTTACCCAATTGAGGGGGTGTTCTCATCATTGTCTTGTGCTGAGGGCAGCATCACAGCCATTGGCTACGCTGCGGGATTGTGCGTGGATCAGATTGTGAGTGGAGCTGGTTTGACTGGAGGGTGGAGCGAGTTTCTCAGGCCTTCAAATAAAAATGGAATATTTTTTTTAATAAATAAAATCTGCACCATTTGAAGGTCCCCAAGAATGTAGTGGCCTCCATCATTCTTAAAGGGAAGAAGTCTGGAACAACCAAGACACTTCCTCGAGTTGGCCGCCGGGCCAAACTGAGGAATCGGAGGTTTAGAGCCTTGGTCAGGAAGGTGACCAAGAACCCGATGGTCACTCTGACAGAGCTCCAGAGTTCCTCTATAGAGATGGGGGAACCTTCCAGAAGGACAACCATATCTGCAGCGCGCCACCAATCAGGTCTTTATGCTAGTGGCCAGATGGAAGCCACTCCTCAGTAAAATACATATCACAGCCTGCTTAGTTTGCCAAAAGCCACCTAAAGACTCTCAGTCCATGAGAAACAAGATTCTGAGGTCTGATGAAACCAAGATTGAACTCATTGGCCTGAATGCCAAGCATCACATCTGGAGGAAACCTGGCAACATCCCTACGGTGAAGCATGGTGGTGGCACCATCATGCTGTGGGGATGCTTTTCAGAGGCAGGGAGACTAGTCAGGATCAGTGGTGGAAAAAGTACCTAATTGTTATACTTGAGTAAAAGTGAAGATGCCTTCATAAAAAATTACTCAATTGAAAGTCACCTAGTAAAATACTACTTGGGTAAAAGTCAAAGTATTTGGTTTTAAATCTACTTAAATATCAAAAGTTTAAATCATTTCAAATTCCTATTTAAATAGACCAGATGGCACGATTTTCTTGTTTTTTTTATTTACGGATAGCCATGGGCACACCAACACTCTCACACACAGGTTGTAAATTAAGCATTTGTGTTAGTGAGTCCGCCAGATCTGAGACAGTAGGGATTCTCTTGATAAGTGTGTGAATTGGACAATTGTTCTGTCCTGCTAAGCATTCAAAATGTAACAAGTACTTTTGGGTGTCAGGGAAAATGTAAYGAATAAAAAGTACATCATTTTATTTAGGAATGTAGTGGAGGAAATGTAGTCAAATATAAATAGTAAAGTACAGATGCCACAAACTACTTAAGTAAAAATACTTTAAAGTACTACTTAAGTACTTTACACCACTGGTCAGGATTGAGGGAAAGATGAATGGCGCACAGTACAGAGAGATCCTTGATGAAAACCTGCTCCAGAGCCCTTGGGACCTCAGACTGGGGCCTTCCAACAGGCCAACAACCCTAAGCACACAGCCAAGACAACGCAGGAGTGGCTTTGGGACAAGTCTCTGAATGTCCTTGAGTGTCCTAGCCAGAGCCCGGACTTGAACCCGATCGAACATCTCTGGAGAGACCTGAAAATAGCTGTGCCGCAACGCTCCCCATCCAACCTGACAGAGCTTGAGAGGATCTGCAGAGAAGAATGGGATAAACTCCCCAAATACAGTTGTACCAAGCTTGTAGTGTCATACTCAGGAAGACTTGAGGCTGTAAACACTGCCAAAGATGCTTCAACAACGTACCCTAGTAAAGGGTCTGAATACTTATGTAAATGTGATATTTCCAGGTATTTTCTATTTATTTTTAAAAATATTTTTGCAATAAATGTTAACTGTTTTTGATTCATCATTATGGTGTATTGTGTGTAGATTGATGAGGGGGGGAAACTATTTAATTCATTTTAGAATCATTCTGTAACGTAACAAAATGTGGAAAAATTTGAGCGGTCTGAATACTTTCTGAATGCACTGTATCCACTTTAGAAGTGAGCAGTGCAAGAGATTAATTTGTTTTTAATTGCGAATTCGACGGCCGAGGTAATTTCCTCCCAAACAACCTCTCTGATACTATTGGCCAACTCTTTCTGTTGTCAGGTTTTGAGAGCTGGCATGTTCCCACAGGTGAACTATGAACGGACAGAATATGCCAGCTACRGAAGCGAAATACACTTGCTATTGTTCCTTGTAATACAGTGAACGTCCCACACCTTAATTTGATGTTTATATGTTGACAATTATCTGATATGTAATGTCCAGACTCCCATTAAGGTGAGTATAGATTTTGAAGTGACTTTGCATCGGAGGAGGCTGGTGGGAAGGCTCAGTGGAACGGAGTCAGGCACGTTGTTWAAATTTTTCTTGTTTGGTACCGTTCCATTTATGCTGTTAGTGAGCCCATCCTCCTATAGCTCCTCCCACCAGCCTCCTCTGCTTTACTTTCCAGGTTTTTTCACAATTAGATCTTATTAGTGTAATAACATGTTTGAGAGGATGGCCTGACCCTAAACCCAGACCCTACCAAGTTAGGCCTACCCTTCCCTATAATTATGAGATGTTAAATCGAGGTCCTGACAAGAGTAGGGAGGGAGTGTTTACCCTGGTGTCTTGGCTGATTGCCAAGATGGCCATCATATTACCCTGGCCACCTAATCATCCCCAGCTTCCGACTGTCATCTCCCCYGCAACTCTTTCCCAGGTTGTTGCTGTAAAGTGTTCCCACTTCTTAGACAACTTACCTGGTAAGTTGTAAGTCGCTCTGGATAAGAGCGTCTGCTAAATGACTTAAATGTAAATGTAAATGTAAGTAAAAAATAATGTGTTAAAAACAAACAACTCTCTTGTGTTTCTATTAATTCAATGAAAAACCAAATACAATTTTGTATTTAGGAAGTGGTGGGCCTCTGCATTTTGGCTCATTAAACATTCTTTTGAACTTTCCCAAATGCAGACCGCCTTTGTCTGCCCACTGGCACTGACTACAGAACAATAGGAGTGGGAACGGGTATAGGGGGATAGAAGCTGACAGGAGACTTGTGTCCGGGGGGGGGGGGGGGTGTCCTACCATGAGGGAAATGAGGAGGGGTGAACCTGCTGGTTTGGGAGGGGTCTGGGAAGATATGTGAGTTTTAGGATCGGTCTTCTAAGGAAGATATTTGACCTGTTTAAAAAGAGGTAGGGCACACAGACACTCACCCACACACTGAGGTACATAGATTGCCATCAGAGCATATTAATAATTAAAACAGGTGTGAGAGAAAAGGGAGCTTTAAAGCTGAGAATTGAGGCCAAATCACTTTTTTTTTTTACACATTCCTTTGTGTCATTTGTCTTCCACCCTCCCTTTGCTCTCGTATCCTCTCTTTGGGCTGAGGTTAACAACATTCAGTGGGCCAGAAGGGCTCGCTATAGAGAAGGGGAATGGGTGGAACTAGCTCTCTTGATAAGTGTTGTTCTCACGCTGAAGTGTCAGTTGCACCTTCTTAGTGGGTCAGGACCAGTTGGTCCTGGTCTGTTCCTGGATGGGAGACCAGATGCTGCTGGAAGTGGTGTTGGAGGGCCAGTAGGAGGCACTCTTTCCTCTGGTCTAAAAACAATAATATCCCAATGCCCCAGGGCAGTGATTGGGGACATTGCCCTGTGTAGGGTGCCATCTTTCGGATGGGACGTTAAACGGTTGTCCTGACTCTCTGAGGTCATTAAAGATCCCATGGCACTTATCGTAAGAGTAGGGGTGTTAACCCCGGTGTCCTGGCTAAATTCCCAATCCGGCCCTCAAACCATCACGGTCACCTAATAATCCCCAGTTTACAATTGGCTCATTCAGCCTCCTCCTCTCCCCTGTAACTATTCCCCAGGTCGTTGCTGCAAATGATAACGTGTTCTCAGTCAACTTACCTGGTAAAATAATGGATAAATAATAAATAAAATAAATATAAATAGATAGATATCTATCTTTTTGGGAGACTTGACCAAATTCACATAGCAATGTGAGTTCTAGATCTGTCATTCTCATTTGAAAGCAAGTAAGAAGCGGTAGATCTGTTTTATTTCTATGCTTCCCGTTTTTGTTTTTACCTCTTACTTTCGGTTTTGTACACCAGCTGAAAATGTAAATATTTTTGGTTATGTAAAATATTTCACAGCAATTTAGATGACAATTTGCTACACTATACAGTGCATTCAAAGTATTCAAAACCCTCYAATTTTCCCACATGTTACGTTACAGCCTTATTCTAAAATGTATTAAATCGTTCTTTTGCCCCTCATCAATCTACACACAATACCCCATAATGACAAAGCAAAAACTTTTTTGGTGGGGAAGAGGAAAGAAGGAAATTACACATTTACATAAGTATTCAGACCCTTTACTCAGTACTTTGTTGAAGCACTTTTGGCAGCGATTACAGCGTTGAGTCTTCTTGGGTATGACCCTACAAGCTTGGCACATCTGTATTTGGGAAGTTTCTCCCATTCTTCTCTGCAGATCCTCTCAATCTCTGTCAGGTTGGATGGGGAAGCATCGCTGCAAAGCTATTTTCAGGTGTCTCCAGAGATGTTTGATTGGGTTCAAGTCCACGCTCTGGCTGGGCCACTCAAGGGCATTCAGAGACTTGTTCCAAAGCCACTCCTGCGTTGTTTTGGCTGTGTGCTTAGGGTTGTTATCCTGTTGCAAGGTGAAGCGTTGCCCCAGTCAGGTCCTGAGCACTCTGGAGCAGATTTTCATCAAGGATCTCTCTCTACTTCGCTCTTTTCATCTTTCCCTTTATCCTGACTAGTCTCCATGCCGCTGAAAAACATCCCCACAGCATGATTCTGCCACCACCATGCCTCACCGTAGGGCTGGTGCCAGGTTTCCTCCAGATGTGACGCTTGGCATTCAGGCCATTGAGTTCAATCTTGGTTTCCTTAGACCAGAGAATCTTGTTTCAGAGATGGTTGTCTTTCTGGAAGTTTCTCCCATCTTCACATAGGAACTCTGACAGACCTCCAGAGTGACCATTTGGGTTCTTGATCACCTCCCTGACCAAGGCCCTTCTCCGATTGCGAAGTTTGGCCAGGCTGCTAGCTCTAGGAAGAGTCTTGGTGGTTCCAAACTTTTTCCATTTAAGAATGATGGAGGCCACTGTGTTCTTGGACCTTCAATGCTGCAGATCTGTGCCTCGACACAAGCCTGTCTCTGAGCTCGACCTCATGGCTTTTGCTCTGACATACACTGTCAACTGTGGGACCTTTTTATATAGACGTGTGTGTGCCTTTCCAAATCATGTCCAATCAATAGAATTTTACCACAGACTCCAAGTTGCAGGAACATCTCAAGGATGATCAATGGAAACAGGAAGACCCTGAACTCAATTTCGAMGCTCATAGCAAAAGGTCAGAATAATGATGTAAATAAGGTATTTGTTTCTTATTTTTAATACATTTGCAAGAATTTCAAAACTTTTGCTTTTGTCATTGTTTATTGTGTGTAGATTTGATGAGGAAGAAGCAACTGCTCCAAAACCGCCATAAAAAAGCCAGACTACGGTTTGCAACTGCACATGGGGACAAAGATCGTACTTTTTGGAGAAATGTCCTCTGGTCTGATGAAACAAAAATAGAACTGTTTGGCCATAATGACCATCGTTATGTTTGGAGGGAAAAGGTGGAGGCTTGCAAGCGGAAGAACACCATCCCAACCGTGAAGCACAGGGGTGGCAGCATCATGTTGTGGGGATGCTTTGCTGCAGGAGGGACTGGTGCACTTCACAAAATAGATGGTATCATGAGGCAGGAAAATTGTGGATATATTGAAGCAACATCAATCAGGAAGTTAAATCTTGGTCACAAATGGGTCTTCCAAATGGACAATGACCCCAAGCATACTTCCAAAGTTGTGGCAAAGTCGAGATATTGGACTGGCCATCACAAATCCCTGACCTCAATCGTATAGAAAATTTGTGGCCAGATCTGAAAAGGTGTGTGCGAGCAAGGAGGCCTACAAACCTGACTCATTTACACCAGCTCTGTCAGGAGGAATGGGCCAAAATTCACCCAACTTATTGTGGGAAGCTTGTGGAAGGCTACCTGACACATTTGACCCAAGTTAAACAATTTAAAGGCAATGCTAACAAATACTAATTGAGTGATGTAAACATCTGACCCACTGACAATGTGATGAAAGAAATAAAAGATGAAAMAAATAATTCTCTATTATTCTGACATTTCACATTCTTAAAATAATGTGGTGATCTTAACTGACCTAAAGGCATTTTACTAGGATTAAATGTCATGAATTGTGAAACTGAGTTTAAATGTATTTGGCTAAGGTGTATGTAAACTTCCGACTTCAAATGTATGTAAACTCAGCAAAAAAAGAAACGTCCCTTTTTCAGGACCCCGTCTTTCAAAGATAAATCGTAAAAATCCAAATACCTTCACAGATCTTAATTGTAAAGGGTTTAAACACTGTTTCCCATGCTTGTTCAATGAACCATAAACAATTAATGAACATGTACCTGTGGAACGGTCGTTAAGACACTAACAGCTTACTGATGGTAGGCAATTAAGGTCACAATTATGAAAACTTAGGACACTAAGAGGCCTTTCTACTCACTCTGAAAAACAAACAAAAGAAAGATGCCCCGTGTCTCTGCTCATCTGCATGAACGTGCATTAGGCATGCTGCAAGGAGGCAATAAATTGTGGCGAGGGCAATAAATTCCAATGTTCGTACTGTGAGATTCTAAGTCAGCGCTACAGGGAGACAGGACGGACAGCTGATTGTCCTCGCAGTGGCAGACCACATATAACAACACCTTCACAGGATCGGTACATCCGAATATCACACCTGCGGGACAGGTACAGGATGGCAGCAACAACTGCCCGAGTTACACCTGGAACACCAAATCCCTCCATCAGTGCTCAGACTGTCCGCAATAGGCTGAGAGAGGCTGGACTGAGAGCTTGTAGGCCTGTTGTAAGGCAGGTCCTCACCATCACCGGCAACAACGTCGCCTATGGGCACAAACCCATCGTCGCTGGACCAGACAGGACTGGCAAAAAGTGCTCTTCACTGACGAGTCACGGTTTTGTCTCACCAGGGGTGATGGTCGGCTTCGTGTTTATCGTCAAAGGATTGAGCGTTACACCGAGGCCTGTACTCTGGAGCGGGATCGAGGTGGAGGGTCCGTCATGGTCTGGGGCGGTGTGTCACAGCATCATCGGACTGAGCTTGTTGTCATTGCAGGCAATCTCAACGGCTGTGCGTTACAGGGAAGACATCCTCCTCCCGCATGTGGTACTCTTCCTGCAGGCTCATCCTGACATGACCCTCCAGCATGACAATGCCACCATCCATACTGCTCGTTCTGTGCGTGATTTCCTGCAAGACAGGAATGCTTGTGTTCTGCCATGGCCAGCGAAGAGCCCGGATCTCAATTCCGTTGAGCACGTTCGGGACCTGTTTGTTCAGGGGGTAAGGGCTAGGGCCGTTGCCCCCCCCCCCCCCCCCCCCTAGAAATGTCCAGGAACTTGCAGGTGCCTTGGTCGAGAGTGGGGTAACATCTCACAGCAAATCTGGTGCAGTCCATGAGGAGGAGATGCACTGCAGTACTAAATGCAGCTGGTGGCCACACCAGATACTGACTGTTTACTTTGATTTTGACCCCCCCCCTTTGTTCAGGGACACACTTCCATTTGTTAGTCACATGTCTGGAACTTGTTCAGTTTATGTCTCAGTTATTGAATCTTATGTTCATACAAATATTTACACAAGTTTGCTGAAAATAAACGCAATTGACAGTGAGAGGACGTTTTATTTCTTTGCAGAGTTTTTTTGTGTGTGTAAACGCATCTACCTGCCACAGTTGCTGGTGGACCAAAATGTTAATTTCCTACCCTGGCCATAGGGCCACACATTGCTGACCTCTTCAGCTTTGTCTGTATTTAAGTTATTTGGTTGGCTATTGGTTATCATGAAGATAATCAGGCATAGAGAGATTAGGCATACTCTAAATTGACTGAGGAATGCATTGTCGAGAATAATTTTGTATTTGGCTTGTCACAAAACGAAGTATATTTTACTAAATGTCCAGTCAATTACACTGAGATTAAGAGAATGGCATGGGAGAAGATGCCGGAAGGCCTTTAGCGCTCCCCCTCTGGCCCTCTAACTTTTGGTTAACCTAACCTTGTGTAATGGTGTCTCATCATCCGAATGAATGACAGGACCATAAGGTCAGGCTGAACCACTGTTTCCAAATCTCCCCTAGCTAGTAGGCCTATTAAATGTAGCAAAATATAGACTACTGCCTGTCCCTAGTGCTCAAATCCTGCACACATTTGTTCCAATATTGTTGTTTAGTGTAGTGGTATATCGATGGTACAGATTGCTGTGTGTACTGTGATTCTGGACACTGCTGCCGAGGCTGTGTTTTTGAGAGCTCTGCTCAGGATACATGACTTGAGGCCTACCCAGCCAGGTTCAACAGTGACACAGCAGTAATATGATAGAGGGGCCGGGTGAGACATACATGGAAGCGGTAGAAAGGAGTAGGGAGAGGGAGGTTGTACTGGAAATTAATACTTTTGCATTCCACAACATGGTAGACTGGAGCAATGAAACAAAATGCTGTCCATTCTTCTTGCTTTTCCTCTGCCTCTTCCCTGTTTTTTAATCCCCCTCTAATTTCCCTTAGTGTTGTCACATGCCAGTGCAGGGTGAGGGAGTGTTGGTGTCAGAGGGCCGCCACTGACAATCTCCCAGCATTCCTTAGAGAATTTTTCCTAAGTCTATTCAAAAACTGTTTTATGATTTTCTTATGTCATTTCTGCTGATTTTTCACTCAGAAATCCCTTGTTGATTTGCAGTCTATATTGTGGTGTTGGGTTTCTTATGGTGAGCATGCAGACTCAGACAGCTCCTCATGGACTCTTACTCCAGGCCTCTTGATGGTTGGTTGGTGGAGTCAAGTCATACAGTTGTGCTGAGCTGTGGCCTGCAAATTGACTGAGGAGTTGCTGGAGATGTGCTGCATCAAATCAAGCTGGAACATGTTAGTTCATAGAAATGGAATGATTCATTCTCTTTCTGTTGGTTATGTGAAATGAGACTTGTCAGTGTCTGTTTTGTCAGTACTATCTGCCAGCCTTACTGGTGTGTTACTAGCCCTTCAAGACTGTAGTACATGTTTTATTAAACAGATTAATGGGGTTATAAAAATGTTGGTCATAACATGAGCCTGTCTTGTTTTTCAGTGGGGAAGACATCGTTGATTACCAGGTTCATGTACGATAGCTTCGACAACACCTACCAGGTGAGGCTAGACCACACATACAGAGTTGAATCTGGATATGATAGTTAGGACTAGGTTTATTACATCATTGGTCTCAATGCCTAACCCAAGTCCTGGTCCTACTACAGAATGGGCAGGCTTTTGCTCCAGACCAACACAATTGATTCAGCTAGTCAGTCTTTATGATTCGCCATTTGAGTATTGTGTGGTAGTGCTGGGCTTGACTACGCTGTAAAAAAATATATAGTTTAAACTAATTAATATTATTAACTAACTGGTTCCACAGCCTTTAAAAAAGAAAGTAACATTTCGGCTAGTGTTACATGAAATTAACATGTTTAGTTGACCCAAACTTGGCTCCAARTTAAGAAAACAGGCAAAAATTCAGTTAACTTCTTATGGCTGCAATCCCGCTACCGGTATCGATATGACAACAGCCAGTGATAGTGCAGGGCGCCAAATTCAAACAGAAATCTCATAATTAAAATTCCTCAGACATTCATGTGTCTTATATCATTTTAAAGGTAATCTTGTTGTTAATCCCACCAAAGTGTCTGATTTCAAATATGCTTTTCAGCGAAAGCACTACAAACGATTATGTTAGGTCACCACAAAACCACAATAAGCACAGCCATTTTTCCAGCGAAAGATAGCTTTCACAAAAACCAGAAATAGAGATAAAATTAATCACTAACCTTTGATTATCTTCATCAGATGACACTCATAGGACTTCATGTTACACAATACATGCATGTTTTGTTGATAAAGTTCATAATTATATAAAAAAATCTGAGTTTACATTGGCGCGTTAGATTCACTAGCTGCAAAAACATCAAGTGGTTTTGCATAGCCACATCGTTTCAACAGAAATACTCATCATAAATGTAGATGATAATACAAGTTATACACGTGGAATTATAGATATACCTCTCCTTAATGCAACCGCTGTGTCAGATTTCAAAAAACTTTACGGAAAAATAAACCATGCAATAATCTGAGACGGCGCTCAGAACAATAGCCAAATTAGCCACCATTTTGGACTCAACAGAAACCAGAAAATACATGATAAATGTTTCCTTACCTTTGATGAACTTCATCAGAATGCAGTCCTAGGAATCCCAGGTCCACAATAAATGCTTGATTTGTTCGATAATGTCCGTTATTTATGTCCAATTAGCTACTTTCGAATTGTTTACCAAAAGTCTCAAAGCGCGTCCACTATACGTGACGAATGTCCAAAAGTTCCGTTAGTCAGTAGAAACATGTCAAACGATGTACTGAATCAATCTTTAGAATGTTTGTTAACATACATCTTGAATAACGTTCCAACCGGAGAATTACATCGACTTCAATTGACCGATGGAACGGAGCTCACTCTCACGTGAAAGCGCCAGTTCATGCGTGGGCACCTCATGGAAGTGATTACTAATTCCTGTCTCCTTTGGCCCCCCTTCACATTAGAGTCATCAGACAAAGTTCTGTTGACATCTAGTGGAAGCCGTAGGAAGTGAAAACCCATCCATATCTCTGGTATTTTTCAATGAGAGCTTGGTTGAAAATCTGGCACCCCCAGAAAATATCCAAATAGGAAGTGGAACTTCTCAGGTTTTTGCCTGCCATATGAGTTCTGTTATACTCACAGACATAATTCAAACCGTTTTAGAAACTTCAGAGTTTTCTATCCAATACTAATAATAATATGCATATATTAGCAACTATGACATAGGAGCAGGCCGTTTACTCTGGGCACCTTTCATCCAAGCTACTCAATACTGCCCCTTCAGCCATAAGAAGTTAACTTAAAATAATGCGTTTGCGCAACTTGTCTCATCTTAATTCTACTAGAAATTATCAAATTTTATTGGTCGCGTACACATATTTAGCTGATGATATTGCGGGTGAAGCGAAATGCTTGTGTTCCTAGCTCAAAGTGCAGTAGTGTCTAACAATTCACAACAATACACACATCTAAAAGTAAAAGAATGGAATTAAGAAATATATTCATATTAAAGACGAGCAATGTCGGAGTGGTATTGACTAGAATACAGTATATACAGTGGCAAGAAAAGTATGTGAACCCTTTGGAAATACCTGGATTTCTGCATAAATTGGTCATAAAATTTGATCTGATCTTCATCTAGGTCACAACATTAGAGTCTGCTTAAACTAATAACACACAAACAATTATACGTTTTCATGTCTTTATTGAACACACCGTGTAAACATTCACAGTGCAGGGTGGAAAAAGTATGTGAAACCTTGGATTTAATAACTAGCTGACCCTACTTTGGCAGCAATAAACTCAACCAAATGTTTTCTGTAGTTGCGGATCAGACCTGTACCACGGTCAGGAGGAATTTTAGACCATTCCTCTTTACAGAACTGTTTCAGTTCAGCAATATTCTTGGGATGTCTGGTGTGAACTGCTCTGTTGAGGTCATGCCACAGAATCTCAATCGGTTTGAGGTCAGGACTCTGACTGTGCCACTCCAGAAGGTGTATTTTCTTCTGTTGAAGTCATTCTGTTGTTGATTTACTTCTGTGTTTTGGGTCATTGTCCTGTTGCATCACCCAACTTCTGTTGAGCTTCAATTGGCAGACAGATAGCCTTACATTCTCCTGCAAAATGTCTTGATAAACTTGGGAATTCATTTTTCCATCAGTGATAGCAAGCTGTCCAGGCCCTGAGGCGGCAAAGCAGCCCCAAACCATGATGCTCCCTCCACCATACTTTACAGTTGGGATGAGGTTTTGATGTTGGTGTGCTGTGCCTTTTTCTTTCTCCACACAGTGTTGTGTGTTCCTTCCAAACAACTTAACTGTCGTTTCATCTGTCCACAGAATATTTTGTTAGTAGTGCTGTGGAACATCCAGGTGCACTTTTGCAAACTTCAGATATTTTTTMGGGACAGCAGTGGCTTCTTCCATGATGTCCTCCCATGAACACCATTCTTGTTTAGTGTTTTACGTATCGTAGACTCATCAACAGAGATGTTAGCATGTTCCAGAGATTTCTGTTAGTCTTTAGCTGACACTCTAGGATTCCTCTTAACTTCTCACGAGTCACCAACCCTGATCCGGGTAGCAACCCCCCCCATGAGTAGCATAGCGTCACAAGTAATTGTGCATCTAAATATCATTAAATACAAGTCCAAGACACCAGATGAAAGATACAGGTCTTGTGAATAAGCCACCATTTCAGATTTTTAAATGTTTTACAGGGAAGACCACATTGTAAATCTATTAGCTAACACCGTTAGCAAAGACATGATTTTTTACTCCCAATAGTTTTTTCTGCGTCAGTAGCTATCACTAATTAGACTAAATAAAATATATATAGCCACTAACCAAGAAAACAACTTCATAAGATGACAGTCTGATAACATATTTATGGTATAGCATAGTTTTTTGGGGAAAAAGGTGCATTTTTCAGGTATAAATCACAGTTCTCTACATTGCGCTGCAATCTGAAATAGTGCTGACCCAGCCAGAACAATTACAGAGACCAACGTCATATAACGAATTACTCATCTTAAAACATTTCAGAAAAATACACAGCGTACAGATATTGAAAGCCCAACATCTGGTGAATCCAAACAATATTTCAGATTTATTAAATGTTTTTAACGAAAACAAAATGTAGCGCTAAATTAGCATACGCTATACCAGGCAGATTCGGCTAGGCGCCCACGGCAGTTCACATGCACAACAGATATGATATACATCGTAAATTGGGTCTTACTATGGCTGATCTTTCATCAGAATGTTGATCAAAGTGTCCTTTGTCAAGATGAGTCGTTGGTTCCGTTCAGAATTGTTCCTTCCCACTCCATTTAGCACAGGTACTGGTCGAGTGCACGGATCTCTCAACGTAAATAAAATCAACAACGGACACACAAAACTCCCGAAAAAATTCAAATAATCTGATTAAACTATATTGAAAAAACATACATTACGATGATATGGTCACATGTATCAAACAAAATTCGACACGGAGATAGTTTTCATCCATAACGCCAGCAAAACAGTACACAATCGCAGCTCCAACTCGTGCGAATCAGAAAACCGGAAGTTGTCGGTCACGCCAAAGAAATAGGTCTTATTTCACGTCAGTACCAGATAAACAAAGAATTTCTCCTCTGACGTCCTCTTGACACCCAGAGGAAGGCGAATGAAGTGTGTTTCTGGTCATAGGGGTCATGACCATATATAGGCAGAGCGTTGAAGCGAGCATAGACTTATTGCATTCTACTTCTTGGTCAGGGAAAGTGCTGTCAAATGACTTGTGTATCACTCAGAGACAAAATTGAAACGGTTTTAGAAACTAGAGATTGTTTTCTTTCCAATGGTATTATTTATATGCATATAGTAAGAGCAATAATTGAATAAGAGGCAGTTTAATCTGTAGAGCAAATTATGCTAATGGGAAAATAGCACCCCCTGTATTCTCAAGAAGTTAACCTCAATGAGCATTCTGCGCTGTGCTCTTGCAGTCATCTTTGCAGGACGGCCACTCCTAGGGAGAGTAGCTACAGTGCAGAACTTTCTCCATTTATAGATAGTTTGTCTTATCGTGGACTGATGAACATCATTACTTTTGTAACCCTTTCCAGCTTTATGCAAGTCAACAATTCTTAATCTTGGGTCTTCTGAGATCTCTTTTGTTTGAGGCGTGGTTCACATCAGGCAATGCTTCTTGTGAATAGCAAACTCAAATTTTGTGAGTTATTTTATGGGGCACGGCAGCTCTAACCAACATCTCCAATCTCGTCTCATTTGATTGGACTCCAGGTTAGCTGACTCCTGACTCCAATTAGCTTTTGGAGAAGTTTTTGGTTTCACATACTTTTCCCAACCTACACTGTGAATGTTTTAAATGATATATGCTAAATTGTAATTATTTTGCCACTATGGCCTATTTATTGCCTTACCTCCCTAATCTTACTACATTTGCACACACTGTATATAGATTTTGTTATTGACTGTACGTTTGTTTATCCCATTTGTAACTGTTTTTTTTGTCGCACTGCTTTGCCTTATTTTGGCCAGGTCACAGTTGTAAATGAGAACTTGTTCTCAACTGGCCTATCTGGTTAAATATTCAATATAGAAAAGAAAAATACAATTTGTGTTATTAGTTTAAGCACACGATTTGTCTATTGTTGTGACTTAGATGAAGATCAGATCAAATTTGATGCCCAATTTATGCAGAAATCCAGGTAATTCCAAAGGGTTCACATACTTTTTCTTGCCACTGTACATATGAAATGAGTAAAACAATACGTAAACATTATTAAAGTGACCAGTAAATCCATGTCTATGTACATCGGGCAGCAGCCTCTAAGGTGCAGGGTTGAGTAACCGGGTGGTAGCCGGCTAGTGACAGATAAATAAAATGGTGTTACTTGAGTGTACTTTTAACAGAGCTGAGATTTACTTTGAATTACAAAGTGTAGCAATACAGGTGAAATCAGTCATTGGCAGCCTAATCTCGGGAGTTGATAGGCTTGAAGTCATAAACAGCGCAATGCTTGAAGCACAACGAAGAGCTGCTGGCAAATGCAGGAAAGTGCTGTTTGAATGAATGCTTACGAGCCTGCTGCTGCCTACCACCGCTCAGTCAGACTGCTCTATCAAATCATAGACTTAATTCTAATATAATAAACACACAGAAATACGAGCCTTAGGTCAATAATATGGTCAAATCCAGAAACTATAATTTCGAAAACAAAACGTTTATTCTTTCAGTGAAATACGAAACCGTTCTGTATTTTATCGAACGGGTGGCATCCCTAAGTCTAAATATTGCGGTTACGTTGCACAACCTTCAATGTTATGTCATAATTATGTACAATTCTGGCAAATTAATTACGGTCTTTGTTAGGAAGAAATGGTCTTCACACAGTTCGCAACGAGCCAGGCAGCCCAAACTGCTGCATATACCCTGACTCTGCTTTCAAGAGAAGTGACACAATTTCCCTAGTTAAAAGAAATTCATGTTAGCAGGCAATATTAACTAAATATGCAGGTTTAAAAATATATACTTGTGTATTGATTTTAAGAAAGGCATTGATGTTTATGGTTAGGTACACATTGGTGCAATGACGGTGCTTTTTTCGTGAATGCACTTGTTAAACCATCACCCGTTTGGCGAAGTAGGCTGTGATTCGATGATAAATTAACAGGCACCGCATCGATTATATGCCACGCAGGACAAGCTACATAAACTAGTAATATCATCAACCATGTGTAGTTAACTAGTGATTATGTTAAGATTGATTGTTTTTTATAAGATAAGTTTAATGCTAGCTAGCAACTTACCTTGGCTCCTTGCTGCACTCGCGTAACAGGTAGTCAGCCTGCCACGCAGTCTCCTCGTGGAGTGCAATGTAATCGGCCATAATCAGTGTCCAAAAATGCCAATTACCGATTGTTATGAAAACTTGAACTCGGCCCTAATTAATCGGCCATTCCGATTAATCAGCCGACCTCTACAAGAGATTGTGAGTTCAAATCATGTATAATTGAATATGCGCAATGTAATCATGAATGTCAACGTCTGTCAAATATGTAAGTAGGCTACAATTTTTTATATGTCAAAAGCACATTGTGTAACTAGTTCCACAACCTTGTTTAGTGAAGATGCCCAAATAATAATTTCTAGTTGAATGAACATGAGACAAGTTGAGCAAACACATKATTTAAATTACACTGAATTTTTGCATACATTTGTTTTTAAGTTGGAGCTAATTTTGGGCCAACTAWATATGTTAGATTCAGCTAACACTTTTTTTCTTTTGATTGAAAAGTTGAGTAAACTTTTAAAGGCTGGGGAACCAGTTAACTTTTCTTTAGGTGCATAGGCAATAGGTTTGTTCCTTCAGTTTAGTTTAAGTACAGTACTAAAGCCTTTCCTTATCAATCTACCTTCATAATTGTTAGAATGTTCTGTCTCATTCTCTTCGTTCTTTTACATTTCCAGGCCACAATAGGAATAGATTTTTTGTCTAAAACCATGTACCTCGAAGACAGAACAGTAAGTTTTACTTTCTCCTTTTTAAATTCCATTGAGTGGTAACATGCAGATGTTTTCATAATATACTGATTATTACAGGAATTAGTTAATTTTTAAGTGAGTCTGTTAGTCATGACTGTGGCATTATGTGATTTTACTGAATAATGTTACATTTCATTATGTTGATTTTGAAAATGTCTCCCTTCAGTCCAGTTTCATTGAAATTTAAAAAATGTACCCATTCAACTGGCACGCACGCACACACCCCCACCCAATCACACAGGTCCCTGAGTCCTTGCCACTGGTGGTTTCTGGGACTTTGGTGATCCTGGGTATCCTGTGACCTGATTCTGTCTGCTCTAACAGTGTCTTATCCTGGCCCAGGTTCACACACACGCGCGCGCACACACACCAGACAGCGCACACACTAGCACCTTTAAAGGAGCCGGCCTGGGATTGGCGCTTACCTTGCATCTTCCTTCCTGCTAGCTTTCTTCTCCAGACAAACTCATTATTTTCTTCCCTTTATCCCATCTGCTCATATTCTCTTCATTCTCATGTTGAAATTAAACATCAAGTTTGAACAAGGGAAGAACGTTTCAGAAATGAGGCCTAGTACCCATGATTCCCCTGGCCCTCACTCCTCCTATGGTCACACACTCCCTGCATGCAGCCCTCTCTTTCTCGCGCTCTCTCTTTCTCGCGCTCTCTCTTTCTCGCGCTCTCTCTTTCTCGCTCTCTCTCTTTCTCTCTCTTTCTCGCTCTCTCTCTTTCTCTCTCTTTCTCGCTCTCTCGCGCTCTCTCTCTCGAGTTGATTCAGTTTTATTTCCTTACTCTTTATGGTTTCTTACCTCATGTTTTCCTTTGTTTCTGCACTCGTTTTCTCTCATTTTCTTTTCATCCTTTCTTTTTCCTTTTCTTTTCTTTCTCCTCCCATCCGCAACAGATCAGGTTGCAGTTGTGGGATACGGCTGGGCAGGAGCGTTTCCGTAGCCTCATCCCCAGTTACATCAGAGACTCTGCCGCAGCTGTTGTAGTATACGACATCACAAGTAGGTACTCGCCTCCGCGCCCCGCCCACTCGACGTGCGTGCGTGCCCCTCCCCACCCCTCCTCAAACCTCGTCCTGTTCTCCCCTCTCTTACCACCATCTCTTCCTCTCCGCCATCTCTCCCCTTCTCCTTCTCTCCKTGTGTTGTGGTGCTAACGTGCTGCTCAGGTGAGACTGCAGCTTTGGGACACAGCCGGCCAGGAGCGCTTCCGGAGTCTGATCCCTAGCTACATACGAGATTCTACCGTGGCTGTGGTAGTCTATGACATCACAAGTGAGTGCGGCCCCTATTGATGGAAAAGTGATGGAACGATGCTGACCAAAACAAAAAGATGTCCTCATTTTTCACCGCTGGCTCAAGTCCCTCTTCTTTTTTCTGTTTTCCCATCCTCCTCTTTATCCTTCCAGATATCTTTCCTCCTTTTTGTCCCCGTTTCTTGTTTGTAGATGTTTTCCTCCCACTCTTCTTTTTGTATGCGAGTCCACTTGGACAAGTTCTTTTATTTTTTTTATGTTAGCTTTTTGCATTTTTTGTTGTCTGTGAAAGCTTCTCTGTTTCTGTAATAAATAGAAAAAGATTAGGCTAATCTGTTTATTGATACTAGGAGCGCAAAGCATTCGGTAGCATACTACATGCAACCCAATTAGGCTACAATATCAGTCGGTGAAATCTGTAATACTAAAGAACCATTGACTTAATCCGTAGTCTAGTGGTTTCTTAGATTTGTGGTCATGAATACATGGATGGCAGATTTATCATTTTGTTTTCCCCAACAGAGCAACCTATCATTTATTTTCTATCCTTCCTTTTATCTTGATTTCTCTGTGCTATCTTTCTTAATGTCTGTTTTTTCCACCCCATTATGGCCACCAATTACTTGCTAGTTCTGTTGTCACACACGTACCAAAGAATGAAGTGTCTTATTGGTTTCATTCAAATAATTGGTATTGGTAGCTTTGATGTTGCTTCAGAGGCCTATTTTGCCCATTATGAAATTAACATATTGCAGCCTTTCAATGTAATGTTCAGAGATGTCTCCTTTTTCACGTCTCTTCTACCATGTGTGTTTGAGGACCGTTAGAGGCAGATACTGTATAAGGAGACAGGGCGCTGCAGCAGGGCTATTTAACTGGATGAGGAAGTCTGTCACTTATGAAAAACAGACACCACATCTAGCTGGACAGACGAGAGGATAGACAGACAGGAAGGCAGAATACAAGGATATGGCTAAATAATAAGAGAACCCTAGATGGATAGGAAATGGGAGATGGATTTACTTAGTTTAATGATATGTTCTTATTTGTTGTCACTGTCTCTATTTGCACTGTCTTTCTGTCCTTCTGCTCATTACCATAATTCAGTACTTGTCACAACTTGGAGATTAACATTGAACTCCCCCTCCCTCCCTCCCTCTTGTATCAGACGTCAACTCTTTCCAGCAAACCACAAAATGGATTGATGATGTCAGAACGGAGAGAGGAAGTGATGTCATCATCATGTTGGTGGGAAACAAGACTGACCTTGCAGACAAAAGGTGTGACATAATAACTAAAGGGTGATGTCAGTAAGCCTGTAGAACTCTTCAGTTCTCATCAGACCAGGTCCTGGAGGGCTCTCCATTAGAGCATACTAATGAATCGACTGATTGTTACTGTAGAATGATTAAGACTGGCGCCACAGTGAGTTCCTGATTGAGACCTTTAGGCCCTCCTGTGTTAAGCGAGAGAAACACTGCCCTCTAGGGACAGCTAAGCAGGGACTTATTAACCTCGTCACTTGGTACAGGCTCTCTAGAGACAGATCTGGCTGGGGTTGAACAGTCCACACACAGAGACAGCCTTTGGAGCTCAGCATGGCCTAGAATTAGTTTCATTATTCAGAGATTTAGCAGATCATAGCGTGTCCCTTGAGTGATGTCTTATCCATTTGTGTGTTCAAACAATTGTGATAACGAAACAGACCTTTTTATTTTAACACGTGGTTTGTCACTATAACCCTCAATGCTTTTATGCCTTTAAACAACTTCTTTGTACTATTCCCATTTCTTTTTGTGATTGATTGATGCTGTGTTCTCGAATGATTGGCACGCTTTAGATTCTCTGAACTGACTGTAAGCTGCTGTTCTGCATGTTTAACCCTCTTATCTACCACAGGCAAGTTGCTATTGAAGAGGGTGAGAGGAAGGCCAAAGAGCTAAATGTAATGTTTATTGAGACTAGTGCTAAAGCAGGATACAACGTCAAGCAGGTGAGTGTGTGTGTGTGTGGCAGAGTCGTTCTCTCCGTCCATGCTGCCACTGCTGCTGCCTCGGCTCACCCTTGAAAAGGTCACTCATCACAGTCAGAGGTTTAGGGTCAATTGTTACAATAATGAAGAGACTTTAATTAGAATCATATGTGGTGTATTGAACCTGGAGCTAAGCTGGTGCTCTGAGGTGTTTTAGAGTCTGGCTGTGTGGGCACTTTTAGACAGAGCAGAGGCTGCTGCAGCGGAAGCAGGAGGAAACACGGCATGTTCATCCTTCACTTCATGATCTTCACATTGTCTTTTCCTTTTGTTTTCTCGTTCATGTGTATGTGTGTGTCTGTTGTCGTGGGACATTGCAGACAGATAACCACAGAGGAAGGGGAACAGAGAGCCAAAGAGCTGAATGTTCTGTTTATTGAAACAAGTGCAAAGACGGGCTACAATGTCAAACAGGTAGAGCACAGCATGCGTGTGTGCAGTGCTCACATTCTCTTAACGCTGGCTTGCTTTATACTAAATGGGGTCCTTGGGTTATTTTCAGAACTCTTGCCCATCCATCCCATGTTGGCCATAATAACTAAAGACCAGAATGTTCCCCCGCTGGTCCCCCGGGCACCCTGGGACAGACCATCCACTTTGGCCTCCGGTCTGGTCTGCTGGATGGGATATACAGTACTGTGCAAAAGTTTTAGGCAGGTGTGAAAAAATGCTGTAAATTTAGGAATGTTTTCAAAAATAGACATGTTAATAAATTATATTTTTCATTTAACTAAATGCAAAATGAAGGAACAGAAGAAAAATCTAAATCAAATCCATATTTGGTGTGTAGCAGAAGGCAGTTTGTTTGTCAAAGGGCAGTACACGAATGAGTGTCTGCAGGCAACAGTGAAGCATGGTGGCGGTTCCTTTTGGGCCTGCATTTCTGCAAATGGAGTTGGGGATTTGGTCAGAATGAATGGTCTCCTCAATGCTGAGAAGTACCGGCAGATACTTATCCATCATGCAATACCCTCAGGGAGGCATCTGATTGGCCCCAAATTTATTCTGCAGCATGACACCGAACCCAAACATAGTTCTTAAATGACTTTTGCTGTATTTTCAGCGTAAAGAAGAACAAGGAGTCCTGGAATTGATGGTATGGCCCCCACAGAGCCCTGATCTCAGCATCGTCGAATCTGTCTGGGATTCAGGGATGCAAACTAGTCACCTTTCGGCGAAATTCGCCATTTTGAATCCAAAGTAGGTGGCCTACGTGATTCGTGTAGATTCGATGAGAAAGGTTTGTGGGGGTGGGGAGGTTGGATCACTGCTGGCTGTAAGCGAACGAGTGAGGCGCAATACTGTCTGTATCCAAGGCTCAGCCAATCATTTACATAACAGAATGCAGCGAAGCACGCGACTGAAGAAAGAAGAGACAACCAACTTACTAGTTACAGCATCAGCACGCGCTCTGGAATGTCAGCTTGCCAGTTACAGCAGCGCGTCCCCTGAAAGATAATGAAGAGGTAACATTAGGTGAGAAGTCACGGAGACGGGTGAGAAGGTGATGAAGCATACTTCATTTTAATTTATTTTTTATTTCACCTTTATTTAACCAGGTAGGCTAGTTGAGAACAAGTTCTCATTTGCAACTGTGACCTGGCCAAGATAAAGCATAGCAATTCGACACAAATAACAACACAGAGTTACACATGGAATAAACAAAACATAGTCAATAATACAGTAGAAAAATAAGTCTATATACAATGTGAGCAAATGAGGTGAGATAAGGGAGGTAAAGGCAAAAACAGGCCATGGTGGCGAGGTAAATACAATATAGCAAGTAAAACACTGGAATGGTAGATTTGCAGTGGAAGAATGTGCAAAGTAGAAATAGAAATAATGGGGTGCAAAGGAGCAAAATAAATACAGTAGGGAAAGAGGTAGTTTGGGCTAAATTATAGATGGGCTATGTACGGGTGCAGTAATCTGTGAGCTGCTCTGACAGCTGGTGCTTAAAGCTAGTGAGGGAGATAAGTGTTTCCAGCTTCAGAGATTTTTGCAGTTCGTTCCAGTCATTGGCAGCAGAGAACTGGAAGGAAAGACGACCAAAGGAGGAATTGGCTTTGGGGGTGACCAGTGAGATATACCTGCTGGAGCGCAAGCTATGAGTGGGTGCTGCTATGGTGACCAGTGAGCTGAGATAAGGCGMGGCTTTACCTAGCAGAGACTTGTAGATAACCTGTAGCCAGTGGGTTTGGCGACGAGTATGAAGCGAGGGCCAGCCAACGAGAGCATACAGGTCGCAATGGTGGGTAGTGTATGGGCCTTTGGTGACAAAACGGATGGCACTGTGATGGACTGCATCCAGTTTGTTGAGTAGAGTGTTGGCGGCTATTTTATAGATGACATCGCCGAAGTCGAGGATCAGTAGGATGGTCAGTTTTACGAGGGTATGTTTGTTAGCATGAGTGAAGGATGCTTTGTTGCGATATAGGAAGCCGATTCTAGATTTAATTTTGGATTGGAGATGCTTAATGTGAGTCTGGAATGAGAGTTTACAGTCTAACCAGACACCTAGGTATTTGTAGTTGTCCACGTATTCTAAGTCAGAGCTGTCCAGAGTAGTGATGCTGGACGGGCGAGCAGATGCGGGCAGTGATCGGTTGAATAGCATGCATTTAGTTTTACTTGCATTTAAGAGCAGTTGGAGGCCAAGGAAGGAGAGTTGTATGGCATTGAAGCTGGTCTGGAGGTTAGTTAACACAGTGTCCAAAGAGGGGCCAGAAGTATACAGAATGGTGTCGTCTGCGTAGAGGTGTATCAGAGAATCACCAGCAACATCATTGATGTATACAGAGAAGAGTCGGCCTGAGGATTGAACCCTGTGGCACCCCCATAGAGACTGCKAGAGGTCCGGACAACAGGCCCTCCGATTTGACACACTGAACTCTGAGAAGTAGTTGGTGAACCAGGCGAGGCAGTCATTTGAGAAACCAAGGCTGTTGAGTCTGCCGATAAGAATGTGGTGATTGACAGAGTCGAAAGCCTTGGCCAGGTCGATGAATATGGCTGCGCAGTAATGACTCTTATCGATGGCGGTTATGATGTCGTTTAGGACCTTGAGCGTGGCTGAGGTGCACCCATGACCAGCTCTGAAACCAGATTGCATAGCGGAGAAGGTACGGTGGGATTCGAAATGGTCGGTAATCTGTTTGTTAACTTGGCTTTCGACCTTATACGTTTTAACTCAAAGTTATTTTTGCACACGTAGCCTTGTGCACGTAATCAATGTCTATAGTGGCCACTATAATAGAGCAAAAATGAATGCCTGTTTGTTTCATTCTATTTCTACTTTAAGATATTTTTTTCCCCCAAGTGCAATATTTGTGTGTGGTCACAAGCGTTCTATTATAAAGGCTGTCATGGCTAACTGCAATATTAGTGTGTTTTTTCTCAAGACTTGAGTGTCAAGTCTAGGCAACAAATAAGATTGGATTGCTTTCTTTACATTTTTTTGCTGTGAATTAGGTTCACATTAACCACTTTTTATTTTACACGCAYAGACTGATCATATAGATCATATTCTTTTGTTTAATTAGTTAAAACCTGCATTTCCCCCTGGTAGGGATTTTTGCATGTTTCAGTGCAACAAAAAAAAGTGTCACATTTTTGGGCCCTCAGCAGTTTTCAACCCTGGGGATTACATGAAGAGAGAGAAGCACCTGAGGCTGCCTAAATCCACAGAACAACTGTGGTTAGTTCTCCAAGATGTTTGGGCCAACCTACCTGCTGAGTTCCTTCAGAAGCTGTCTGCAAGTGTACTTAGCAGAGTTGATGCTGTTTAAAGCAAAGGGTGGTCACCCCAAATATTGATTTGATGTAGATTTTTCTTCTGTTCACTCACTTTGCATTTTGTTAATTGATAAATATAATATATTAACATGTCTATTTTTGAAAACATTCTTACTTTACAGCATTTTTTCACACCTGCGTAAAACTTTTGCACAGTACTGTACATCTTTTTAAAAACTTTTAATTCTCACTCCAGGTTTGATTTGAAGTGATTTCTCCGAACAGTATCAAAGGATTCTATTTAATGCATCAGATCTGCATGAACTTAAACTCCTTTCCAGCAGGTATGGGATGGAATTTAACTCTGAGGAGGAAATGTATATGATTACTGCTTTCCAACTTAATCCAATTTACATTTATTTAATTCAATGCCTCTATTGACTAGTTGTGATGGTCATGGAATTTTGGATGACTAATTGTTCAGCCAAATGACAGCGGTCATCATAATAACTGCTTGAATAGCAAAAAACTGAAACATTTTCTCCTCTCCTCCACTCCTGACTGCATGTGCTGCTGCTGCAAGCTAGGTTGAAGATAACTTGTCCTAACCTTTGTTGTCATTCCATGTGGAAGCTTTTTAGAAAATATACTAGCATAGCTGGTCCCATTGTGGGGTATTAGAATCCTCTTGTCTTTTTTCATCTTCTCCTAGGCTGCAGGGAGGGGGGTGTTGCCTAGGCAACCTCAGACTTTACAACATCTTGTTTGTTTCAGCAGGAGCCACGTTGTAGAGTCCATGTTACAGCAGAAACGGACTCAACCAGGCAAATGCCCAACCACCCCGTTTTCAGTCAGCTGTTCATTCCACAAATAATAAATACATTTTTTACAGTTAATGTATTTTCATGTCAGTCTTCATTCATGACCGTCGGTTCCATGGTTATATGGTACTTGTGCCAGCCCTACCAATGACGACGTACTAAGAAGAACGAGAGCACACAGAGCTGCAGGCCTGGTGTCAAGGCAGGAAGGTTAGAGTGTTCTGACTCTGACAAACYAGGTCTGTTCTCTCTCCTGCAGCTGTTCCGACGCGTGGCCGCTGCCCTCCCTGGCATGGAGAGCACACAGGACAAGAGCAGAGAAGACAGTATCCTTACTCTACACAGAAATGTGTGTGTGACTGACTATGCATGTTTTTCAGTGGCAATAGTAGAAACAGATTGTATTCAAACATTTACAGCCACCTATTGGGTAGCATGTAAACCTATTAAAACATATTGAGAAGATGGGAAGTGTTTGAAAAGACTTCATGTGTTCCTGTCTGAGCTCTTTGAGTTGGTCCTTAACCCCTCCTCCCCCAGTGATTGACATAAAGCTGGAGAAGCCCCCAGAACAGCCCATCAGCGAAGGAGGCTGCTCCTGCTAACTCAACTCTTTATCACTCGTTCGCTCTCTCTCCTGCGCTTTGTTCTTGATCCTTCTCACCCTGGCTTATTCACTACCCCTATGTCTCTCTATACGGTACCTTTTCTCTCTGCTTGACTGCTCTCCCTCTGTCTGAACCCCTTGAATCCTGACTCCTTCTCCCCAGCCTGAAAGAGAAGAACACTACCTGTCCATCATCCTTGTTGTCGTGGTAACCTGCTCTCTCACTGAGATGACCTTAAGCTTAACAAGCACAGTATGGATGTGAAGGCTATTTTATTTCAGTTTATCTTTCACTCTACTTTGGCAAAATCCCCCCAAAAATCAAGCACTGTATCCTATTTTTCTGTTGTACTGAAATGTTTGGTTGCACAGTTGTCAATTGATGGCAGCCTGTGAGGGACCTAGACCCATAGATACTGAGTGGAATGTTTCTGCCATAAGTGGGTCCTGAACGGATTATTACAGTTTAGCAGCCCCCAATCAATATCACTCATTGGGTGAAAGTTGAGCATAACAACCTCCCTTTCTAATGCCAGTCCCACCACAGAGCAGCCATACAGTGTCACTTCACAGATACATGGCATGACGACACTACGTAGGGAAACCACAAGGACTCACACACATAGTCCCACCACAATGACGTGACATTATACAACACAAGGGCAGTCTCACTACCACTACACGACCGTCCTTAATTTGTCCCTAACTTGTCCTCACAAATGAAGAAAAGCGATCTTCACCTTGGCTGCCATTTTCTATTATCTTTTGGTTAGGTCTTTACTTTTTTCTAAAGAGTACAATTATTATCATAGATGAAAATATATTGCTTTGGAGAACAGTAGTGTTTACGAAAAGATTTTTGTATATTGAAATAAGTATCAAATTCAACACAAACCCAACTTCATAATATATGCAGACATGCCTTTTAAGTGTTAATTGTAGAGGGCTTCCATGGTTTAGGGTTTTCCTAGCTTTGTTAGGTTTGTTATAATATTGACACTTTAGAGTAATTTTTTTTCTTTGCTTATTTTTTTGTTTGGTTTTGATCTTTTGTTAATGATAATTATTTTACATGTTCATTTAATAATGACTTGTAATATTTATTTTTAATAGATCATGTTTCTTCATTTGTATTACTGTTAATACTATTATTGTTGGGATGATCCCTAAACGGCTAATAGAGTATTTTGTCAACCACCTGATTTTCAAACATGTCCCCCAGCTCTTCTGGTGATATCACTACCCCTCTACTCCACCCCAAAATGCAAATTTAACTGAAGAAAAAACAGTGCAATGTTTGTGTATTTTTCTGAAGGAAAGTCCACTTTTTTTTGGTAGTCTCTTAGTTCGTAACCTTTTTTCTTTGAAATGGTTTTAACTGGATGTTAGAGGTAAACTAACTGCTTTGCGCCGCCACGTGTCTGTGCAATGAAGCGCATAATTTGCACTGCTAGAATTCATCAGTGTCTTATCAACATCCCTAAGAAAGGTCTGCATTTAGTAACTGAAATGTTGTTTTTGATGGTTGAATAATAAATTGATTAAATGCTAGACAAGGCAATCTGGAAAGAGGGAGTTGTCTGGTTATTTCCTGTGAACTAGTGGTGTCATGTTAGTGTGGAAAATATTTTATTTCAATATTTTAAGTCTAAATAATTTCCCCACAACATATTTGGGTCAATAGGGGGCAATGTTTAAGCAGTCTGACACATGGACAGAACTAGCTGTCGTCCTCAGACCGAGGGAGTGTTTTGTATGGCACTGTAGATTTCAGACAAGGTGAAGGACAGAGTATTGACCTTCTGTCAGGTATGGTTAGATGTCAAGGCAGGCTCCATCCTGTTTCAAGGGGAAGTTACTGGGTAAAGTCAGAATGTATACTCTAATCTTGCCTGTCTGCACTCCTCATCAACACTGCATCCACTTTCTGACAACCTCAATGTCCTACCAGTAAGCTACAAGCCCACCATTTGTCAGCTCTCATATCAGTTAGTGATTACAGCCTCCCAGCTATCACAGTGAATTTGACTAGGCATTTTCTTATTGGGTTTGGTTTAACTCACCTAAAGTGTAACGTGTTGAGACATGCATAAATCAACTAGCCCTCTGACAGGAGCCCATCCCTTTACTGTCTGCTGAGAGCCTGTACAGCCACTAGATGGCAGCCTCTCCAAAGACTGGCCAGGGGCCCATGAGCAGAAAAATCCACAGGAGAGTGATAGTGTTAAACTTGATCTAAATCTGCTCCCTGATGAACAGTACCTACACACACCTGAAATCTGCTGCACACCAAACCTTGCATCCCCCTCTCCCTTCAGAGACCCGTTGACCTACGTAGTTCATATACTATCCTTCTTCTTTTGGTTAAGTGACTCCTGTTCTTTAGAGTAGCTGGATAATTCTCCCTGACTTCACACTTACTTTGGGCTATTAAATGTCCGATCTCTTCATCTTATTTGATTCATACTCCACATTCAAGCTTGAAGCCCTAAATATGGAGTATCAATAAAGGATTTTGACAAGGGAATAGCAACATCTATCATTAATGATCAGCATCTTTGTGGCAAGAAAATCATAAGAATTCCAGCTTTAAAATTGTATTTTTGGAATATCCATTAATCTAAGATGTCCTTTTCCTGTTAATTAAAGCAATTTGGTGTTTCCTATTTGGCCATCCAAGGTAATTTATGTATGAATAATCTTGTGTGTGTGTGTATTTCATTGTTTGCTTGTGTGTCTGTGTTTTAAGATGGCTGTTCCAGGTCACTGATGACACACCTGCGTCTCTCATGTGCCTTAGAGCTTTGAACTCATTCAGCCCTATCCCTGGCCAGCTGACAACAGCTCTCCAGAGCCTCTCTCTGTCACTAACCAATAAACCAGGTCCAAACATATTCCACTGATGCACCTCAGTCAGAGCTGTTGCATTCTGTCTGCCTGCCACAGGACTGATACACCATGTGTCCTGGATGAGGGTGAGACCGTAAGCCCCCTRGCCCAAGATGCTGAACACACACAATGCTCCCTCCTTCCCTCCCTGTCTGCTCTCACTCACACACACACACAAACACATACACGTACACAGAGCTAGTTAAGCCAATCCTTGATTCACTGCAGATGTTGCTGTGTAAGGTCTGTGGTTGTGAACTTGCTCCCTCTAGCCTGATTGACTGCTGAAGCCGTGGCTGGTTTTATATAAGTGAATGCTATAACAATGCATGCACTGTTACCATGACATCACGGGCACATGTTCTAATCACCTCTCACAAACCTGCACGCAACCTGAACACCATCCCCCACTCCTCTCTCTCCCTCCCTCTCACCTCCCTCTATTTCTCCTTATGGTCCAAGACTCCATATATCTGTTTGCCAATCTTCCCCTTGATGCTGTTAAGGTTGGCTATGCACAGGTGTGGTAGAGCATGTGTATCTGTGGGCAGATGGGTGGGTGGGGGTAGCCTACAGTATATACAGTCTCACACCGTCATAATATTAATCTAATGAATGCAGCATTCAATGTCATGGCACAATACTATACTGTGCTCATCTCTCCAGAGAGAGAGACAGAAGGGGATGGAATGGAGAAGGGGAAATGGACAGAATGTGATTAAATGAATGAGGATAGGGCGAGAAGGTGATAGCAGAGATAAATAGGTGTGGAGGAAGGGTGTGGGTGTGGGCGGGGGGGGGGGGGTAGGGAGGAGGTGCAGAACCTGATTCTCCTGTAATCCTCTCAACAGAAGCATGAGCCGGGTGATGTGTAACAGAAAGAACAAAAGTGAGAAAAAAAAGAGAGACTGTGTACAAGAGGATGATGAGAGACAGAGCGACAGTGAGAGAGAAAGATACCTCTACCAAGACTCCACACTGAGACAGAGGATTACCGAAAAAAGCAGGGAAGGAGAGGTGGTAGAATCACTTATTCCAATAGTACAGGGGGAGAGAACAGAGACAGCACAAGGGAGGGAGGAATTCTTGCAAGCACAAGTGAAGCAGCGATCAGGGTAGCAATCCAAGCACATTTACTCGAGAAGGAAAGAGGGTAGAGCGAGAGAAAGAGAGTGAGAAGGTCTGAAGGTGGAGGGGGGGGGGGGTGTGGCATGCCTACGGAGTGTGACATTGATAGAGCGAACCAGAGAGAGAGAGCGAGCAGAAAGGATAGGGAGGAACAGGAGCGAGAACTAGAGAGAAATAAGTCATCACAGAGAGAGTGAGCTCAACGCACAAACACAAAGAGAGGGGGAAGGAGGAAGCGAGGAGAGAGAAAGAGTAAAGTGAGTAAGAGAGTGAAAGGAGAGGAACGAGATGATGGAACCCAGAAATAGTTTTACAGGAGGATAGCCACTCATCCCTGCTCTCTGCGGTAGACATGATTCCAGGCAGAGGACTCTGCTGGAATTAGCAAGAGGGACGATACAGGACAGCATGTCTGCAGCACCACTGCCTCGGTGTATGCAGCAAGGCAGTTGATTTGTTACTGAGGGAGTGTGTCAGTGTGTGTGTGTGTGCCGGCGGGCTTTTTACTGTTTCTTGTAGTGATTGGGGGAGGAGCCACCGTTTCTTGTGACAAGAAAATTCAGTAAGCAATACTGTGCATGCCAGGAGCTTTATTTGCAAATGTGTCTTTACATTCTAGCGTAGTAAATGCAGTAAGGATCCCGGGCAGTGAGTCGGTCATAGAGTTTGTGTGTGTGGGTGAGTGTATCTACGGCTCTGCATGGAGGTGAGCAGAGGAAGGGTCAGCTGGGTGCAGTGTGCTGGGTTTGAGGAGGAAGGTTATAGGGAAGGTACTGAACACAATGCAAGGACAAGAGCTTCGCACTGATGGGAGGGAGTGCATATGAGGTACCAGGAGAGCCCTGGGCGTAGGGTGGAGGACGGAAAAAGAGGGGGTAGGGAAGAGAGAGAGTGAGGGGGAGAAAAGGGGGGAGGAAGGAGATATAAAGGAGGAGGGAGAGAAGGTGAGAGAGAGAGAGTGAGCGAGATCATGGCTGTCAGATACAGTGTGCTATAGTATAGATCTGAGTGGTGCGGCAGGGGGAGGACGAGCTTCACTGCACAGGGAGGGGGAGAAAGGGAGGGAGGGGAGAGAGGAAGAGAGGCAGACGGCACCGCTCCTCTGCCAGGAAGGGAAGAGCAGAACGGGACCGGACCGAGGGAGGACACACACGTTCACCCCCACACAGTCACTCCTACAGAGAACCATCGGCCAGGTCAACGAGTAGAGGTCAGGAGAAGCTGGTGTGGGACGGGGGCGGATGCCCCCCTCTGGCTGGGTACTGTCAGGAGCACTGAGCCCAGGAGGAGGGGAAGGAGGAGGGGAAGGAATCGGGGGAGAGCCCCAGAGCCCTGGTTCCTCTGTAGATTGAACCTGTCTTTCGATGACCATGGGGGAGTGGACCATTCTGGAGCGGCTGCTCGAGGCTGCTGTCCAGCAACATTCTACCATGATTGGGAGGTAAGACTTTCCTGCCACTCATCGTGTGTGTGTGTGTGTGTGTGTGTGTGTGGTGTCGTGTGTGTGTGTGTGTGTGTGTGTGTGTGTGTGTGTGTGTGTGTGTGTGTGTGTGTGTGTGTGTGTGTGTGTGTGTGTGTGTGTGTGTGTGTGTGTGTGTGTAAAACTTTTTTTATTCTTAATTTTTGCATGTTTGGTGATGATTGTGTTTTTCTGATTGAAAGTGTGTGTGTGTGTCTCAGCAGTAGCCTCTACTCTCTGCCTCCCCTTCCCTCCCCTGGAGTGGGTCTAGGGTTTCCGGGATGATGGTGTTGATGTGAGCCATGACCAGCCTTTAAAAGCACTTCATGGCTTCTGACGTGAGTGCTATGGGGGTAGTCATTTAGGCAGGTTACCTTCACATTCTTGGTCTAAGGGACTATGGTGGTCTGCTTTGAAACATGTAGGTTATACAGACTCTGTCAGGGAGATGTTGAAAATGTCAGTGAAGACACTTGCCAGTTGGTCCGCGCATGCTCTGAGTGCACATCCTGGTAATCCATTTGGCCCCCCGGCCTTGTGAATGTTTAAAGGTCTTGCTCACATCGGCTACGGAAGCGGGATCACACAGTCATCCAGAACAGCTGGTGCTCTCATGCATGCTTCAGTGTTGCTTGCCTCGAAGTGAGCACAAAAGGTATTTAGCTCGTCTGGTAGGCCATCATTAATTAAGGGACAAGCTAATTGAAAATAATAAATAACTGGTATTACAAGGCATTAGGGTTAATTAATGTTGATTTCAACTATTGGCACTGGTATTGATGGAGGGGCATTGGGGGATCTCTAGTAGTAGAGGAGAGAGAGATATACCGAGACAGAGAACAGAAATGGAAGTGTGGAAGAGAGAGGAGCAGCATGAGTTGGAGGAGTTGAAGGTGGAAAAAATGAGTCTGAACTTGGAGGAGACGAGATTTTTGTGTAAATTGAGGCTGTCAAGTGAAGTCTCTGGTTTTGTGTGTTCTCTAGTTACAGCAGTGTAGTGACAGAAGGTCATGCATGAACAGATTGGAGTCTTATTAGCAGTGGAGACATGCATTGAGGACAAACATTCATTCTGTAATAGATAGATTTTTTTATCTGGGGTGTAAAAAATCTGCTTCATTGTCTCTCGCCTGTGTGATTAGTCAAATTCAAAGTGTGATTTTCCACCCATTAACCACAATGTGAGTTACTGGTAAACTGCACTCACCATCTGTACGGAATAATCACACACACACAACATTGACATTTCCATATGCTTGCTTACCCAGTGAAACATATAGCTGTATGATTTGAAGTACAGTCCAGTAGAGAAGAAATCTAGTGTACTCTCTTTCTGTCCTTCCGTGTTGAGCTGGGGAGCTTGGCTACAGAGCTTGGCTACTTGTGTTAGCATGGAGGCCAACTGAACTGCTGTGCTCATTAACCTCAACCCCAGGTAGTCCCCTGCCGCTAGGGCAACGCCTGACCTTCTCTCCCATCCGTCTCTGTGTCTGTGTGTGTGTGTGTACATAATGTCTATCAGAGTGTGTGGCTAGAAGGCTATATACAGTAGAGGAGAGTGGGGTAAGTCGTGCCAAAGTGTTAGTTGAGCCACCCCTTGTTTCTAGGAAACCATACACAAAATCAGTGACCAAATATTTAGGAAGAGGTTGTCATTTCATGGAGTCTGTGAAGGAAGAAGCCATATGTGGAAAGTGGTAAGCAAGTTAGATCCAAAAAACAGATTTTCACAAAGTCAAATTAATGTATTGTGTTATAAGTTTCATGATGCTTGTATCTAAACCAAAGTAGATAGTTTAAATAATGTTTTATACATCAGTTGAGGTCTCTATAAGCTACAATATGAGGTCCTAAACCTAGCATGAAAGTGCATCCTTGTAAATTTGTGGGTTAATATAGTAAAACTAGTTGCTTTAAGGTAAATTGTGCCATCTGTCCAGGGGAGAGTTGAGCCAATGGCTAATCAATATACCCCATACAAATGATGATTAGATTTTGTCCGTTTTATGCATAGTATTTTGAAGACACCTCGCATTCATGTGATTACTCAAGTTCAAATGATGACAAATTCATTCTTCAGTTGGGTTCGCCCCCTTCTAGGCCACAATTGAAGTGTTTTCTTCCCAGGTGAAATGCAAGGCATTGTCACTGGGATATGAGGTTACACCAGGGCCTGAACTTATGTTGAAAGTGTTTTTAAAAAGTACAAAGTAACAGAAATGTGTCCCAATGTTAACCCCATCACTATGCTCAATGTACCCCATACCCAGGGTAAGTTGTGCCAAGAGACCACTTTTTTGCAGAGCTAGGTTTTCAAAACTGTTATGTTTACATGCATTCAGATTATTTCCAAGGATACACAACACCCTGAAAAATACGTAGATATCTTTGTTAGAAAGAATACTATATTTCCCTTGATGTAATAATGCTGAATGTATTACTATATAATTTAAATTGAAACTTTTCTTAAACAATTTGCGTTATGAAGAGGCTATTTATGTATTGCTTAGTTTACTAAACTTCAGTTACATAATCACCTAAATAATTAAATCGGAGGTGATTATTTAACTTGAGTTTACTAAACTGAGCAATACATAAATAGCCTCTTCATCATGCAAATTGTTTAAGAAAGGTTTCAAATTAAATCACATTGACAGATAATTATGAGGTTTTCACTTTGGACAGTGCATTTGCACTATGAAGATGTCGCCCTCAACAATGTTCAAGGCGTTCAATGTAGGGTTGTGGTGTAGTATCACTATAGTCATTTTCTTTCACGTTATTCAACATCATATGGTGGATATGGTTTGGGGTCATGCTAGAGTATCAAAGTTCAGAAAGATACAAATGAAGTAGACCACACAAACAACAAAACCAAATAGGTGAGAGTGTATACCACAGGAGGTTGGTGGCACCTTAATTGGGGAGGACGGGCTCGTGGTTATGGCTGGAGTGGAATCAGTAGAATGGTATCAAATACATTAAACACATGGTTTCTGTGTGTTTGATGCCATTCCATTTGCTCTGTTCCAGCCATTATTATGAGCCGTCCTCCCCTCAGCAGCCTCCACTGGTGTATACATATCTCTCCATGTGTCTGAGTGCCATTCAATTGATACACGGGATAAGGGATCTGAATTTTCTTCACATCTCCTTTAAGTTGAGATCAAGCCTCTGTTTGGCAGCTGGAATCATGGATAGCCTGTCTGGTGCAAAAGAGGAATAAACTAATCAGAGAATTAATCAATGAATGAAAAAATTCAGAAGCAATCATTCAGAAGCAGAGACAACTCTCTCAATTTGTCTGCAGCGTCTGACAGAGAGCATTATTAATGCAGACATGGACTTCTGTTCATGTCTTTTATACTTAATCTGAGCGCTGCTGTTGATCATGCATTTTACAGGCCCGACAACAAAGGCTTTACCCCATATCAAACATACTTCAAGACTAATACTCCTCAAGCTAAATTTCGGTCAATCCTTTTATTAATTGTCACATCTTCCTCTGTAGCATCTATATGTGTGGTGTAAAAGGCATTGTGGTGTTTCCACATTCTATACCAGACGTGAGAAATAGCGAGAGACCAACTCTCTCGCTATCTCTCTCAGAACAATCTTCTTTACCCTAACCAGTCAGGCTTCAAGACGGGTCATTCAACTGTGACTACTTTTCTCTGTGTCAAGGAGGCTCTCCGCTCTGCCAAAGCTGACTCTCTCTCCTCTGTTCTCATCCTCCTAGATCTATACGCTGCCTTCGAAACCATGAACCATCAGATCCTCTCCACCATCTCAGGGCTGGGTGTCTTAGGCTCTGCACACTCTTGGATTGCATCCTACCTGGCAGGCCGCTCCCACCAGGTGACATGGAGAGGATCTGTGTCTGCACTATATACTCTCACGACTGGTGACCCACAGGGCTCGGTTCTAGGCCCTGTCCTCTTCTCTCTATACACCAAGTCACTCGGCTCCGTCATATCCTCACATGGTCTCTCCTATCCTTGCTATGCGGATGACACTCAACTACTTTTCTCCTTCCCCCTTCTGACACCCAGGTGGCGACACGCATCTCTGCGTGCCTAGCAGATATCGAAGCTTGAATGAGAGCCCACCACCTCAAGCTCAACCTCGWCAAGATGGAGCTGCTCTTCCTCCCGGGGAAGGCCTGCCCGTTCAAAGACCTCTCGATCACAGTTGAAAACTGCACAGTGTCCCCCTTCCAGAGGCAAATAACCTTGGTGTTAACCTGGACAACACCCTGTCATTCTCTGCAAACATCAAAGCAGTGACTCACTCCTGCAGGTTCATGCTCTACAACATCTGTAAAGTACAACCCTACCTCACACAGGAAGTGGCGGAGACCCTAATCCAGGCACTTGTCATCTCCTGTCTGGACTACTGAAACTGGCTGTTGGCTCCCCACTTGTGCCATCAAACTCCTGCAACATATCCAGAACGCTGCAGCCCGCCTGGTGTTCAACCTTCCCAAGTTCACCCATGTCACCCCGCTCCTCTGCACACTCCACTGGCTTCCAGTCGAAGCTTGCATCCACTACAAGACCATGGTACTTGCCTATGGAGCAGCAAGAGGAACTGCCCCTCCCTACCTTCAGGCTATGCTCAAACCCTACACCCCAACCCTCCGTTCTGCCACCTCTGGTCTCTTGGGCATCCCACCCCTACCGGAGGGCAGGTCCGGCTCAGCCCAGTCCAAGCTCTTCGGTGTCCTGGAACCCCAATGGTGGAACCAGCTTCCCCCTGAACCTAGGACAGCAGACTCCCTGCCCAGCTTCGAAAACATCTGAAACCCTACCTCTTCAAAGAGTATCTGAAATAATCCAACACCACCCCCTCACATCACCTTCTCACCCCCCCCCCCCAAATAAAATGCCTTTTGTGAACTAACACTCACTTACACTTTCTTTTAAGAGTGTCTGCTAAATTACTCAAATGTAAAATGTAAATAAGTCGTCATGTGAATTGTGAAATGGGTGAACCTATAGTGCACCACAGATATTGGTCTCCTATTTGATGGCTGGGAGTTTGTACATTTTGTCCCTCGGTAGCCTAGATAGATTCCTCTGGTTGCTCCTGTAGCTTGCTCAATACTGCTGATGTGGACATGAGGGTGTGTTGTAAATTATCCCTTAGTGTTTGGGCCATGTTCAATCTGTTTGGCCAACAGAACTGTCTGGTTAGCCTCTAGACATTAGCGGTAACTGATATCTCTGTGCTGGTCCATTCTGCCTGAACTTAGATGCTTATAGCTATTACAGCTATGGGACTAAGTGTTTAGATATATGCAGTGCATTTGGAAAGTATTCAGACCCCTTTACTTTTCCACATTTTGTTACGTTACACCATTATTAAAAAATGGATTGAATAAAATAAAATCCTCATTAACTGACACAAAATTCCACATAATTATTTATTTTTTTGTGCAAAAAATAAAAACAGAAATACCTTATTTACATAAGTATTCAGACCCTTTCCTTTGAGACTCGAAATTGAGCTCAGGTGCATCCTGTTTCCATTGAGCATCCTTGAGACTTGGAGTCCACCTGTGGTAAATTAAATTGATTGGACATGATTTAGAAAGGCACACACCTGTCTATATAAGGACCCACATTTGACAGTGCATGTCAGAGCAAAAGCAAGCCATGAGGTTGAAGGAATTGTCCATAGAGCTCCGAGACAGGATTGTGTCGAGGAACAGATCTGGGAAAGGATACCAAAAAATGTCTACAGCATTGAAGGTCCCCAAGAACACAGTGTCCTCTATCATTCTTAAATGGAAGAAGTTTGGAACCACCAACACTCTTCCTAGAGCTGTCCGCTCAGCCAAACTGAGCAAATGGAGGAGAAGGGCCTTGGTCAGGGAGGTGAACCAAATGGTCACTCTGACAGACCTCCAGAGTTCCTCTGTGGAGATGGGAGAACCTTCCAGAAGGACAACCATCTCTGCAGCACTCCACCAATCAGGCCTTTATGGTAGAGTGGCCAGACGGAAGCCAATCGTCAGTAAAAGACACATGACAGCCCACTTGGAGTTTGCCAAAAGGCACCTAAAGGACTCTCAGAACATGAAAACAAGGTTATCTGGTCTGATGAAACCAAGATTGAACTCTTTGGCCTGAATGCCAAGCGTCACGTCTGGAGGTAACCTGGTACCATCCCTACGGTGAAGCATGGTGGTGGCAGCATCATGCTGTGGGAATGTTTTTAAGCCGCAGAGACTGGGAGACTAGTCAGGATCAAGGGAAAGATGAACGGCGCAAAGTACAGCGAGATCCTTGATGAAAACCTGTTCCAGAGCGCTCAGGACCTCAGACTGGGCCGAAGGTTCACCTTCAAACAAGACAATGACCCTAAGCACACAGCCAAGACAACGCAGGAGAGGCTTCGGGACAAATCTCTGAATGTCCTTGAGTGGCCCAGCCAGAGCCCGGACTTGAACCCGATCGAACATCTCTGGAGAGACCTGAAAATAGCTGTGCAGCGATGCTCCCCATCTAACCTGACAGAGCTTGAGAGGATCTGCAGAGAAGACTGGGAGAAACTTCCCAAATACAGTTTTGCCAAGCTTGTAGCGTCATACTCAATAAGACTTGAGGCTGTAATCGCTGCCAAAGGTGCACCAACAAAGTACTGAGTAAAGTGTCTGAATACCTACGTGAAATTTCAGCTTTTTTATTTCTAATATATTTTAATATTAAAACCTGTTTTTGCTGTGTCATTATGGGGTATTGTGTGTAGATTGATGAAAAAATAAACAATTTAATCAATTTTACAATAAGGCTGTAACATAACAAAATGTGGAAAAAGTCAAGGGGTCTGAATTCTTTCCGAATGCATTGTACATAGTGTATACAGGTTGCCTGGCTGTCCAGACTCCTTGTTCCAGCCAAATGGTATGCCCACAGACGTTAGTTTCTTCTCCGCAATGAGTCTGGATCTGAGTACCTCCCCGACCCTTCACCGAATGCGAACACATTCAGGGCCATCTGATTAGTGCAGAAACCGATGGGCTGGGCCAGAGCCAGAACACAAATACAGCAGTAATTGGCTTTGATACTCTGATTGGTTAGAGATGATCCTATGACTTTGTTTTGTACAGTGCCCCTCGCACCACAAATGACTTCAATGATGGCGGTCTCAGACGAAAGTACTGTATGTAGCCAACGATGAAGCAGCGGAAGAATTAAGTGTGTCGTCGGGCTAGCATACAGGAGCCTTATTTAAGCTACTGTAATGTGTTGGTGTAAGGCTGGGAAGTTGTGTTTCATGTGGTCAGACTGCTATTTCAGATACACAAACACACAACCACCTGTGATCTCCCTTACAAAGCTGTAATGTGCTTTTCCAGGAGAGAAATAAGCCTGGGGGTTCTTGTATTAAATCAGATTTAAACACCTTGCAGGTAAAAGAGAAAGGAAGTGTGTTGATGCATCATTTTCACTGCAATGCTGTTGTGGGGACAGTGCCAGAGAGGAGTGGTGCGAAAAGAGGGGAGAGGGGGGATAATGGAGGACTAGTGGATCAGGGAGAGATGAAACAATGGAAACGAGGAGATGGATGGATGAGGAGGAAGGGATAAAGCTGCAGAGGCTGGGGAAAGAGAGGGGTTTGGAGCATGAATACACAGAGGAAGGAGGAGGAAAGAGAGGGGTTTGGAGCATGAATACACAGAGGAAGGAGGAGGAAAGAG
>NC_036860.1:48486028-48501890 GCF_002910315.2 Salvelinus sp. IW2-2015 | reverse complement strand
GGAGCATGAATACACAGAGGAAGGAGGAGGAAAGAGGGGGGTTTGGAGCATGAATACACAGAGGAAGGAGGAGGAAAGAGAGGGAGAGGGAGGAAAAGAGGGGACAGTTCCATGTGCAGATGATCTGAGTAGGCAGCACAGGTTGTTATCATGATCAGTGGCATGCAGTGGTGGAAAAAGTACRTAATTGTCATACTTGAGTAAAAGTAAAGATACCTTAATAGAAAATGACTCAAATGAAAGTCACCCAGTAAAATACTAATTGTGTTTAGTGAGTCCGCCAGATCAGAGACAGTATGGATGACCAGGGATGTTCTCTTGATAAGTGCATGAATTGGACCATTTTCATGTCCTGCTAAGCATTTGAAATGTAACAAGTACTTTTCGGTGTCAGAGAAAGTGTATGGAGTAAAAAGTACATTATTTTCTTTAGAAATCTAGTGGAGTAAAAGTAAACGTTGCAAAAAATGCTTAAATAGTAAAGTACAGATACCAAAAACAACTATACTTAGGGAGGAGAATATGGGATTTTAACTAGCTCAAACACAAATTGAGAGTGGGAGCAAGAGAGATGGGGGGGGGAGAAAGAGGAGGAGCGAGGGGGAGACAAAGAGACGGAGAGAGAGAGAGGGAGAGAGAGCAAGAGAGAGAGGGAGGGAGGGGGAGAGAGAGAGATGCATCTGCAGTGTGATAGCCATAGTGTTGTAATGTAATTCAGCTCTCTAATCTCTGTGCTTGGTCAGGTCTTCATTCATTATGTCCTGCCACCAGAAATGAGCTGTGTCTTGTTATGGAGACATGCTCCATATGAGATTAAATGACATTTTCACTCTGGGTGTCCAGTATGTGTGGCTGAACATTATGTGACAGCTCTCTGTTTTTGTGCCCTTGGTGTTAGTGCACTGTCCATAACGTATATGTTACTGCTAGTTCTGTCTGTATGCATGCCTATTTGTGAGTGTTAGTATGTGTTTGAGATGTATGTGTGTGTGTGTGTGTGTGTGTGTGTGTGTGTGTGTGTGTGTGTGTGTGTGTGTGTGTGTGGGTGTTGTCGGGTGTGTGGAATGTGCGTGATGCTGTGGATGTGTGATGTGTGTGTTTTCCCAGTGCATCTGGTGTCAGTGCTCAGGGCCGGTGTTGCCCCTTGAGGCTGACGGCAACAGCTGCTGTGTGGATGAATGTGTGTGAGAGCCTCTGGGAGAGCCAGGGCCTGCGTGTCCAGCCAACACACCAGCTACTAAATGAGCTACCATAGGATCTAACACTGGAGTTATAAACACACAGGTTAGACAGCCTACACAGCTAAACTGAAATATACCGTAGAAGCAATAAGGGACAGCTACAGAGCATTTAGAGGCTATACATAAAATGCATTGGATATAATGTCTTCAAAGCTATGCAATATTACCAACACACCATTTCAAGTATAAACCATTTTCACACTGCAGATATTTCAACAGACACCGGCTCTACACTCAGTTTACTGGCTGTTTCTACCTTTCAGAATAACTTTAAGAGCTCTAGTAGCCTGCTTCGATTTGTGATTACAATGTCATCCTGAATCCAAAGATAGCTTTTGAGACTCAATTATCCACTTGGGCTGCAATCAGACATGCTCTTTAGCTGGATGAGCTAATTGGGTCTCCAGTTAGAGACCTGGCTGTGGTGGATCGCTAGAGGCTGCAGGGTGGTTCACATCACATTGCATACCAGCCAAGAACGCCTTCATCACTGGTACATTAATCTGGACAGGCTGTTTCTATAGTAACTCACAACTGTGTATAAGCACACTGCTTGCTGTGTATGCTCATTATGAGTACTGATCAATTGCAATACATATGCAATGCAGATCTGGAGAAGTTAGACCTTGAAAAGTATAGTTTCGTCATATACTTCGAATCCTGTGGCTTTCAAGAGCTTTGTTTATACCTGGCGCTAACCAGTGGTGCAAAGTGTTTAAGTAAAAAATACTTTAAAGTACTATTTAAGTAGTTTTGGGGTATCAGTACTTTACTATTTACATTTTTGACTACTTTTGCTTTTACTCCACTACATTTCTAAAGAAAATGATGTACTACATACATTTTCCCTGACACTCAAAAGTACTTGTTACATTTTGAATGCTTAGCAGGACAGAAAATGGTCCAATTTGCACACTTATCAAGAGAACATCCCTGGTCATCCCTACTGCCTCTTATCTGGCGGACTCACTAAACACAAATGCTTTGTTTTTAAATGATGTCTGAGTATTGGAGTGTGAAGATTGTGCCATCTGGTTTGCTTAATATAAGGAATTTTTAATTATGCATACTTTTTAAATCTACTTTTGATACTTAAGTATATTTAAAAACAAATACTTTTAGACTTTTAATCATAATGAGTATACACAGCAAGCAGCGTGCTTATACACAGTTGTGAGTTACTATATAAACAGCCTGTCCAGATTAATGTACCAGTGATGAAGGCATTCTTGGCCGGTCCCTTCCTGTATGCAAATGATTTGACAAATATTCAGGATGTGGACACAATAAAGACAAAGGACGCATGTTAGCACCAGGTATAGGACACACTGTAGGGCACTCAGTGGGTGCATTTACACAAGCAGCCAAATTCTGATCTTTTTTCCACTGATGGGTATTGTGACTAATCACATTAGATTTTTTCATATCAGATATTTTTAAGAGCTTATCTGATTGGTCAAAATACCTATTAGTAAAAAAACATATCAGAATTGGGCTGCCTGTGATAACATAGCCAGTGTAAGATTGACTGATGTAAGACATGATCATTTCTCAGCATGTCTTGCTGTGAGGGATCTGATGCCGGAGCGTTGATGCCGTAATACAGTGCTGTGTAGATGTGTGGCCTGGATCCCCATCCTTGATCTTCTGGACCAGTTAAAACAGTTCAATCAATGGCCCTGTGTACATTATGCCTTTGGATTGAAGAGGTTTCAAAAAAGCAGGCGAACTTCTAATTAAATCTTTTTGATCATCTGCAGCGGGCATCGGATATTCTGCTGGTGAGGGCCCAAGGGCTTTCCTGCCTTAATTTGCTCTAATGTATGGGCCTTTCTCTCTCTGCAGGGTTTAGCAACACTGATGTTTCTAGATGACCTTCTTCCACTGCTTTCTGCTAATGCAGCAATCTACTTCATGCTGATTATCCTGTTCTACAGCAGAATACCACACACACACACACACACACACACACGGAATCCCAAACCATCTCACACCTACACCCAGACAGTCCAACACTTGCATAAACCAACAGTTCAGCACTGCAGTAAAACTCACACTGTGCACCACCATCACATATCCCCAGTCAAGCATTGCAGGAAAAGCAACCCTGTGAATTCTACAGAGTCTAGTAGATGGAAGGGAAACTTAATAACCTGTGTCTTTCTAAGGAAATACAAAACATGGAAATATCCAACCATATTCAATACAATAATATATTAAACAATATAGATGTAAGCAGCAATGAACGGGGTCCACAGGATGACAGAAAGGACACAAGATAAGTTGGATAACAAAGCAAGCACTCTATCATGTAGGAACTATGTTCCTTTATGTGCAATCAGTGAAYGTATTACTATGGTTATCTCTCAATACAACAAGGATGACACAAGTGAAGTATAGTGCAGTAGGGTGGTTTTGAATGCAGCAGGTAATAATTTTTAAAGTCAGTACTTAATTTATTGAGTTTATATATCAATTCTGGGGTCAATTTGACTAATGGTTTATGCTTCAGATTTGTGAAATATTTTCAATGTTATTTTCGTGATATGTCCCATTGTTAATCTGCATAATTTAAATCTCACATTCATTTCGATGAGACAAAGTCCACTCGGTCAATAGTTATTGCTCTAGTATCCTATGTCACTGGTGCCAATGGCATCTATAGTGCCACCAACTGGTCTAGTGCAGTCATCTAAGGTTGCAGTGACTTTATATTCACACAGCTTCTAAGGACATATACAGTACCAGTCAAAAGTTTGGACACACCTACTCATTAAAGGGTTTTTCTTTATTTTTACTATTTTCTACATTGTAGAATAATAGTGAAGACATCAACACTATGAAATAACACATATGGGATCATGTAGTAACCCAAAAAGTGTTAAACAAATCAAAATATATTTTATATTTGAGATTCTTCAAAGTAGCCACCCTTTGCCTTGATGACAACTTTGCACACTCTTGGCATTCTCTCAACCAGCTTCATGAGGTAGTCACCTGGAATGCATTTCAATTAACAGGTGTGCCTTGTTAAAAGTAAATTTGTGGAATTTCTTTCCTTAATGTGTTTGATCCAATCAGTTGTGTTGTGAAAAGGTAGGGGGGTATACAGAAGATAGCCCTATTTGGTAAAAGTCCAAGTCCATATTATGGCAAGAAAAGCTCAAATAAACAAAGAGAAATGACAGTCCATCATTACTTTAAGACATGAAGGTCAGTCAATACAAAACATTTCAAGAACTTTGAAGTGCAGTCGCAAAAACCATCAAGCGCTATAATGACACTGGCTCTCATGAGGACCGCCACAGGAAAGGAAGACCCAGAGTTACCTCTGCTGTAGAGGATAAGTTCATTAGAGTTTCCAGCCTCAGAAATTGCTGCCCAAATAAATGTTTCACAGAGTTCAAGTAACAGACACATCTCAACATCAACTGTTCAGAGGAGACTGTGTGAATCAGGCCTTCGTGGTCGAATTACTGCAAAGAAACCACTACTAAAGGACACCAATAAGAAGAAGAGACTTGCCGGGGTGACAGCGTAGCTTAGTGATTAGAGCATTGGACTAGTAACCAAAAAGTTGCAAGATCGAATCCCCGAGCTGACAAGGTACAAATCTGTTGTTCTGCCCCTGAACAAGGCAGTTAACCCACTGTTCCTAGGCCATCATTGAAAATAAGAATTTGTTCTTAACTGACTTGCCTCGTGAAATAAAACATTCTGCAGCTATACGCCATCCCATCTGGTTTGTGCTTAGTGGGACTATCATTTGTATTTCAACAAGACAATGACCCAACACCCCTCCAGGCTGTATAAGGGCTATTTGACCAAGAAGGAGAGTGATGGAGTGCTGCATCAGATGACCTGGCCTCCACAATCACCCGACCTSAACCCAATTGAGTTGGTTTAGGATGAGTTGGACCGAAGGAAAAGCAGCCAACAAGTGCTCAGCATATGTGGGAACTTCTTCAAGACTGTTGGAAAAGCATTCCAGGTGAAGCTGGTTGAGAGAGTGTGCAAATCTGTCATCAATGCAAAGGGTGGCTACTTTGAAGAATCTAAAATCTAAAATATATTTTGATTTGTTTAACACCGGTGTTAAACAAATAACAACTATGTTATTTCATAGTTTTGATGTCTTCACTATTATTCTACAATGTAGAAAATAGTAAAAATAAAGAAAAACCCTTTAWTGAGTAGGCGTGTCCAAACTTTTGACTGGTACTGTACKTAACGTTTGCATTCCACATTTCATGGCCTCATGTCCATAGGTTCTGTTCTTTTAGCCTGGGTTTGATGTAGTGCCATCTAGTGGTGTAGCGGGGCCATCTTTGAATTGAGCAACTAAACATGATCAGATTCATTAGAGGATAATTCATTGCGTCTATATACTGTACCACATCTGGAGTCAATTTGTCTAATGGTTCATGAGAAGAAGATTTTACGAGTATGTTTAGCATTAGCATATGTGCTAACATGCATCTATAGGTAGAGTGCAGCCATATTTGAATGCAGCAACTATTTATATATGGTTCATGAGAAGATTTTTGAAGTATTCTTAGCATATTTTAGCATATTAGCGTATGTGCTAATACACGTCAACTAGTATAGTATGGCCATCTTTGAATGGATCAACTTTAATTTTTCAAACTCTTCAGGGACTATTGTGATGAGTGCAAAGACCACCTTTGTAGTGAATCTGACTTTTAGTCCATGAGAAGAAGATTTTTTATGATTATTTTAAGCATTAGCGTTGCATTGTCAAAAAGGTTCATTGTTCATGGTGTCCTTATTTTTTGGAGATATCAATGCCAAACTTGACATGGTTTGTCACATTAATGTCTCTGATGACCTCAAAAAGGTGAATGTTGTCAATGAAAATTAAAATAATAAGAATTCAGACAATAACAATAGCTTCGCTGTGAACCCCTATTGAGGCCTAATGAACACTTGTGTCATGTTGATTATAGGTAGGTTAGGAGATAGAAACCATTCAGTCCTATTCAGTGGGAGTTTGAACAGACAGCTTGAGTAGTGTAGTGTAGGTGTGGACGCGCATGGCTGGGCAGGGCCCGCTTCACTGATGCAGCACACAGCAGGTGTTTGAACGATCATGACAATCACTCATAGTGATAGCAGGACCTGGACCAGGCTGCACCAAGGGAACTGCTGCAAAACAAACTCACTCAGAGCATCTCTGTGACGACTTGACTGTGCAGAGACTCTTTTACACACAGACTCTACCGTTGTTGAGATATATAGGGGTGAGTGGGATAAGTTGAGCCAAAGGGGTAAGTTGAGCCACCATTGTTTCTAGGAAACCATACAGAAAATGTATAATTTGACCAAATATTTAGGAAGAGGTAATCATTTCATGGGGTCTGTGAAGGGAGAAATCACATGGAAAAAGTTAGGTTAAAAAAATGAAACTAATTTATTTATTGTGATGCTTGTATCTAAACCAATGTATATCATTTTAAGATTCTTCTATACATCAGTTGGGGTATTTCTAAGCTTCTATATGAGGTCCTAAACCTAGTGCATCCTTGTAGCTGTGTGGGCTAATATAGTCAAAATGTTTGCCATGGGGTAAGTGGAGCCAATGGTTGAGCCAATGCCAAGTTCAGCAAATGTAAGTGTTTTCTTCCCAGGTGTAATGCAAGGCATTATTGCTGGGATATGAGGTAACAACAGGGCCTGGCTTATGTTAAAGGTGTAAAAAAAAAAGTACAGTGTTTGCTAGGTGTTAAGCCTGTGTTCAAGTTTTTAATTATTACATTTTAAATGATTAAATAACAAAAAAACTATTGTGATTGTGTTGAATTGTGTTTGGGAAATAAAAATAGACATGGTAATATTTCATTCATTACAGGAATTTGTAGGCGGCATAACATACCCTGTCACGTGGCTCAACTTACCCCATATCCGGGCTAGGTTGTTCCAAGAGACCACTTTTTTTGGACAAGCTATGTTTTCAAAACTGTAATGTTTACATGAATTCTGATTATTTCTATAGATACTCAACATCCTGAAATATGTCTTTGTTAGAAATAATACTATATTTCCCTTGACGGAGTGAAGCTGAATGTAAAAATGTCTCAACTTACCCCACTATCCCCTACAGAAGCTTGTCTTGTTCTATTATACATTCAATACATTGGCAGGACAATCATCTGCCACAGCTCTATATATTCTCACATTTCAAAGCCCAGAGATACAGTCGGTATAATAAGGGTCTTTGCCATTGGCTTTTTGGAACAGGACACCAATTGCTTCTCATCTAGCAGTGTCTGTCAAATGCCTTGCTGAAAAGAAACATCAATACCCCTCACTTCATACAGACTAACCTCCATGTCTGGTCAAACCATCAAGGAGACAAGCACTTATAGTCAGGTCCATAAATATTTGGGCATTGACCAAGTTATTATTATTTTAGCTGTCTACCACATCATATTGAAGTTGAAATTAAATCATGAATATGAGCTGAAAGTGCAGACTTTCAGCTTTAATTTGAGGGTTTTCACATCCATATCGGGTGAACGGTGTAGGAATTACAGCACTTTTTATATGTGGTCCCCCCCTTTTTAATGGACCACAACTAATTGCACAATTGGCTGTTCAGGTGTGTGTTGTTTCCTCATTAGTTCATTTACAAGTAAGCAGATAAAAGGTCTAGATTTGATTTGTGGTATTTGTATTTGGAATCAGTTAACCCTCAATATGAAGTCTGAAGAGCTGTCACTGCCAGTGAAGCAAGCCATCATTAGGCTGAAAAAACCCACCAGAAAGATAGCAAAAACATTAGGTGTGGCCAAATCAACTATTTGGTACATTCTTAAAAAGAAAGAACGCGCAGGTGAGCTCAGGAGCACCAAAAGGTCCGGAAGACCACGGAAAACAACTGTAGTGGATGACAGAAGGACTCTCTCCCTGGTGAAGAAACCCCCCTTCACAACTGTTGGTCAGATCAATAACACCCTCCAGGAGGTAGGCATATCTGTGRRAAAGTCAACAATCAAGAGAAGACTTCACCAGAGTAAATATAGAGTTTTTACCACAAGATGTAAACCATTGGTAAGCCTCAAAAACAGGAAGACCAGATCAGAGTTGTTTTTTAAGTCTAAAAACCCCCTGTACAGTTCTGGAACAACATCCTATGGACAGATGAGACAAAAATCAACTTGTTCCAGAATGATGGGAAGAGAAGAGTATGGAGAAGGGAAYGAACTGCTCATGATCCGAAGAATACCACCTCATCTGTGGTGGTGCGGCAGGTAGCCTAGTGGTTAGAGTTTTGGGCTAGTAACCGAAAGGTTGCTGGATCGAATCCCCGACCCTAACAAGGTAAAAATCTGTTGTTCTGCCCCTGAACAAGGCAGTTCCCCGGTAGGCCGTCATTGTAAATAAACATTTGTTTTTAACTGACTTGTCTAGTTTAATAAAGGTTAAATTTACTGCAAAAGCAATTCAATACTTTTTTAAGGCAAAGAAGTGGAATGTTCTGCAATGGCCAAGTCAATCACCTGACCTGAATCCAATTGAGCATGCATTTCACTTGCTGAAGGCAAAATTGAAGGCAAAACGCCCGAAGAACAAGCAGGAACTGAAGACCGCTGCAGTAAAGGCCTTGCAGAGCATCACCAAGGAAGAAACCCAGCATCTGGTGATGTTTATGGGTTCCAGACTGCAGGCAGTCATTGACTGCAAAGGATTTGCAACCAAGTATCAAAACTCACAATTGAATTTATGATTGTGTTAGTTTGTCCAATTACTTTTGAGCCCCTAAAATTGTGTGTGTGTAGGGGGNGGGGTGTATACAAATTGTTGTAATTCCTACACGGTTCATACAATAATTTTGACAAAACCTTTAAATTCAAGATGAAAGTCTACACTTCAAGCACATCTTGACTGTTTCCTTTCAAATCCATTGTGGTGGCGTCCATTGTGGTGGTGCCAAAATGATGCAAATTGTGTCACTGTCCAAATACTTATGGACCTGACTGTACATGAGAAAACGAGTGTGTGTGTGACTGCGTGTGTTTGCTTGTGTTATTCCCTGCATTCACGTGTGTATTGTAAGAACAGGAGTGTGTAACAGTGTACTTGGCATGCATTTCACATCTGAAACACCAAATGCGTAAAGATCTCTTCCATTTTATTTTCAAACACAATGAGAGGTAGTGTAGCGTACACACTCACAGCTGCTCCAAACGGCCAGACGCACATGCCATCTTGCACAAACAAGGGATATACATGGATTATACACACACACACACACACACATCCAAGTACACACACATGCACATACATACACAAACACACACATGTACACACAAACATATGCTTACGCAAACACACAAACACCCACACACACACGCACAAGGCCCAGGTGGTGTGAGAACAGTCCTGCAGCAGCATGCTGCTCTATTTAATCTGTACCACAGTAACACATGTTCTACCCTGTCTGCCTCTGCTCTGCTGCCATGCTAGGAATTTGTTCCATCACTATTTCCCTCCACTTCAGCAGATGTTTTCTTTAATGAGTTCAACACGAAGGTACCCTCCGTATTATTGGTCAACGTGCAATCATTGGAAAACAAACTGGATGATCTACGATTAAGACTATCCTACCAACGGGACATTAAAAACTCTAATATCTTATTTCACCAAGACGTGGCTGAACGACGACACAGATGATATAGAACTGGCTGGCTTCTCCGTGCATTGGCAGGACAGAGCAGCTACGTCTGATAAGACGAGGGGCGGGGTGTATGTCTATTTGTCAATAACTGCTGGTGCGCAATGTCTAATATTAAAGAAGTCTCGATCTATTGCTTGCCAGAGGTAGAATACCTCATGATAAGCTATGGACCACACTATGTACCAAGAGAGTTCTCATCTATATTATTCGTAGCCGTCTATTTGCCACCACAAAGACCTCACTCAACAAGCTGTATAAGGCCATAAGCAAACAAGAAATGCTCATCCAGAAGCTGCACTCCTAGTGGCCGGGGACTTTAATGCAGGCAAACTTAAATCAGTTTTCCCTCATTTCTACCAGCATGTCACATGTGCAACCAGAGGAAAAAAAATTATAGTCCACCTTTACTCCACATACAGAGACGCATACAAAACTCTCGCTCGCCCTCCATTTGGCAAATCTAACCATAATTCTATCCTACTGATTCCTGCTTACAAGCAAAAACTGAAGCAGGAAGTATCAGTGACTCGCTCAATACGGGAGTGGTCAGATGACACGGATGCTATGCTACAGGACTGTTTTGCTTGCACAGACTGGAATATGTTCCGGGATTCATCCAATGGTATTGAGGAGTATACCACCTCAGTCACCGGCTTCATCAATAGCTGCATTAATGAAGTCATCCCCACAGTGCCCGTACATTTCCCAACAAGAAGCCATGGTTATAGGCAACATCTGCACTGAGCTAAAGGCTAGAGCTGCTGCTTTCAAGAATTGGGACACTGATCCGAACGTTTATAAGAAATCCCGCTATGCCCTCAGACGAACCATCAAACAGGCAAAGCGTCAATATAGGACTAGGATTGAATCCTACTACACTGGCTCTGACGCTCATCGGATGTGGCAGGGCTTGAAAAATATTATGGACAACAAAGGGAAACCCAGCTGCGAGCTGCCCAGTGACGAGCTAAAGCCTACCAGACAAGCTAAATGCCTTTTATGCTCACTTCGAGGCAAGCAACACTGAAGCATGCATGAGAGCACCAGCTGTTCCGGACGACTGTGTGATCACACTCTCCGTAGCTGATGTGAGCAAGACCTTTAAACAGGCCAACATTCACAAGGCCACAGGGCCAGATGGATTAACAGTGCGTGTACTCATGCGCGGACCAACTGGCAAGTGTCTTCACTGACATTTTCAACCTCTCCCTGACCGAGTCTGTAATACCAACATGTTTCAAGCAGACCACCATAGTCCCTGTGCCCAAGAAAGTGAAGGTAACCTGCCTAAATGATTACCGCCCATAGCACTCACGTCGGTAGCCATGAAGTGCTTTGAAAGGCTGGTCATGGCACACATCAACACCATCATCCCGGAAACCCTACACCCACTCTAATTCGCATACCGCCCCAATAGATCCACAGATGACGCAATCTCAATCGCGCTCCACACTGCCCTTTCCCACTTGGACAAAAGGAACACCTACGTGAGAATCCTGTTCATTGACTACAGCTCAGCGTTCAACATCATAGTGCCCACAAAGCTCATCACTAAGCTAAGGACCCTGGAAGTAAACATCTCCCTCTTCAACTGGATCCTGGACTTCCTGACGGGCCGCCCCCAGGTGGTCAGGGTAGGCAACAACAGATCTGACACGCTGATCCTCAACACTGGGGCCCATCAGGGGTGCGTGCTCAGTCCCCTCCTGTACTCCCTGTTCACCCACGACTGCATGGCCAAGCACAACTCCAACACCATCATTAAGTTTGCTGATGACACAACAGTGGTAGGCCTGATCACCAACAATGATGAGACAGCCTATAGGGAAGAGGTCAGAGACCTCCGAACAGGCACACATTAACATTGACGGGGATGAAGTGGAGCGGGTCGAGAGTTTCAAGTTCCTTGGTGTCCACATCACCAACGAACTATCATGGTCCAAATACACCAAGACAGTTGTGAAGAGGGCATGACAACACGTTTTCCCCTCAAGAGACTGAAAAGATTTGGCATGGGTCCCCAGATCCTCAAAAGTTCTACAGCTGCACCATCGAGAGCATCCGGACTGGTTTCATCACCGCCTGGTATGGCAACTGCTTGGCATCTGACAATAGTGCGTACGGCCCAGTACATCACTGGGGCCAAACTTCCTGACATCCAGGAGCTATATACTAGGCGGTGTCAGAGGAAGGCCCAAAAAATTGTCAAAGACTCCAGTCACCCAAGTCATAGACTGTTCTCCCTGCTACCGCACAGCAAGTAGGCACCGGAGCGTCAAGTCTAGGACCAAAAGGCTCCTTAACAGCTTCTACCCCCAAGCCAGAAGACTGCTGAACAATTAATCAAATGGCCACCCAGACTATTTACATTGACCCCCCACCCCTTTGTTTTTACACTGCTGCTACTCTCTGTTTATTATCTATGCATGGTCACTTTACAAATGACCTCGACTAACCTGTACCCCCACAAATTGACTCGGTACCGGTACCCCCTGTACAGAGCCTCGTTATTGTTATGCCATTTGCTTGTTACTTTTTTATTTGATTACATTTTATTTACTTTAGTTTATTTAGTAAATATTTTCTTAACTCTATTTCTTTAACTGCATTGTTAATTAATGGCTTCTAAGTAAGCATTTAAAGGTAAGGCCCGATACCTGTTGTATTTGGCGCATGTGACAAATAAAATGTTATTTGATTTGATCTTTCTCATTTTAAATCTGCCTGTCTCTTACCTTTATCTAGGTTTATTTCACTTCTCCCCCCCCCCCCCCCCCCCCCCCCCCACACACACAATTATTGTTTCTCTTACTCCCTCGACCCTCATGTTCCTTTCATCTCTCGCTCTCTCCTCTCTCTCTGAGCCTCCGCACTGACTGGTTCAAAAGGTGGTTGCTGTGGTAACTGGCTATGAAGAGTGGGTGTGGGGCTAATTTTAAAGACACACCAGGGTCTCCTTTGACACTTTGCTATTAAAAAACTAGAAGAGAGAGGGAGAGAACAGGAGATATGGAGGGGGAGGGAGGGACAGAGAGAGAGATAGGGGAAAAATGCCAGCACGTGTTCAGCAGTGCTACAGACTTTAATTGAACAGCCACTGGTAGCTGCCTATGGCACGTAAAATGGAGGCTATCTAAGCTGCTTAGCTACAGTGGAAATGGAGGTCTGCATCTTCTGAGGAACTCTACAGGCTAGTGGTCCAAATAAAGTGCACACACTCAATCAATGTCCCATTGAACACTTCCCCAATATTGTGTCCTAAATAATGAATACACAGAAAGGGAGGGAGAAAGAGCAGGAGAGATGGGGCATTGCTCCAGGGCAGCCCTAGCAGTGGATTTTAAACATAGCTGATTTGGTTTAATTTGGTTGACATATCCACTGATGCCAGTGGAGCATATTGTAGTACACAAGGAAGCATAGATAAAGTATAGTAGCCCACAATATAATGCCGTTTAGATCTTGTGTGTCTGTGTGTGGATGTAATTCTGGGTAGATTGAGGAGGTGTGGGATTAGGCTCTCAACTCATGTCTCGAAAGGCAGAGCTATGAGGGTGAGAGCTCATCTCTTATCTGTCTAATGTTGAAAAATGAATGGAAATGCTGGCTGGATAGGAGACATGTGGGGTTACGCTCAGCCAGCAACATAATGGATATTCATGCAGGGACCCACATGTTCATTATTCACAGTAATGACTGAGACTCTCCTTCTCTCCATCCTCTCCTTCCTTCCTCCTTTGTGTCTTAAATCTCACACACAGCAACACACACATAAACACATGCATACATGCACACACACACACACACATTTGAATGTGTAAGTCTGAATAGTTTTTCTGTGAGTGTGTTGTTCTCATTCAGCTAAGGAGTGTTGATGAGTGTGAAATCCCCACTATTCGTATGAAATCCCCTCATCTTGCATACCCACTGGGCACACACTGGTTGAAATGGAATCAACATGGAAAATTGAATTAGGAAAAAGTAATCAACCAGTAATGTTTTCATCTAATTTCAAACAGCGTTGTAAACATTGAAATTAGGGTTAAACTTCAATGTAAATACATTGACTTAATCTAACTATTAGGTTGATACAGCAATCTCATTTCAATATAATCATCAGAACTATGTATATGTTGAAATTGCATAGAAAATTCCACATAAAATGTAAAAAATATTATTCATACTATATTATATATACAGTATATTATTAGGTGGTTGAAATTATGTTGAATTTTAGATTTMATTTMATTTTACCTTGTTCAAATGTTGATAGTAAAATGGTATATTTAAATCAACATTGTTTCAACGTCATGCTATCAATCCAAATAAAGAGGTATATTTAAATAAAATGTGAAGGCACAATCCAACGATTTCTGCCTGAACAGTGACTCCTACTGGTATATCAGGGGTAATGCACTTCAGTGAGACCATTCAGACGCCTACCTCTATATACCCTTCTTAACTTTGGAAACAACTGTGCTCATTTTAGCTGAGCTATCAACACATTTGGAACTTGATGAGATTCCATACTGATGACTTTAAAAAAATCCAATGTATTATCCACATTGATTACACGTCACAATATGTTGACAAATTACGTTGAAACAGAGTTGATTCAATCAGTGTGTGCACAGTCGGTAGTGTGTTCACGTGAGCATGCTATTTAGAGCGCAACAACTCCACCCCTCCGTACACGCTGCAGCAGCTGAGGGATTCGTCCACACGCAAACACGCACACACACACACACACACACACACACACCCTACTACACACATCTGATAAAACTTGTCCTTGGTGTGAGAGCTGCTTTTGTCTCTATTGATTTGCTATGGTTGAGCTGAGGTACATAAGCACAGCCTTTATTGGCTTAAGACTAATGATGTCACTCTAACTCACACATAATAAAAGTCAAATCCAACATGCAAACACAGTGCTGAGGCACTTTTACTGAATTATAATAGACCAGTAACATCATACAGTATACTGTCAGTATCACAGTACTTACAATGATTCTTTGTTCTGCTCTGTGACACATTTCTTACAGGGACATTTTACACTCCTGATAACACAACTGAAATTCTGTATTTTTCTTCTTCCCCCCTTCCTTCTCTCCTCTTTCTTTCTCTCCAGGATCCTGCTGACTGTAGTAGTGATCTTCCGTATTTTGATAGTAGGTATAGTGGGTGAAAAGGTCTATGAGGACGAGCAGATAATGTTCATCTGCAACACTATGCAGCCGGGCTGCAACCAGGCCTGCTACGACAAGGCCTTCCCTATATCCCACATCCGCTTCTGGGTCTTCCAGATCATCTTGGTTTGTACGCCCAGCCTATGCTTCATCACCTACTCCGTACACCAGTCCGCCAAGCAGCGTGACCGCAGTTACTCCATCCTGCACCCCTACATAGACCACGGTCACGCAAGTCACCACGGTCGTGGAGGCGATCACCACGCCCGCAAGCTGCGCAACATCAATGGCATCCTGGTGCAGAACCCCGACAGCGGCAAGGAGGAGCAGGACCTGGAGGTCAAGGAGATCCCCAACGTGTCCCGGGGGCTCACGCAGGCCAAGAGTGCCAAGGTGCGGCGGCAGGAGGGCATCTCCCGCTTCTACGTCATCCAGGTGGTGTTCCGTAACGTGCTGGAGATCGGCTTCCTGGCCGGCCAGTACTTCCTGTATGGCTTCAACGTACCAGGGATGTTTGAGTGTGACCGCTACCCCTGTGTGAAGGAGGTGGAGTGCTACGTGTCACGCCCTACAGAGAAGACGGTGTTCCTGATTTTCATGTTTGCAGTGAGCGGCATCTGTGTGCTGCTCAACCTGGCCGAGCTCAACCACCTGGGCTGGAGGAAGATCAAGACGGCCGTCAGGGGTGTTCAGGCCCGCAGGAAGTCCATCTGTGAGGTGCGTAAGAAGGACGT
>NC_036860.1:48260164-48485028 GCF_002910315.2 Salvelinus sp. IW2-2015 | reverse complement strand
GAGCTCAACCACCTGGGCTGGAGGAAGATCAAGACGGCCGTCAGGGGTGTTCAGGCCCGCAGGAAGTCCATCTGTGAGGTGCGTAAGAAGGACGTATCGCATGTGTCCCAGGCCCCCAACCTGGGCAGGACCCAGTCCAGTGAGTCAGCCTATGTCTGACAGAGGCTCCTCCACATGGGGGGACCTGGACCTCTGGACCGAGCACAGATTTCTCTGGGGAGGACGAACACTCAACCCAGCTCCCCCCACCCTGAGGGGCACTAACTTAACACTGCAACATTATTCAGGGGTGCAGAGGGACTTCACATGGCCATACTGGAGGATTATTGGAGAGAAGAGCTTTTTGGACTCTACAGGAGAGAGAAATGGCAGTTGAGGTGGCAGTTGAGATGGCAGTTGAGGTACTAACTAAAGTTAGATTTAAACTGTTGGGAGAGTTGTGCCTTCCAAGAGAACACACTGGATAAAGAGGAGATGGAACTAATTACTGTAAGAATATGAATTAATGATAGTTCAAATTAAGAAATAAGTCTCACATAAAATGTATTATCTTTGCCTTTGTGAGAGGTCAAACGTTGTCCCTTCATTTATTTAAGTATGTGTGCATATGCAAGAACGTATGTGTGAGCATGCATGCTCATGTGTGTGTGTGTGTGTGTGCGCAAGAGATAAGGCAGTGTGTATGTCCTTTGTTCTGCAGAGTCAGAGCAGAGACGATGGGTGAAGTTGAGTTGCTGAGGGAATGGAAACATTCCTTCTTTCCGTTATTTTCCTTCCCTGCGGCAGCTCCACTACAAGGAGGAGCCAAGCAGAGGAGATGCACCTTTTATCATCCCCTTAGAAACCCAGAAAATAATGCTTTAAAATGTTTTAAAAAATCAACACCAAAACTATACCTCAGCACAAACTGGAACCCCTGTCCCCCCGTCCCCCCTCCCTGCACTAGCATTCCTCCCATAGCCCCCCCGTCCCCCCGTCCCCGTCCCCCCATCGCTGTATTATGCATTATTTTATAAGACTGACTACAGTATGAAGCACTAAAGGAATTAATGGAATTCCAACAAGCCCTTCTTTTTCCATTACACAGGAAACAGAAGTATTTACTCACAGAACATTTTAACGTGTAACCCACAAGTTGTTTTCTTTACTACCAAATTTGGTGCCATATTTCCAAGTTACTGTAAATAGTTTAACGTAATAATAATTGCATAAAGTCTGCTTTTTCAGCTATGAGGCTTAGGTGGGCGGGGGCATGGCGTGCATCAGGTTGGGTGCTGGGATTTGGGTGGCGCTGGAGATTAATCATAGATTGCCAGCTTTAAGAATATATCATATTAATGTTCTCTTTGTTAAGATTTTGTTCTCTAATGGAAACTGTATGTTTTTTTCTCCTATGGACTTTGAAAAAGGCATGTTACTGAAGCGTTCATAGAATGAATAGATTGTGACATGACATGCAATTTAAAAAAGAGACTGTTTCATTTATTTGCATCCTGCTACTGTGACATGTAATAATCAGCATGCGTTAAGAGGAAAAATGATGTATCAGATATGAACATAGCACCCTGTTATGGGGATATTGGGAGCGAGTATTGGAATGGCTCCAGAATTGCAGCAATAATATATATAGATATATATATATGTGTGTAAAAAAAATTACAAATAAATAAATAATTATCAAAACGCCTCTACCCAATGTCAGTGTGCAGGCTATGAGAGGGCACAAGGTAAAAATCACATCTAGAGGACAGTTTCATACATTGGGTAGCAGAAAGACTAGAATTTGTTTACAGAGTGGATACCAACATACAGCAGCACATTTATAGTCACTGATGACATGATAAACTGAGTGAACTCCTAACTTTAGATATACAGTAATGAGTACGCATGGACACTTTGAATTTCCGTGCAAATACTTTATGACAATGTTAGTTGTGTTTTAATAACAGGGTATGATTAAAGTTGTGTACCCAGACCAGACATGAACAAACCACAGGCAAACATTAATTACTTGGTAATGAAAAGGAAACAACATGAATGAGTACGCTAAACAAAGTCAGCCAGGCAGAGTTAGTTGCAATGGCCCCAAAATCCATTCAGTACATATCATAAGGCAGACCTATGAGCAGAGTCCACAGCAGACCAGAGACTTCCACACAGACAGGCTCTGGCTTTGATCAAATCCAAACATTGACCCAAGCGCTAATCACAAATCACAACCCAGGTGCTTTTATTTAGGCTTTCATCTAAGGCTCTTTGATGGAGGCTTATAGCCTGTGTCCCCACTGGAAGATTCAGTGAGCTGAACTGAACTGAGCTGTGTGTGTGTGTGTGTGTGTGTGTGTGTGAGGAAGACTATGATTCATGCAGTCCAGGAAGACCGACAGACAGCAGCACTCTCTTGTCCAACTGATATTCCCAGGTGAGCTTATTCCAACTGATCTCACTCAGAGTCCTCTGAGTGAGAGGACTATACACATTTTGGGAGTGGCTGGCTATCTCTGGTCAGGTTTCAGAATCTGCCTATTGGTATGGTTAGGTGATTCAATAGCTTTCTGGCTCTCAGGTCTGAGGTCATGGATGGACAACTGTCATTAGTAATCGCTGGTCCAGCATGTGTGAAAAGTTTTAACCTACTTCAAATGTACACTTTAACTGTACGTACACTCTACTCATGCACTGACTGGCAACAGTAGCTCTCTATAGAGTGGGGCATGTTTAAACTGTACTCCCTCCTCTGCTCTGCAGTTTATCTCATGTAATACACAGTGACAATTTAACAATCCATTGGCTTTCAGCTGCACAGTTTCAAAACCTGCGTTAGCATCAATTATTAAAGTAACAAAAATGATACATCTCTCTCAGAGGTTAGGTTACATTATTGTGTATAGATCGAGTTTCTACCTATGAATCACTGATATTGCACCAGTTCAGTCTACATATGAAAGTAAAACTCCTGACCTGAATGGTTTTATGATAACAGACAGTCAGTTCGTCTGTTGGGTGCAGTCAGTTCGTCTGTTGGGTGTAATGTAGTGTAATGCAATGGAGTGTGTTTTACCTACATGTCTCCCACGGACTCCTGCTGAAACGCACACACTGACTCCCAGTACACCACAGCTGTCACTTGCTTGGCCTCAACTCCTCCTCAAACGCCATCACATGTTGGATTAATACGGGTAAGACAGAGGAAGCAGACATAACCTGATACAACACATGGTCATTTCACCAAATAACAAAACTACATATTTTCAAAACAATATCAATATCTATGAATAATCTATGGTAATCCTAATCTTACCTCTAATATGACATAGCGATAGGAAATAAGAGCGGTAGTGATCCTAGACCTAATGGCTTTGCTGATAAGAGTTTATTTTTTTAACCTTTATTTAACTAGGCAAGTCAGTTAAGAAGACATTCTTATTTTCAATGACAGCCTAGGAACAGTGGGTTAACTGCCTTGTTCAGTGGCAGAACCACAGCTRTTGAACTTGTCAGCGCGGGGATCCKATCTTGCAACCTTCCAGTTACTAGTCCAACACTCTAACCACTAGGCTACCTGCCGCTACCTTAATAAGAGTGGTCCAGATAGAGGGTGTGGAGCCTTTTAGTGAGATTAAACCTTCAGCCAGTCAGTGGAGACAGCCATGTGGCTGGGGCCTCGGGGAGGCCAGGAGGGCACTGGAAAAGAGTGGGATTTGAGGAGCGACAGTTAAGATTGAAGGCGTGTGGACAATTTGATCCAGAATAATATGAGGAGTAATGAATGGAGGGGTTATTTATTCACATCAAGGCCCTGTTATGAACCCATTGACACGTGGCCAGCAGGAAATTAGGAGTGTGTGCACGTGCAGAGTACATGAGCTGAAAACCAAAATATAATCATCATATCAATGACAGCGGAAGACAAGCAGGCACAACCTCAGCAAACACAAATCACAAGTCATCCAACTCCTAATCAAAAGATTAATGTGTCACAGAAGCTAAGTTGAGTTTGATTTTGTTAGCAGTCTGGTTGCTGGGCCAGTTGCTGTGGAGATATAGAGAGGACAGTAGCAATGTTTAGCACCACAGAGATTATTGTACTGAGGGACAGTACAGTATCAGCACTCAGACAGCAACACTGCCTCCTAATTTCCCTCTTTGTAAAACTCTATCATTAAATAATTCACTGTGTTCGTCTTTACAATGATAGCGCTTATCCACACTGTTCCAAATACCAACATCACATTCAGAGTGAACAGTTATTTTTATTCTCCTGACCCGAGGTTCTGCACCTAAACTACAGATGTAGAATCTTAATTTGAGCTAGTTTGCTACAGCAGGAAAATAATTTCAAAGTGGATATTACTAACTTCAGAAGCCTTTTTAAATCTCAAATACACAACAAGTTCTGCATTTCCTGCACTGCAGGAAAGTTATCCTGCAACAGGGGGATCAAATTAAGATCTTATATCTATTCAGTTTTCTGGTTGACATTGAACTATACCTGCCACTGAACAGAAGAAAATGGCTACTACTTAAAACATGCCTCTAGTGTTCTCCCTATTTATTAGAATGATACACTACATGGCCAAAAGTATGTGGACACCTGCTCTTCAAATATCTTATTCCAAAATGATGGGCATTAATATTGAGTTGGTCACCCCTTTGCTGCCCTAACAGCCTCCACTCTTCTGGGAAGGCTTTCCACTAGATGTTGGAACATTGCTACGGGGACTTGCTTCCATACAGCCACAAGAGCATTAGTGAGGTCAGGCACTGATGATGGGCTACTAGGCCTGGCTCACAGTCGGCGTTCCAATTCATCCCAAAGGTGTTCGATGGGGTTGAGGTCAGGGCTCTGTTCAGGCTAGTCAAGTTCTTCCACGCTGATCTCGACAAACCATTTCTGTATGGACCTCACTTTGTCCTGTGAAGGAAAATGTTATGTTTGTGCTTTTCTAAACCAAACCGACTGGGTTCATTCAAGTGACTGATTGATCGTGCCTGGGAGGAATTCTCACTATCAGTATAAGCAATTTGGCAGTACGCCCAGAACATTGCTTTGAGAACAAAAAGGGATATCTCAGTTTCAAAGTCTCAGCTTGGAGAGAAGAAGCCTCGTGAGGTATTGGTCGGTCACATGCACGAACCAAAAGTTAATGATGAATAATGAGTAATGTAAATCATGCAAATATAGCTTGTCTGTGTAAGCAGTATAAGAGAACTAACGGGACTGCACCGGCGGCGCTCCCGACCGACGTGCACTATGGCGCATTAAGTTTGTTGGAACCACCCCAGCTTGCCTAGTTAAAATAAGGTTAAGGTTAAAATAAAAACATTGTTTTTAAACTTGCTGATAATAAAGAATGATTCATTTAATATAGACTTCAGGTGTCCCTGGTGGTAATTTCCCCGACAGTCCATAATATAAAAACTCCACTCTGTCCATGACAGCCAACAGAGGCTCATCATAACACACCTCTTCTTACATGTGTCTGAATGTTCTAGAATGTCATTGTATGCTGTAGCGTTAAGATTTTCCTTCACTGGAACTAAGGGGCCTAGCCTGAACCATGAAAAACAGCCCCAGACCATTATTCCTTCTCCACAAACTTTACAGTTGGCACTTTGCATTAGGGCAAGTAGCATTCTCCTGGCATCTGCCAAACCCAGATTTATCCATTGGACTGCCAGATGGTGAAGCGTGAGAAAGCGTTTCCATTGCTCCAGAGTTCAATGGCGGTGAGTTTTACACCAATCCAGCCAACTCTTGGCATTGCGCATTTTGATCTTAGGCTTGTGTGCTGCTGTTCGGCCATGGAAACCCATTTCATGAAGCCCCCGACGCACAGTTGTTGTGCTGACATTGCTTCCAGAGAAAGTTTGCAACCGAGGACAGATGATTTTTCCGCACTACATGCTTCAGCACTTGCCGGTCCCATTCTGTGAGCTTGTGTGACCTACAACTTCTTGGCTGAGCCGTTGTTGCTCCTAGATGTTTCCACTTCACAATAACCGCACTTACAGTTGCCCGGGGCAGCTCTAGCAGGGCAGAAATTTGACAAACTGACTTGTTGGAAAGGTAACATCCTATGACGGTGCCATGTTGAAAGTCACTGAGCTCTTCAGTAAGGCCATTCTACTGCTTTGCTGTGTGCTCAATTTTATACACCTGTCAGCAACGTGTGTGGCTGAAATAGCCGAATCCACAAATTTTAAGGGGTATCCACATACTTTTGGCCATGTAATGTATATACCAGGATTAGACAGTGACTTCATAAATCTTCGACAAGTCATCTTCACTGGTAACCAAATGAATGAAACGATTGGAACAGTTGGCTCCCATGTACACGTGTCTCCTTGTTGATCTAATTTATCAATATCTATTTAAACCAAGGTCTCCTCTATGACTTCCTCTCTGCCTGTCCCTGGTTTATATCACTCTACACAATTCCCCGAACCAGCGGGATACAGCTGTATGGTTCAGCTGTGGCTGGGTGACTGCCTACGGTAAGGGATGAGCCTTCCCCAATGTACAGATGCTAATTGTATTGAAAACAGTACAGCGCCAAAAAGCACACACACACACACCCACAGCATGCGCACACAAAAACCCCACAACATACCCACACACACACAAGCATGTGCTAACCCCCCCCCCCCCCCACACACAACACACAAACACACACGCCACACACACACACACACACACCACACACAACACACACACACACACACACACACACACACACACACACACCACACACACACACACACACACACACACACACCACACACACACAACACACACAACATATACAAACAAACAGACAAATACATAATAAACACATACTGCAAAAGTGTACCTTAGAAGTCCATATTACTACTAGCTTACTCATTAAAGCTTGTTAGTCAATTATTTCTCCCAGTGTGCAGCCAGTCACAGGAGCGAGAGTTTTGGGGCTCTGTGTGTTTATGCAACTGAAATGAAACATGATGGAAATTGCCTCCGCCAGGGAGATGAAAATTTTGATTGGCATAAATTCAATGAGGTAGCCCTCAACTTTCCTCAATCAGAAGATCAATGAAGGGAGAGCAGATGGCAAATGTGTAATCTATTTTCTGCGTCTGTAATCTAGTCATGCATCACAGCCTGTGGAATAAGTCATTAAATAATTATCGCACATTGTTAACCCTTCTTGGTAAGGGTGTTGTCGTGTTACAAAGAGATAGGCTTTGGGGTCTGAATTCTCTAGTTTAAGTGTAACTGTTGGGCAATCAAATCATATTTGTTTACATGAAAATAGAGTACAAAATGAACCTGAGCGTTTGGGCCTGGGGTATTGATGGGAAATAGATTGGCACTAGCGATGTTATCAGATCCCTTCAGGAGAGGTGGAGAAGTAGAGTGGGAAGAGGGGGCAAGAACAAACAGATCAGAAGAGGAGAGGAACAGACAGAGTGCTGGAGGAGAGAGAAACAAAGCAGCAGAGCAGACGGTCTGTTTTACTTTGGCTGCTCATGTTGCCTCCACATGAGCAGCAGCAGCTCAGCCCAGAGAGAGTACGCTAGTCTCACTACATTACTACAGGTCAGTCTGCGTCTCTTACATCACTACATTACTACAGGTCAGTCTGTTTCTCACACTCACTACGTTACTAAGGGTCAGTCTGCGTCTTACTCTCACTACATTACTACAGGTCAGTCTGTGTCTTACTCTCACTACATTACTACAAGTCAGTCTGTGTCTTACTCTCACACCTTTAAATACATTACAAGTTTAAAATGTCCTGCAACAAGTTTAAAACTTCTCCTGCAACAAGGTGATCAAATTAAGATCCCACATCAGTACAAACTGAGCGTAAAGGGCACATTTCTGGAACTAAACAGACATACTGTGACTAGTGGAGTATCCAGCTACAAGGATATTGCGAAGTTGTTTTAACCAAGATCTCACATGACTGTACATGAACTACAAAATCTGATTAACAGTGAAAGGAAGACATACAAGAAATGTCTTGTCTTGCATCTTGCAAATCTCCATTATGAAACAGACGGGCGCACGGCATGCTGCCTGATAGAATATGCATGGGCATGCAATGGTGAAATAAAACTGAGGAACCATATGTTGGCTTCAGCTCAGATGATTTCCACCGGGGTGGATTACTTAGAGGAGAACTTCATTAGCTCCAACAGGCCATGGGAGGTCAGGCCACCACCACCACAACTATCCACAATCTATAGTAATGAATACTGACTCAATGTTCACTACAGTGTTGCTTGCTGCACTGGTACAGATTACAATGTTTCAACCATTAAAGTATTTATCAGGTTTAGTGCTGACTGCACATACACATGTATAGTAAACGGAGTACATTCACCGCATGTAGCCCACATTTCATCAGTGCTGTCATAGCGGGGGGGTGTGCATCACAGGAGGTTGGTGGCACCTTAATTGGGGAGAACGGGCTCGTGGTAATGGCTGGAGTGGAACGTGTGCAATGGCATCAAATACATCAAACACATGGTTCCTTGTGTTTGATTCCATTCCATTCGCTCCATTCCAGCCATTACAGTGCTTGAACAAGAGTACTGATGTGATGGCATTGATTGCATAATTCCATTTCAGTTAGGGAATTAAATGTCTGTGATATAACTTCTTAAATAAAATAAGAATGCTGGCATGTTTTCACACAACTGAGTGCATTATATRATGTACATCATCATACCATGACTCAAAGATGCATTATCTAATCCAATGCTGATTTAACGATGATCATCTTATCTAATCATCAGTTTTAGGGTGTGGTCCTAACAAAGTGATATTTTATAACATATTTTTTCCCATAGTGTTCTTCTTCTATTATCCCATTAAGTAGGGTTCCTTATCTCAATCGAACAATTGTATTTTATAAATCCCTTTTTACATCAGCAGTTGTAACAAAGTGCTATACAGATACCCAGCCTAAAACCCCAAAGAGCAAGCAATGCAGATGCAGAAGCACAGTGACTAGGAAAAACTCCATAGAAAGGAAGGAACCAGATGTAGGATCTTATTTTGAAAAGAAGAAATGGAAAATGCAAACTTGCAGTGTTTTAAAAAGGCTTCTAAAGTTTATAATTTCCACTTTGAAATGTCAGAATTTATTTGCCCTAACGAAAAATGCATCATCCCCTACAACAATGTCCATGAATTATAATCCACATAATAATTCACATTTTCTGTTGCTGCAGGACTATTTTCCTGCTGTAGCAAACTGGGTCAAATTGAGATCCTACATACGTAGGAAGAAACCGAGATAGGAACCAGGCTCCGAGGGGTGGCCAGTCCTCTTCTGGCTGAAAGAGGGTAGAGAGTGATGATCATGGTTGTCAGTAATACTTTAGACAGTGAAGTGTTATTATTAGCCAAGATGTGTGACATTTAAAAAATGAGTAACGTTTGATATTTGAAATGGTACAGTGCACCTTCCCTTCTTCAAAAGAGAAGAGATATTCTCCATGGACCGCAGGATCAATGAGCTCTCGCTAAACTTGGAGGATAATTGGACTATAAAGCCAGCCAAAGACTGCATATAAGACCTGTCATTAACATCTAATGAGAGAATGAGATAGAGGGAAAGAAAAGGAAAAGGAAAGAAAACTGTAGTTTCAGGTTTAGAAGGAAGGAGAGATGGAGGCACAGGCGGGGCAGAGGAGGAGCACAAGGCTGGTGTTTGAGGGAGAGAGAGAGGGAGTGTTACGGAGAATGGCAGAGAGTGCCAGGGGTGTATTTTAACATTCATCACAGTGATGGTCTGTAGGAGGGCTTATCTATATTTTGTTTTTATTTTATATTTTTTAGGGGCTAGATCACCTTAAATATTACAGATAGATTGTGGCTCCTACCAGTGCAATTGTCTGCATCATTTAGAAATCCCCCATATTTTCTGGTTATTCTACAATGTAGAAAATAGTAAAAAATAAAGAAAAACCCTTGAATGAGTAGGTGTGTCCAAACTTTTGACTGGTACTTTATATATTTTAACAAATATTCATTTTCCAGGCCTCCCTTGTGGCGCAGTGGTTTAAGGCTAGCTGTGCCACTAGAGATTCTGGGTTCAAGTCCAGGCTCTGTCGCGACCGGGAGACCCATGGGGCGGTGCACAATTGGCCCAGCGTTGTCTGGGTTAGGGGAGGGTTTGGCCAGCAGGGTTGTCTTGTCCCATCGCGCACTAGTGACTCCTGTGGTGGGCCGGGCGCTGACATGGTCACCAGGTGTACGGTGTTTCCTCTGAAACATTGGTGTGGCTGGCTTCTGGGTTAAGTGGGCATTGTGTCAAGAAGCAATATGGCTTGGTTGGGTTGTGTTTCGGAGGATGCATGGCTCTTGTCCTTTGCCTGACCTGAGTCTGTACGGGAGTTGCAGCGATGAGACAAGACTGTAACGACCAATTGGATACCACGGAAAAGGGGGAAGCATTTTTTTTTTTTTTCCTTCTTTATTATTTCCCCTAACCCTGCCACCCTCCCCTAATTGGAGTAAACTAATTGAATATATTTTCCTTCTTTATTATTTCCCCTAACCCTACCACCCCTCCCCTAATTGGAGTAAACTAATGGACTACAATACTTAGGCTTCTACTTCCAGCTTATACATACTACATACATTTCACAGACAGTATATTTTACATTAGTTATCCTTTGTTTCCTTTTAGTCACAGCCTTCAGCTACCCTCAACCCCTCCCATCTATCTGTYAAGACCATCCAGTTCTAGCTGCCATATATTTTTCTACTGTGTTGTTTCACAAAAGTTGTGAACCTTTATATTCTCATAGTTTCTACAGGTTGTAAATGAAAGATAAACACCTTTGCTAAGAGTATTATTATATTATTGATCGATTGACTATGACTTTTCAAATCACCCAGCAGTGCTATTTGCAGAGTTAGCTCCAAGTAAATGTTGCAATTTTTCAGCCATTCCTGGACCTGGGACCAAAAACAAACTACATATAGGCAGTACCAGAACAAGTGATCTAATGATTCTGTCTTTTCACAGCAAAATCTGCAGAGGTGGGATGGTTGTATCATACTTCCGGCGCCGAAAAGAGATGGCCGCCTCGCTTCGCGTTCCTTGGAAAATATGCAGTATTTTGTTTTTTTACGTGTTATTTCTTACATCGGTACCCCAGGTAATCTTAGGTTTCATTACATACAGTCGGGAGGAACTACTGAATATACGATTAACGTCAACTCATCATCGTTCCTACCAGGAATATGACTTTCCCGAAACGGATCCAGTGTTTTGCCTTCCACCCAATACAAATGGATCTGATCCAGCCGGCGACCCTGTGCGACGCCGAAAAAGGGGCAAACGAGGCGGTCTCGTGGTCAGGCTTCGGAGACGGGCACATCGCGCTCCACTCCCTAGCATACTACTCGCCAAGTCCAGTCTTTTGACAATAAGGTTGATGAAATCCGAGCACGGGTAGCATTCCAAGAGAGACATCAGGGATTGCAACGTGCTCTGCTTCACGGAAACATGGCTAACACAAGGGACGCTAACGGAGTCGGTGCAGCCAGCTGGTTTCTTCATGCATGCGCCCGACAGAAACAAACATCTTTCCGGTAAGAAGAGGGGCGGGTGGGTATGCCTTATGATTAACGAGAAGTGGTGTGATCATCAATACAACAACACGGAACTCAAGTCATTCTGTTCACCTGATCTAGAACTCCTCACAATCAATGTCGACCGCATTATCTACCAAGGAATTCTCTTCAATCATAATCACAGCCGTATATATCCCCCCCAAGCAGACACATCGATGGCCCTGAACGAACTTTATCTGACTCTTTGTAAACTGGAAACCACACACCCTGAGGCTGCATTCATCGTAGCTGGGGATTTTAACAAGGCTAATCTAAAAACAAAACTCCCTAAATTCTATCAGCATATCGATTGTGCTACCAGGTGGAAAAACTCTAGACCATTGTTATACTAATTCTCCGCGACGCTTATAAGGCCCTCCCCCGCCCCCTTTCGGAAAAGCTGACCACGACTCCATTTTGTTGATTCCAGCCTACAAACAGAAACTTCAAACAACAAGCTCCCGCGCTCAGGTCTGTTCAACGCTGGTCCGACCAATCTGAATCCACGCTTCAAGACTGCTTCGATCACGCGGATTGGAATATGTTCCGCATCGCGTCCAACAACAATATTGACGAATATGCTGATTCGGTGAGCGAGTTCATTAGGAAGTGCATTGACGATGTCGTACCCACAGCAACGATAAAAACATTCCCAAACCAGAAACCGTGGATTGACGGCAGCATTCGCGTGAAACTGAAAGCGCGAACCACTGCTTTTAACCAGGGCAAGGTGACCGGAAGCATGACCGAATACAAACAGTGTAGCTATTCTCTCCGCAAGGCAATCAAACAGGCTAAGTCTCAGTACAGAGACAAAATCGAGTCGCAATTCAACAGCTCAGACACAAGAGGTATGTGGCAGGGTCTACAGTCAATCACGGACTACAAAAAGAAAACCAGCCCCGTCGCGGACCAGGATGTCTTGCTCCCAGACAGGCTAAACACTTTTTTTGCCCGCTTTGAGGACAATACAGTGCCACTGACACGGCCCCTACCAAAACCTGCGGGCTTCCTCACTGCAGCCGAGGTGAGTAAAACATTTAAACGTGTTAACCCTCGCAAGGCTGCGCCCAGACGGCATTCCAGCCGCGTCCTCAGAGCATGCGCAGACCAGCTGGCTGGTGTGTTTACGGACATATTCAATCAATCCTTATCCCAGTCTGCTGTTCCCACATGCTTCAAGAGGGCCACCATTGTTCCTGTTCCCAAGAAAGCTAAGGTAACTGAGCTAAACGACTACCGCCCCGTAGCACTCACTTCCGTCATCATGAAGTGCTTTGAGAGACTAGTCAAGGACCATATCACCTCCACCCTACCGGACACCCTAGACCCACTCCAATTTGCTTAACCGACCCCAATAGGTCAGACAGACACGCAATCGCAACCACACTGCACACTGCCCTAACCCATCTGGACAAGAGGAATACCCAGTGAGAATGCTGTTCATCGATTACAGCTCAGCATTTAACACCATAGTACCCTCCAAACTCGTCATCAAGCTCGAGACCCTGGGTCTCGACCCCGCCCTGTGCAACTGGGTCCTGGACTTCCTGACGGCCGCCCCCAGGTGGTGAGGGTAGGTAACAACATCTCCACCCCGCTGATCCTCAACACTGGGGCCCCACAAGGGTGCGTTCTGAGCCCCTCCCTGTACTCCCTGTTCACCCACGACTGCGTGGCCATGCACGCCTCCAACTCAATCATCAAGTTTGCGGATGACACTACAGTGGTAGGCTTGATTACCACAACGACGAGACGGCCTACAGGGAGGAGGTGAGGGCCCTCGGAGTGTGGTGTCAGAAAATAACCTCACACTCAACGTCAACAAAACAAAGGAATGATTGTGGACTTCAGGAAACAGCAGAGGGAGCACCCCCTATCCACATCGACGGGTCAGTAGTGGAGAAGGTGGAAAGTTTTAATTCCTCGGTGTACACATCACGGACAAACTGAATTGGTCCACCCACACAGACAGCGTTGTGAAGAAGGCGCAGCAGCGCCTCTTCAACCTCAGGAGGCTGAAGAAATTCGGCTTGTCACCAAAAGCACTCACAAACTTCTACAGATGCACAATCGAGAGCATCCTGTCGGGCTGTATCACGCCTGGTACGGCAACTGCTCGCCCACAACCGTAGGCTCTCCAGAGGGTAGTGAGGTCCGCAGAACGCATCACCAGGGCAAACTACCTGCCCCTCCAGGACACCTACACCACGATGTCACAGGAAGGCCATAAAGATCATCAAGGACAACAACCACCCAAGCCACTGCCTGTTCACCCCGCTATCATCCAGAAGGCGAGGTCAGTACAGGTGCATCAAAGCAGGGACCGAGAGACTGAAAAACAGCTTCTATCTCAAGGCCATCAGACTGTTAAACAGCCACCACTAACATTTAGCGGCCGCTGCCAACATACTGACTCAACTCCAGCCACTTTAAAAATGGGAATTGATGGAAATTATGTAAAAATGTACCACTAGCCACTTTAACAATGCCACTTAATACAATGTTTACATACCCTACATTACCCATCTCATATGTATATACTGTACTCTATATCATCTACTGCATCTTGCCATCTTTATGTAATACATGTACCACTAGCCACTTTAAACTATGCCACTTTATGTTTACATACCCTAACTACTCATCTCATATGTATATTCCGTACTCTATACCATCTACTGCATCTGCCATGCCGTTCTGTACCACCACTCATTCATATATCTTTATGTACATATTCTTTATCCCTTTACACTTGTGTGTGTGTGTAAGGTAGTAGTTGTGGAATTGTTAGGTTAGATTACTGTTGGTTATTACTGCATTGTCGGAACTAGAAGCACAAGCATTTCGCTACACTCGCATTAACATCTGCTAACCATGTGTATGTGACTAATACAATTTGATTTGATTTGATTTGATTTGATTTGTATCCCCTATATATATAACATTCTATTGGTTGCAAGAATTGTGCATAATAATTTGAACACTCAAAGTTTTGAATCCGGCATCATTTTGTATATCAATTTATAAACCATGAAGAGAGCTTATCTTTGTTACATTGTCCTGCACCACCACCTGACTGCATGGCTTCACATCACAGGGACTTCTGGAAAAGCATGGATGATTTAACCTTTATTTAACTAGGCAAGTCAGTTAAGAACAAATTCTAATTTACAATGACAGCCTACACCAGCCAATTGTGCACCGCCCTATGGGACTCCCAATCACAGCTGCTTGTGATACAGCCCGGGATTAAACCAGGGTCTGTAGTGACGCGTCTAGCACTGTGATGCAGTGCCTTAGACCATTGCGCCACTCGGGAGCTGCACATGCTTACTGTACATCTTGATGTATGGACGCCATTTAGTAAAACACAGCCCTACAATCTCCTTTTACAGTTGTCGGATCTTAATTTGACCAATTTCGTCGCAGGAAAAAAAATATCATGCATCAGGAGGATTTGAATATCTGAATAAATATTTACAATCACCACCAGAGGGCAGCTCGAAGCGGTGTTTGTATACAATGCAGTACCATAGCTACCTGCATTGTAATTTAGACTGCAGGTCCACTCGGCACCAGTTCAAGTAGCCTATGGCTGCGTTTAGACAGGCAGGCCAATTCTGATATTTTTTTCACTAATTGGTATTTTGACCATTCAGATCAGCTCTGAAAAAGATCTCATGTGAAAAGATCTAATGCGATTGGTTAAAAGTCCAAAAATATCAGAATTGAGTTTCCTGTGTAAATGCAGCCTATGTAGAGTACATGCAGGCTACGTTTATGCTACAGTGCATCTTGTGTGAATTCTTATGTGGATTATAATAAATTGTAGGGGGTAGATGTTTTTTCGTTCGGGATATTTTTTATTTGTATTATTATTATATGTTCAAGGCAAGCAATATGCAGAATAAATTATTGATGGCCTCAGTAGCTGTGTGGTCCAGCGGTTACAGCCGCTGACCCTGGCACACATATGCCAGAGTTGGCATGGGTTCAAATCACAGCTTAACGAAATTGTCTTTGGATAGGCTCCAATGCATAAACATCTTGACAGCTTTACGAAATGAAATATTAAAGCCACACAATACAGGCTTTGAAATCACAAGAAGGATGACTTCAAATAATGAAATCAAACTAAAGTACAGTAGGCCCATACTACTGTAGCTGTAATATAACAGCTTAGCAATGGAAATCTCACCTATGTAAGGGCCATCCACACTGAAGACCATAACTATATTAACAAATTATACATAGCCTAACTATAAAACGTGAGCGAGCATCCACACGGGAGGAAAGTTTATCGTTCTACAGTAGGCCTACATCTGTCAATCAACTGATGACCCAAATCAGCCAGGAAAACACAAACAACAGCCTATTATCAGTTTTCACACCTTTCATTATGTGACAATGGATAGGCTAACAGGTAGCATACAGAATGTACTGCAATATAATCAAATAACAAGGGGCCTATTGAATCGATCGGTGGCACTAGATTATTGCAATCTGATGTCTTGTTAATAAACCATCAATATGCTGTAAATTCACCCGCACAGCTGATCAACCATTATTGGTCACTTCATTGCCGCTCCCTAAAAGATGATGTCGGTGTTACCTTAGTCCTGTTAAGTCTTTCTAAATATGTTCGCACTCTGGTTGGTATTATCAGGACAACTTAGTCCTTTTTGAACAGACTAACAGAGATTTCTCTATTTGACAAGTATTCTGTACAATAGAAATGAAGTATTTCCTCATTTACCAAGCATATCTACTGTGGCAATTTACCCGACACTTTGTATAAATGGAAACTAAATGTTGATGTAGCCTACTGTTATTATTAAAACATGTTCCTGTTTATCTTATATACAACTGATTTCTTATCAAGATCAGGGCTAAAATATCGCTGGACTGTGTAACTAAATCAAGTCAATCAGGGGAATTTAGTTATTTGTGCCAGAAGGGCGTGGGTGCCCGAACGGTGACACAGTAGGCCTATACTGTATGTGCGCACTGACGGAAGCGCCCCTAACCCGCAAGACCACTCCAGGCCACTGTTGATCTCGATATTGACAGTTGATTCGCAACCTTTGGTTTGCTAGAAATCCTTAAAGTGCCACTTTATGTTGCTCATTAGAAAAACGAGATCCTGACCGAAGAACGAGATGGTACCGAAGAACATGGCTGACGTTTTACATTCTCCCAACCAATTGTGCAATTTGGTAATTTGTTTTGCGTAACTTATTTTTTTACTTATTGTGTACATAACGTTGCTGCTACCATCTCTTATGACCAAAAATAACTTCTGGACATCAGAAAAGCGATTATTCACTGTGGACTGGAATAAACTTTTTCCTTTAACAAGTTCGACGAGAAGGATATCCTGCTTTCACTGGAACAGGCCCAGATCCACGCCTTTTGCATGAAGAAAAGACGCCCGAAAAGGGGACGCAGATCGGGGATCATTCTGAGAATTCGGAGGCGAGTGAGCAAACTCCCAATGCCTTCCATTCTCCTTGCTAACGTGCAATTGTTGGAAAATAAAATTGATGACCTACTATTAAGATTATCCTACCAACGGGACATTAAAAACTGTAACATCTTATGTTTCACCGAGACATGGCTGAAAGAAGAAACTGACAATATAGAGCTGGCGGGATCACTGTTCCGCACCGGCAGAACAGAGACGCTACCTCTGGTAAGAAGAGGGGTGGAGGTGTGTGTCTTTTTGTCAATAACAGCTGGTGCGCAATGTCGAATATTAAAGAAGTCTCGAGGTATTGCTCGCCTGAGGTAGAGTACCTTATGATAAGCTGTTGACCACACTGTCTACCAAGAGAGTCCTCATCTCTATTATTCTTAGCCGTCTATTTACCACCACAAAGCAAAGCTGGCACTAAGACAGCTCTCAACCAACTCTATAAGGCCATAAGCAAAGAAGAAAATGTTCACCCAGAAGTGGCGCTCCTAGTGGCCGGGGACTTTAAAGCAGGCAAACTTAAATCAGTTTTACCACATTTTTTACGAGCAACCAGGGAAAAATGTGCAACCAGGGAAAAAACTGCACTGAAGTATGCACGAGAGCACCAGCTGTTCTGGATGACTGTGTGATAACGCTCTCGGCAGCCGATGTGAACAAAACCTTTAAACAGGTCAACATTCACAAAGCCGCTGGGCCAGACGGATTACCAGGACATGTACTCAAAGCATGCGCGGCCAACTGTCAAATGTCTTCACTGATATTTTCAACCTCTCCCTGACCGAGTCTGTAATACCTACATGTTTCAAGCAGACCACCATAGTCCCTGTGCCCAAGGAAGCGAAGGTAACCTCCTAAAAGATTACTGCCCCGAGGCACTCTTGTCGGTAGCCATGAAGTGCTTTGAAAGGCTGGTCATGGCTCACATCAACAGCATCCTCCCGGACACCCTAGACCCACTCCAATTCGCATACCGCCCCAACAGATCCACAGATGACGCAATCTCAATCGCACTCCACACTGCCCTTTCTCACCTGGACAAAAGGAACACCTATGTGAGACTGCTGTTCATTGACTACAGCTCAGCGTTCAACACCATAGTGCCCGTGAAGCTCATCACTAAGGTAAGGATTCTGGGACTAAACACCTCCCTCTGCAACTGGATCCTGGACTTCCTGATGGGCCACCCCCAGGTGGTAAGAGTAGGCAACAACACGCCTGCCACGCTGATCCTTAACACTGGGGCCCCACAGGGGTGTGTACTTAGTCCCCTCCTGTATTCCCTGATCACCCACGACTGCATGGGCAAACACGACTCCAACACCATCATTAAGTTTGCTGACGACACAACAGTGGTTGGCCTGATCACCGACAACGATGAGACGGCCTATAGGGAGGAGGTCAGAGAAGTGGCAGTGTGGTGCCAGGACAACAACCTCTCCCTCAATGTGAGCAAGACAAAGGAGCTGATCGTGGACTACAGGAAAAGGCGGGCCGAACAAGACCCCATAACATCGACGGGCTGTAGTGGAGCGGTGTCAGATGAAAGCCCATTAAATTGTCAGAGACTCCAGTCACCCAAGTTACAGACGTTTTCTCTGCTACCGCACGGCAAGTGGTACAGGAGCGCCAAGTCTAGGACCAAAAGGCTCCTCAACAGCTTCTACCCCCAAGCCATTAGACTGCTGAAGAATTCATGAAAATCGCCACCGCGACAATTTACATTGAACCCAATCCCCTCCTTGTACACTGCTGCTCGTTGTTTGTTTGTTACCTATGCAGTCACTTCGCCCCACTCTACATGTACAGATTACCTCAACTAGCCTGTACCCCTGCACACTGACTCGGTACCGAAGCCCCCTGTACAGTCATGGCCAAAAGTTTTGAGAATGACACAAATATTAATTTTCACAAAGTCTGTCTGCTTCAGTGTCTTTAGATATTTTTGTCAGATGTTACTATGGAATGCTGAAGTAAAATATTATAAGCATTTCATACGTGTCAAAGGCTTTTATTGACAATTACATGAAGTTGATGCAAAGAAGTCAATATTTGCAGTGTTGACCCTTCTTTTTCAAGACCTCTGCAATCCGCCCTGGCATGCTGTCAATTAACTTTTGGCCACATCCTGACTGATGGCAGCCCATTCTTGCATAATCAATGCTTGGAGTTGTTTAGAATTGTGGGGGTTTTGTTTGTCCACCCGCTTCTGAGGATTGACCACAAGTTCTCAATGGGATTAAGATCTGTGGAGTTTCCGGCCATGGACACAAAATATCAATATGTTTGTTCCCCAAGCCACTTAGTTATCACTTTTGCCTTATGGCAAGGTGCTCCATCATGCTGGGAAAAGGCATTGTTCGGCACCAAACTGTTTCCTGGATGGTTGGGAGAAGTTGCTCTCGGAGATGTGTTGGTACCATTCTTATTCATGGCTGTGTTCTTAGCAAAATTGTGAGTCAGCCCACTCCCTTGGCTGAGAGCAACCCCACACATGAATGGTCTCTGGATGCTTTACTGTTGCATGACACAGGACTGATGGTAGCGCTCACCTGTCTTCTCCGGACAAGCTTTTCCCGGATGCCCCAAACAATCGAAAGGGGATCATCAGAGAAAATGACTTTACCCCATCCTCAGCAGTCCAATCCCTGTACCTTTTGCAGAATATCAGTCTGTCACTGATGTTTATCCTGGAGAGAAGTGGCTTCTTTGCTGCCCTTCTTGACACCAGGGCATCCTCCAAAAGTCTTGGTCCACTGTGCGTGCAGATGCACTCACACCTGCCTGCTGCCATTCCTGAGCAAGCTCTGTACTGTGGTGCCAGTACAGAGACGGTCCTGGCGCTTGCTTGACTTTCTTGGGAGGCCCTGAAGCCTTCTTCACAACAATTGAACCGCTCTCCTTGAAGTTCTTGATGATCCATAAATGGTTGAATTAGGTGCAATCTACTGCCAGCAATATCCTTGCCTGTGAAGCCCTTTTGTGCAAAGCAATGATGACGGCACGTGTTTCCTTGCAGGTAACCATGATTGACAGAGGAAGAACAATGATTCCAAGCACCACCCTCCTTTTGAAGCTTCCAGTCTGTTATTCGAACTCAATCAGCATGACAGAGTGATCTCCAGCCTTGGTCCTCGTCAACACGTCACACCTGTGTTAACGAGAAATCACTGACATGATATCAGCTGGTCATTTTGCCGTCAGGGCTAAAATGCAGTGGAAATGTTTTTGGGGATTCAAGAAAATTGTGATAAAATAAAAAAGTTATACCAGTTCATTTAATAAGGACCAAAAAATGTACAGCTCGCCATACAGGTTGCAAAATAGTTGCGAGGAGATTATTGATGTACCAATTACATTTATGAACTGGTTCATGAACTGATACACGAAATGACATCGGATTCAAAACTGTAGTTTTCAATTTAAACGATTATACACAATCTTGCAACCAATAGAATTATATATATACACTGCTCAAAAAAATAAAGGGAACACTTAAACAACACAATGTAACTCCAAGTCAATCACACTTCTGTGAAATCAAACTGTCCACTAGGAAGCAACACTGATTGACAATAAATTTCACATGCTGTTGTGCAAATGGAATAGACAAAAGGTGGAAATTATAGCAATTAGCAAGACACCCCCAATAAAGGAGTAGCTGCAGGTGGTGAGCACAGACCACTTCTCAGTTCCTATGCTTCTGGCTGATGTTTTGGTCACTTTTGAATGCTGGCGGTGCTTTCACTCTAGTGGTAGCATGAGACGGAGTCTACAACCCACACAAGTGGCTCAGGTAGTGCAGCTCATCCAGGATGGCACATCAATGCGAGCTGTGCAAGAAGGTTTGCTGTGTCTGGTCAGCGTAGTGTCCAGAGCATGGAGGCGCTACCAGGAGACAGGCCAGTACATCAGGAGACGTGGAGGAGGCCGTAGGAGGGCAACAACCCAGCAGCAGGACCGCTACCTCCGCCTTTGTGCAAGGAGGAGCAGGTGGAACACTGCCAGAGCCCTGCAAAATGACCTCCAGCAGGCCACAAATCATGCTTCATTAACAGCATGGCCATGTTGAATGTTTATAATTTTAAACTAGGAAAAGAAACCCTTAATGATTGCTTTGCAATGCTTGCAGTTAGCCACTGATTCCTTCCAAACCACTCATTGTTGAATTTGCGACTTCCAACTCGTTGTGTAATGTTTGTCCAATGGCCGATGAGCACCGATACATTTTATCTATAATTTCTCTTCATATGACAAGTATTAAAAAGGATTTGCCAGTAGATTGTTGACTTGATACATGACTGCTAGCTTAGATTTTGAAAGTATGATGTTGACAAGGGACTGTAGATATAACGTAATTTGACATTTTCTGTGGTCAATGACCTTGAGCCTTCTTGGATGGGCACTTCTAATGCAACTCTATGGCAGCACCCAAGGGGCTAGCTCTACGGTTAGACTTGGCGGTGATGTAGTGTCCCCATAAGTGACAGAACACTGAGCCAATCACTGCGCAATGCGCCGTATTTTCTACTGTCTTGCCCCACCACCACAGAAAGCACTGAGCTAGGCTGAAACAACTGCATTTTGGAGGTCCCTTACTCAAGAAAATTAAAGAGACCATGTTTGTATGCGGCTTTATTAACTCAACATATTTTTTCCAATGTTTGCACGCTGATATGTGACACGTATTAATGCCAAAATACCATGCAAAACAGCCAAGCTCAAATGTTGGTCTCAATGAACACGATGGGAGACAGAGGGCTGGTTTCAATCGCAGGGCGCAGCAGGTGTTAATTTACAAAGGACCACAGGAGGAGGCAGGTAGCTGGGTCCAGGGGCAGGCAGAAGGTCATACACAGGGGGTCCAAAAAGCCAACAGTACAGGCAGGGAAAAGGCTAGTAACGTCATCTGGGAGATCAGGCAATAGGTTGATAACAGGAAATCCGATATGCTAGGGTACAGGCAGGGAATAGGCAAAAGGCATCGTTAGTTTTGGTCTGCCTCACTATCATACACGGGAGGATTAAGTCACAGAAAAAACAGAGCTCCGAATAGAAGTGTGTCACAAAACAAACAATACCTCACAATGATGGGCTGCAAAGAACTGAACTAAATAGTGTGTGATAATGACATACAGGTGTGTGAACAGGTGATCAGATTTCAGGTGGTTAGGATCTAGAGAGTGAGTTGCGTTCAGGGGATCAACATGTTTGAGAGTGTGAGTTGGAAGCAGACGTTACAGTAGAATAATAGTGAAGACATCAAAACTGTGAAATAACACATGCGGAATCATGTAGTAACCAAAAAAGTGTTAAACATGTCAATATATTTTAGATTCTTTAAAGTAGCCCCCCTTTGCCTTGATGACAGCTTTGCAGAATCTTGGCATTCTCTCAATCTTCATAAGGTAGTCACCTGGAATCCTTGAAAGAATTCCCACATATGCTGAGCACGTGTTGGCAAATTTTCCTTCACTCTGCGGTCAAATTCATCCAAAACTATCTCAATTGGGTTAAGGTAGGGGATTGTGGAGGCCAGGTCATCTGACACTGTAACGGCTGTCGTCCTCTTCTTCCTCTGAAGAGGTGTAGCAAGGATCGGACCAATACGCAGCGTGGTAGGTGTCCATGTTTTAATATAGAAAACTGAACATGAACACAAATACAAAAACAATAAACGTGAACAAACCGAAACAGTCCCGTGTGGCACAAACACTGACACAGGAAACAATCACCCACAAAATACCCAAAGAACATGGCTGCCTAAATATGGTTCCCAATCAGAGACAACGATAAACACCTGCCTCTAATTGAGGACCAATCTAGGCAACCATAGACTTAAACACCTAGAATGAACACAACCCCATAAATCTACAAAAAAAACCTAGACAGTACAAACACCCTAGACGAGACAAAAACACACAAACCACCCTCGTCACACCCTGCCCTAACCAAAATATTTAAAGAAAACAAAGAATACTCAGGTCAGGGCGTGACAGACACAGCGCTCATCACTCTCCTTCTTGGAAAAATAGCCATTACACAGCCTGAAGGTGTGTTGGTCATTGGCCTGTTGAAAAACAAATGATAGTTCTACTAAGCGCAAACCAGATGGGATGGCGTATCACTGCAGAATGCTGTGGTAGCCATGCTGGTTAAGTGGGCCTTGAATTCTAAATAAATCACAGACAGTGTCACCAGCAAAGCACCCCAACACCATCACACCTCCTCCATGCTTCACGGTGGGAACCATACATGCGTAGATCATCCGTTCACCTACTCTGCATCTTACAAAGACATGGGGGTTGGAACCAAAAATCTCAAATTTGGTCTCATCAGACCAAAGGACAGATTTCCACCTATTTCACCGATTTCCATCGAATGTCCATTGCTCGTGTTTCTTGGCCCAAGCAAGTCTCTTCTTTTTATTGGTGTCCTTTTAGTAGTGGTTTCTTCATAGAAATTCAACGATGAAGGCCTAATTCACAGTCTCCTCTGAACAGTTGATGTTGAGATGTGTCTGTTACTTGAAGTCTGTGAAGCATTTATTTGGGCTGCAATTTCTGAGGCTGGTAACTCTAATGAACTTATTCTCTGCAGCAGAGGTAACTCTGGGTCTTCCATTCCTGTGGCGGTCCTCATGAGAGCCAGTTTCATCATAGCGCTTGATGGTTTTTGCGACTGCACTTGAAGAATCTTTCAAAGTTCTTAATTTTCCGTATTGACTGACCTTCATGTCTTAAAGTAATGATAGACTGTCGTTTCTCTTTGCTTATTTGAGCTCTTCTTGCTATAATATGGACTTGGTATTTTACCAAATATGGCTATCTTCTGTATACCCCCCACCCCCACCTTGTCACAACACAACTGATTGGCTTAAACGCGTTCAGAAGGAAAGAAATTCCACAAATTAACTTTTAACAAGGCACACCTGTTAGTAATTGAAATGCATTCCAGGTGACTACCTCATGAAGCTGGTTGAGAGAATACTAAGAGTGTGCAAAGCTGTCATAAAGGCAAAGGGTGGCTACTTTGAAGAATCTCAAATATAAAATATATTTTGATTTGTTTAACACTTTTTTTGGTTACTACATGATTCCATGTGTTATTTCATAGTTTGATATCTTCACTATTATTCTACAATGTAGAAAATAGTAAAAATAATGACAAACCTTTGAATGAGTAGGTGTGTCCAAGCTTTTGACTGGTACTATACAATTTCTTTTTTTGCCCCACCAAGATTTACATGCTAATATCGCCACTGTGTCACTGTCACTTGTCCACTCAAGCTTAACATATCTGACAACAATCGGCCACCAGGTGCCCTTAGAGTTCTTCAATGAGCTTGACACCTTGATAAGACAATTTCCAGATGATGGCTAGCGTTCTTTGTTCTTAGCGACTTCAACCTCCTGACATCTGCCTTCGATTCATTTCTTTCTTTCCCCTCCTTGCCTATTGTGACCTAACCTTTTTCCAGTCCCCTCCCACTCACAAGGCAGGCAATACCCCTTTCCAGTCCCCTCTATTTGCCTACTAATCTTACTGCTAATTCCCCCACCAGGTCTCTGATCACTACTTTGTTTCCTTTTCTGTTTCCCTTTCCTCCAACCCTAGCCACTCAGCCCCTACCCCACAATCTTCATTCTCTCTCTCTCCACTTCTATCCTGTCAGCTCTACCTTCTGCTAAATCCTTCTGCCTCCCGTCTCCTGACTGCCTCTTCAATCCTACTCTCCTCCCTTTCTGGATCCTATGACTTGCACTGTCCCCTTTCCTCCCGGTTGGCTCGGACCTCCCGTCCTACTCCGTGGCTGAGTGACTCATTGCAAGCTTACAGAACAAGGCTGCGGGCAGCTGAGCAAAAAATGGAGGAAAACTACACTTCCAGAGGACCTATCATCCTTTCACTCCCTCCTCTCTACCTTCTCTTCCTCTATATCCACTGCTAAAGCAAATTTCTGTCACTTTAAATTTCAATCTTCTGCCTCTAACCCATGGAAACTCTTTTCCACCTTCTCCTGCGTCCGTAATCCTCCACCCCCTTCGTCCTCCCTCTCTGTGGACGACTTTGTCAACCACTTTGAAAAGGTTGGCGACATCCGCTCCTCATTCACTCAGTCTATTGCATTCACTGGTCCCACTCACACACAACTACTCTACACCTTGCCTTTTTCTCCCCTCTCTCTCCAAATGAAATCCTGTGACTAGTGAGGTCCAGCCATCTGACATCCTGCCCGCCCGACCCCCGTCCCCTACTCCCTTCTCCAGACCATCTCTGGAGACCTTCTACCATTCCTCACTTCTCTCATCAACTCATCCCCGACCACTGGCTGTGTCCCCTCTGACTTAAAAATGGCCCGAGTCACTCCCCTCAAGAAACTAGCACTGGACTCCTCTGATGTCAACTACAGACCGGTATCCCTTTTCTTTCCAAAATGCTTGAACATGATGTCTCTGACCAACTCTTTTGCTTTCTCTCTCAAAACAATCTTCTTAACCCAGCCAGTCAGGCTTCAAGACAGGTCACGCAACTGAGACTGCTCTTCTGTGTCACGGAGGCTTTCCGCACTGCCAAACTGACTCTCTCTCCTTTATTCTCATCCACCTTCGACACCGTGAACCATCAGAGCCTCCTCTACACCCTCTCAGGGCTTGACGTCTCAGGATCTGCAAACTCTTGGATGGCATCTTATCTAACAGGTTGCTCCTACCAGGTGACGTGGAGAGGGTCTGTACCACTTACTCTCACTACTGGTGTCCCCTGGGCTCTGTTCTAGGTTCTGTCATGTCCTCACATGGTCAATCCTATCATTGCTATGCGGATGACACTCAACTACTGTTCTCCTCCCCACCCCCCTTCTGACACCCAAGTGGCGACACACATCTCTGTGTGCCTGGCAGATATCTCTTTTTGGTTGTTGGCCCACCACCTAAAGCTCAAACTCGACAAGACGGGGCTGCTCTTCCTCCCGGGCCTAACTGCTCAAAGACCTCTCCATCACGGTTGGCAACTCCAGTGTCCCCCTCCCAGAATGCAAAGAACCTTGGCGTGACCCTGCACAATACCCTGTCGGTCTTTGCAAACATCAAAGTAGTGACTTGTTCATGCTTTACAACATCCGTAGAGTACGACCCTACCTCACACACAGGAAGCGGCACAGGTGCTAATCCAGGCACATGTCATCTCTCGTTTGGACTACTACAACTTGCTCTTGGCTGGGCTCCCCGTTTGTGCCATCAAACTCCTGCAACTTATCCAGAACGCTGCAGCCCACCTGGTGTTCAACCTTCCCATGTTCTCACGTCACCCCACTCCTCCACACACTCCACTGGCTTCCAGTTGAAGCTCGCATTGACTACAAGACCATGGTACTTGCCTACAGAGCAGCAAGATGAACTACCCCTCCCTACCTTAAGGCTATACTCAAACCTTACACCCCAACCTGAGCACTCCGTTCTGCCACCTCTGGTCTCTTGGCCCTCCCACCCCTACGGAGGGCAGCTCCTGCTCAGCCCAGTCCAAGCTCTTCTGTCCTGGCACCCCAATGGTGGAACCAGATTCCCCCTGAAGCTAGGACAGCAGACTCCCTGCCCATCTTCGAAAACATCTGAAACCCTACCTCTTCAAAGAGTATCTTAAATAATCCCACAGTGCCCCCACCTCCTCAAAAGAATAATACCTTTTGTGAACTAACACTCGCACTTGACTTTTTTCCCACCTTTACTAGCTCTAACTTTGCTAATAGCTACTTTGAGGAAAAATGTACTCACTATGACTGTATGTGGTTGTCCCACCTAGCTATCCTGAGATGAATGTTCTAACTAAATTGCTCTGGATAAGATCGTCTGGTAAATGACTCAAATGTAAAACACACACACTTCTTCTTTCTTAATGAGTCTGGTTTAATTAAGTGGACATAATCTTCTAGTTTATGCCCAATACAGCTATTACAGCAAACAAATAAATGGCCAGTGTATGTAATACTGACTGGCTATGTGCAGCATACACAGAACAGTCTCCCCTCATTACTTTGTGGTTAGAGATTGACGGACTATTTGCATGATGAGGATGATCAGAGCAGTCATGACTAATTTCTGCTGATTCTTTGTTTTTTTAAACTGAGTGGGTGTGCATTCTATTATCAAATGCTACCCTCATACCATTATATATATTAAAGATGTGAAAAGGATTTTAGCATATGCCAACAGCTATACAAAGCTTGAATTAACCGTTGAATTCCTGGACTGCCTCCGATTATGACATGTAGGAGACATCTATCATGGTGCCTTAATCCAGGTCAACTCTCTGCTCCGTTTGGTGTTCTTTGTTTGTCTAGCGGATGCAGAGAGCTACACAGTGCACACCCACCTCAGGCAGTCCATCTCCCAGGGCTGTGATTCACAGCCAGAAGAAAGAGTCATAGGCTGGTTTAAAACACTCTGTTAACAGACCAGCTTCCCAATGCCACATATAACACAGCCTAGCAGTTATTCAATAAGACTCCTAACACACTACTGCCGTGACTCTCATAGATATTCTAAAGACTCCTACTGCTGTGACTTTCAGGAAATATTCAAAAATATCATTACTGCAGTGATGCTCAGATATTCAATAACAGCTATTTCCCCAGACTCCTGGTACATTATCTCTCAGAGGTGACATACAATAACATTGACTATCATAACTATTCTAAATACTCCTACTTCTATTACTTTCAGAAATATTCAATAATATCATTACCGCAGTGACGCTCAGATATTCAACAACATCAATTTCCTATACTCCTGCTAGAGATACAATAACAGTTTCCAGTGGTGTAAAGTACTTAAGTAAAAATACTTTAAAGCACTACTTAAGTAGTTTTTGGGGGTATATGTACTTTACTGTACAATTTATATTTTTGCCTACTTTTACTTCACTACATTCTTAAAGACAATAATGTACTTTTTACTCCATACATTTTCCCTGACACCCAAAAGTACTCGTTACATTTTGACAGGAAAATTGTCCAATTCACACACATTCATCAAAAGAACATCCCTGGTCATCCCTACTGCCTCTGATCTGGCGGACTCACTAAACACACATGCTTCGTTTGTAAATAGTGTTGGAGTGTGCGCCTGGATAACCGTCAATAAAAAAAAATTATTWAAAAAATCAAATTGTGCCTTCTTGTTTGCTTAATATACGGAATTTGAAATGGTTTATGCTTTTACTTTTGATACTTAAGTACATTTTAGCAGTTCCATTTACTTTTGATACTTAAGTACATTTAAATCCAAATACTTAGACTTTTACTCAAATAGTATTTTACTGGGTGACATTTACTTGCGCCATTTTCTATTAAGGTATATTTACCTTTACTCAAGTATGACAATTGAGTATTTTTTTCACCACTGATCGTTTCTACTGTGACTCTTACAGATAATACACTCTACAGTAGTGTCATTCATACACACATGTATACTTGGTGATATTCAATAAGGGAGCACTTCGGGCCAACACAAATGGTCTCAAAGTTCTCATCTTGATTTTTTTTCTTCCCGCAAGTAGTCTTGATTCCCAAAATACCCTTCTGTCTCCTGTCCTCCATGCTTGATTTAAGGCACATCTGGAGAGTTCTTTTCAAGTCTGCTAGTGCCTAAATGAATCAAAACACAGAAGGCCTGAGCAGTGTAGAGTCAGTTACAGTAGGAGCACATATATCCTTCATCACATTCAGTTTCAGAGGAGAGGTCAAACAGAACCTCACAAGCACGCACACACACATCATATTGGGTTAGAGCAGATGAGCACCCCTGTAGAACTCAGTAGTCTGTTACTACTGCTGTTAAAATAGTCCTTGCTTACTTAAAGGAGAAGTTAACTTTATTTGAACGAAATGTCTATTATCAATATAAATGGCATGTTTATAGAAGTGCCCAGACAGTTGTTTTTGAGAAACGTACCCCATCAGCAATATACTTCATGCTTGTTCAGCGGTTGAAGGGGCACAGAAAAACACGAAAAAAGGCTCTAAAAACACCCACATACATCATTTTAAGAAATGACAACGCTCTCAGTATAGTGATGCAGGTCTTTATTAAATGTTGTACACATGAACTTGTGTAATGCTAACTTTATCAGCAACGTTATATTCCATTTTGTGCGGGAAAAGTATTGTGGGCTACACAGAGAAGTATCGATCGAGTTGCACAAAATGGAATATAACTTACATTTACATCGCAAATAGATTTGGTTAAAATAAAGTCAACTTCTCCTTTAACCTCACTATCTCTCTCCTGTAAGATCTTCCACTGACTGTAAATGAGATCACCACAGTGATCTGGGGAAAGGGTGGTCGAGGTAGGATGGAGAAGGGGTGGGTGGGGAGGGGATTCTTGTGCTGCTGCCAGCATTGAAGAATGTCCACAGAAGAGCACAGGCCAGCACTTTTCAGAGAGCTGCTGTAGTGTAGATTGGTGATCTCTCCCTCCCCCATCAGCACCAAATCATGGGCTTCCCATGGGAAGCGCCTCCTCTCCGCTCACATACAGAGCAGGACGACCAGGCTGAGCTCAGCTCCCATGCTAATTATCCATATGTTCATCTGCAGCAGCAGTTCATCTTTGGCACGGCCACATGCTGCTGTGCTGTGCTGAACTTAACCCTGCTACCTCCAACATCTCTACACWGTACACATGCCTTTCCATGGGCCACTAGCTGGTTGAAATTAATTTACTTTGCCATTTTTTCTAAACCCTTTCTCTCCAATCACTAAAACCATCCCCCCCACACCAGAGGAGGCTGGTGGGAGGAGCTATAGGAGGACATACTCATTGTAATGGCTGAACAGAAGGACCTGCATGCCAGGTTATGGCAGTGGTTGGTCCTCTTTCTTTTTCAGACTGACATAATGTCCGTCAGACCATGTCATTTTTCTCTCTATCACTTCTTTCACCTCTGTTGGATGGTGATACTGGAGGTGAGAATTCATTAAGGTGTTATGATTTGAGTGTCTCTCTCATTCATTCATATACACACACACACACACGCACGCCGCATCGACGCACGCACGCAACGCACAGCACGCACGCACGCACACGCACACACACACACACACACACACACACACACACACAACACACACACACACACACACACACACACACACACACACACAACAACACACACACACACACACACACACACCTTACTCACCTTCAAACAACCCTCTGCATTCTCTGACACTCAGGTATTCCTTTTCACACAAAATTAACCATGAAATACCATAATCATGTCTTGTAGCATCTTTCTTTGCTGAATTTTCTTATTTTCCTTTTGGCCTTTTTCTGAAATTGAATATTTCATACCGTTATTGCATTCAACAAATTAGTTGCAATTAGTAATGAATCCTGAGAAATGATCTGCTTACAGATAAAACAGAGGAATTAAAACGGTGTTTTCGTGTACACCTCTGGCGCCATCCTGTGGATGTGGATACGATACCCTCCTAAAATCCATCTGACTTTTAGTGTTTTTTAAATTTTTTCCTCCAGATCTTTGTTCATTCAGTGATTATAACAGTTAATACAATCACATGAATTGATGGTGGTATCAAGGATCAAGATCATTTGGACTATTATGCGCTTAAGAAGACACACACATATGCAATATAAAGCAGGCTTTCAGGGCAAACCCAGCAATTGTCTGTAAAGTAATATATTTATTGAGATGAATGAAGCGAAAAATGAAATGAATAATTTATTATCTGACTATCTCACTGTACATATGAAAAGGCCATGTACAGTATTTAGAGCTCTGCTGGTAACTAACCAGGTTTCCCTTTTTGTCTGTGGCAGTACAGTAATAAAGGACCAATCGGATATGCAATTACACGCATGCGCGCAGAACCTACTTTCACTGTATTTTGATCCTTCTAACATTAGCCTGGAGAGGCTTGGGAATTCCCCAGGACAACTATTTTAGCAAGACGCCTTGACTTGAAAACAGCTTAAGACGGTAACATTTATTTTACTCCTTAAATAACCTTTTAAAAGATTAACTTTATCAGTTAGAGCTTAGGTGCAGCGCCCTGCGCTGTTTTCTTAGCCTGGTCCTAGCACTTTAGCTTGCAAGCTAGCCAACTGCTACTGTCAAGCTGCCAGCTTGACAGCACAGCTAACGTTAGGTTGTTACTTTTCTTTAGACAGTTTGCTATCAGGCTAGCTACTAAAAGTAAATATAGACCAATTTTAACCAGCTGTTATTGCCATTATTGCAGAGGAATCTATATAAAAAAAAAAAAAAGTGCATAGCTAGCTAGCAACGGTATTCGTAATGGCTGGTATTCAGCCCAGGTGCGATTCTGGAAAGCTGCCTACACGGCCTGAACTTCACTTCGGGCTTGAAAAACACGACGCTCTGTGTACTTCTACACCGGAGGATTGGTGCGACAGTGGGCTAGATTGTCTGAGTGGAGCAGCGCTGAGTCTGGATGACCCCTTCAGCAACGAGACATCCCAAACATGGGTGCCCGGGTCCCCTCCGTACACGACCTCCTACCCATCACTGGATGACACTGACAAGCGCCCCATGGACTGTAGTTCACCGGGGGGTGAAGAGAGGTTGGACTCGGCTATAGGGGACTCAATTACAGATGAGACTATGGGGAGTATATCACAGGGGCTGGGGACCATGCACCTGAATGAACCAGTTATCAGTGACACAGTGGATGACAGTGGGAGGCAAGCGGCACTGATCCCAGAGGAGGAAAAACGGAGAAGAGAGATGTTCAACACACTGAACTTTGTGTCTGAGGATGGAGACACGTGAGAAGCCTCTCCTTACTATTCACATGGTGAACAGCAATTTGTTGGCTATTTGTACTTATCTCAAACACCTCCTTTGCTCATAGGGCTCTTCACCTGGCTCTTATTCACGAGCACTGGGCCTTTGTACAGTACCTTCTGGGGGTGATAGCGCTGGACAGGAGCTGGGTGCCTTACCTGGACATCCAGAACCACTTGGGACAGGTAAGCACAAGGACACATAGCTGCATTAGCAACACTGGAGTATTTACGGGGAAATTTGAGACAAAATATCTAAAGAAATGTATTATTAAAGACTTTCCAAATGTAGGTCTGTTGTAGACCCACTTCTTCTCTGCTAACCTCATGTCAAAATAAAAGTCCTGCAAGTGTGCCATATGTGGAAAAAAATCGAATACAATTGTATTGGTCACATACACATGGTAAGCAGATGTTAATGCAAGTGTAGCGAAATGCTTGTGCTTCTAGTTCCGACAGTGCAGCAATATCAACAAGTAATCAAACAATTCCACAACAACTACCTTATACACACTTCTAAGTAAAGTGATGGATTAAGAATATATAAATATATGGATGAGCAATGACTTAGCAGGCATAGGCAAGATGGTATAAAATACAGTATATACATATGGGATGAGTAATGCAAGATATGTAAACATCATTATTAAAGTGACTAGTGATCCATTTATTAAAGTGGCCAATGATTTCAAGTCTGCATGTAGGCAGCAGCCTCTGTGTTAGTGATGGCTGTTTAAGTCTGATGGCCTTGAGAGAGAAGCTATTTTTCAGTCTCTCAGTCCCAGCTTTGATGCACCTATACTGACCTCACCTTCTGGATGGTAGCGGGGTGAACAGGCAGTGGCTCGGGTGGTTGTTGTCCTTGATTATCTTTTTTTTTGCCTTCCTGTGACATCGGGTGCTGTGTGTGTGTCCTGGAGGGCAGGTAGTTTGCCCGTGGTGATGCGTTGTGCAGACCGCACCACCCTCTGGAGAGCCCTACGGTTGTAGGCAGTGCAGTTGCCGTACCAGGCGGTGATACAGCCGACAGGATGCTCTCAATTGTGCATCTGTAAAAGTTTGATAGGGTCTTAGGTGACAAGCCAAATTTCTTCAGTCTCCTGAGGTTGAAGAGGCCTTCTTCACCACACTGTCTGTGTGCATGGACCATTTCCGTTTGTCTGTGACGTGTACGCCAAGGAACTTAACTTTCCACCTTCTCCACTGCTGTCCCGTCGACGTGGATAGGGGGGTGCTCCCTCTGCTGTTTCCTGAAGTCCACGATCAATGAATATCTTGTGGGGGACTTATTTTGACATGATGTAAGCAGAGAGGACGTGGGTCTAGAACAGACACACATTTGGAAAGTCTGTTAAGTAATATGTTCCTTTCAGATATTTTAACAAATTCCCCGGGCTTTTAATGACCAACCGTCCTGCCCACTGGCACAGTAAGTTGAAATGGAATTTTATTTAACTTCTGGCTTCCCGAAGACTGTTATTGTGCAACTCAATACAATAGGGAGCAACGCTGTAGGTTAAATCTATTTTAATTCAATCACTTGACAGCACCCCTTTTGATTTGAACAAAACCTTCTATACATATTTGCCCATTGTAGAAGTGCTCAGAACACTGACTTTTTGGACCTGAATGTCAAAACAGTCAAGAGACAAAGGTGGTTGAAGTTGACCCATTTTGCATACCATGAAACATCCAGGTCTTCACCACTGTAATGGATAAACGGTTGAGATTCATATCATTTGAAAGCTTACAAACAGGGTTGTCAAATAGTTTTTATAATTTCTTACAAAAAAAAAATATACACACACTACCGGTCAAAAGTTTTAGAACACCTACTCAAGGGTTTTTATTTTTACTATTTAATACATTGTAGAACAATAGTGAAGACATCAAAACTATGAAATAACACACATGGAATCATGTAGTAACCAAAGAAGTATTAAACAAATCAAAATATATTTGAGATTCTTCAAATAGCCACCCTTTGCCTTGATGATAGCTTTGCACACTGTTGGCATTCTCTTGACCAGCTTCATGAGGTAGTCACCTGGAATGCATTTCAATTAACAGGTGTGCCTTGTTAATTTGTGGAATTTCTTTGCTTAATGCGTTTGATCCAATCAGTTGTTGTGACAAGGTGGTGGTGGGGGGGTATACAGAAGATAGCCCTATTTGGTAAAAAAKCAAGTCCGTATTATAGCAAGAACAACTCAAATAAGCAAAGAGGAATGACAGTGCATTACTTTAAGACATGAAGGTCAGTCAATACAGAACATTTTTACAACTTTTAAAGTTGCAGTCGCAAAAACCATCAAGAAACTGGCTCTCATGAGGACCGCCACAGGAATGGAAGACCCAGAGTTACCTCTGCTGCAGAGGATAAGTTCATTAGCCCTAATAAATGCTTAATAGAATTCAAGTAACAGACACATCTCAACATCAACTGTTCAGAGGAGGCTGTGTGAATCAGGCCTTCATGGTCYAATTGCTGTGACGAAACCACAACTAAAAGGACACCAATGAGAAGAAGAGACTTGCTTGGGCCAAGAAACACGAGCAATGGACATTAGACCGGTGGAAATTTGTCTGGTCTGGAGTCCAAATGGGAGATTTTTGCTTCCAACAGCTGTGTCTTTGTGAGATGCTGTGTGGGTGAACGGATGATCTCTGCATGTGTATTTCCCACCATGAAGCATGGAGGAGGTGGTGTTGGGGTGCTTTGCTGGTGACACTCAGTGATTTATTTAGAATTCAAGGCACACTTAACCAGCATGGCTACCACAGCATTCTGCAGCGATACGCCATCCCATCTGGTTTGCGCTTAGTCCCACTATCATTTGTTTTTCAACAGGACAATGACTCAACACACCTCCAGGCTGTGTAAGGGCTATTTTACCAAGAAGGAGAGGGATGGAGTGCTGCATCAGATGACTTGGCCTCCACAATCCCCCAACCTCAACCAAATTGAGATGGTTTGGGATGAGTCGGAGCGCAGAGTGAAGGAAATGCATCCAACAAGTGCTCAGCATATGTGGGAACTCCTTCAAGACTGTTGGAAAAGCATTCCAGGTGAAGCTGGTTGAGAGAATGCCAAGAGTGTGCAAAGCTGCCATCAAGGCAAAAGGTGGCTACTTTGAAGAATCTCCAATATATATTTTGATTTGTTTAACACTTTGTTACTTCATGATTCCATATGTTATTTTATAGTTTTGTCTTCACTATTATTCTAAAATGTAAAAATAAAGAAAAACCTTTGAATGAGTAGGTGTTCTAAAACTTTTGACAGGTAGTGTGTCTGTATACACGCACACACACAGTACATTCAGAAAGGATTCAGACCCCTTGACTTTTTCCACATTTTGTTACATTACAGCCTTGTTCGAAAATTGATTAAATCGTTTTTTTCCCAACCTCAATCTACATTGAGCAAATGTATAAAAAATAAAACTCACATTTACATAAGTGTTCAGACACTTTACTCAGTACTTTGTTGAAGCACCTTCGGCAGCAATTACAGCCTAGAGTTTTCTTGGGTATGACACTACCAAATTGGCACATCTGTATTTGGGGAGTTTCTCCCATTCTTCTCTGCAGATCCTCTCAAGCTCTGTCAGGTTGGATGGGGAGCGTTGCTGCACGTCTATTTTTCAGGTCTCTCCAGAGTTGTTCGATCGGGCTCAAGGACATTGAGACTTGTCCCGAAGCCACTCCTGCGTTGTCTTGGCTGTGTGCTTAGGGTTGTTGTCCTGTTGGAAGGTGAACCTTCACCCCAGTCTGGGATCTTGAGCACTTTGGAGCAGGTTTTTATCAAGGATCTCTCTGTACTTCTTTGCCTCGACCCTGACTAGTCTCCCAGTCCCTGACGCTGAAAAACATCCAACAGCAGGATGCTGCCACCACCATGCTTCACCGTAGGGATAGTGCAAGGTTTACTCCAGGTGTGACGCTTGGCATTCAGGCCAAAGAGTTCAATTTTGCTTTCATCAGTCCTTTAGGTGCTTTTCGGCCACTCCAAGCGAGCTGTCATGTGCCTTTTTTACTGAGGAGTGGCTTCCGTCTGGCCACTACCTTAAAGGCCTGACTGGTGGAGTGCTGCAGAGATGGTTGTCCTTCTGGAAGGTTCTCCCATCTCCACAGAGGAACACTAGAGCTCTGTCAGAGTGACCATTGGCTTCTTGGTCACCTCCCTGACCAAGGCCCTTCTCCCCCGATTGCTCAGTTTGGCTGGGCGGCCAGCTCTAGGAAGAGTTTTGGTGGTTCCAAACTTCTTCCATTTTAAGAATGATGGAGGCCACTGTGTTCTTGGAGACCTTCAATGCTGCAGAAATGTTTTGGTACCCTTCCCCAGATCTGTGACTCGACACAATCCTGTCTCGGATCTCTACGGACAATTCCTTCGARCTCATGGCTTGGTCTGACATGCACTGTCAACTGTGGGACTGTCCAATCAAGTGAATTTACCACAGGTGGACTCCCAAGTTGTAGAAAAATCTCATGGAAAATCAATGGAAACGGGATGCATCTGAGCTCAATATCGAGTCTCATAGCAAAGGGCCTGAATGCATATGTAAATAAGATATTTKTGTTTTATTTTTMATAAATTTGCTAAAATTTCAAAACAGTTTTTGCTTTGTCATTATGGAGTATTGTCAAGGGGTCTGAATACTTTTCGAAAGCACTGTATATTTTTGTAAAGTACATTATTTCACCCACCCTGTATTCAAGAGTATGTTCTGTCACAACTGATGGCGGTTACAACACAACCTCAGATGATGTAACACAACCAACCTCAGGGTCTAAGTAAGCTAAAACATATGGGTGAAAATCGGAGTTTACAAATTTTGGGACAATTGATGTTAAAGGTTACATTTTTATTACAAAACATTTTCCAACCCTGTTTGATATCTAAATGCTTACAATCTCAACTGTTTATCTTTTCCAGTGATGAAGAGATGGATGTTTCATGGTATGGTGGGGTATGCAATTGGGTCAACTTTGAGCACCTCTATCTCCTGAATACTTTGGCAATCAGGTCCAAAAAGTCKATTTCTGAACATTTCTTCCATGGGCAAACGCATATGGAAAGTTTTGTTTAAATCAAAAAGGATGCTGTGAAAAAGTGATTGAATAAATACACCAGCATTGCTAATAGCTAAGGGTTACACTGCTCTACTGAACCTAGATCTGCCACGCCAGCATATGGGGATTTCACAATGGGGGATTTATTACTGCTAAATAGCTAACAAAATGGCTACACGGACTATCTGCATTGATCCTGACACTCCAACACACACACACTCGCGTGCACACACTTCATTTGTTCACACACAACACTCCACACATTCATACCTACTCTACACACACACACTCGCATACAATCATCATACTCTGCTGCTACTCTGTTGATCTTATATCCTGACGCCAAGTCACCTTACCCCTATACCAGCGGAGGCTTCTGAGGGGAGGATGGTTCATAATAAATGCTGAAACAATGTGTTTGATGTATTTGATACCATTCKACTAATTCCTCTCCAGCCATTACCATGAGCCCGTCCTCCCCAATTAAGGTGCCACCAACCTCTTGTGCCCTCTCCATATCTAGCCCTACCACGCCAGTATTCCTGCACATTGTAAATATGGTATTGGTACTGACCCTGTATATACAAAAGTATGTGGACACCCCTTCAAATTTGTGGATTTGGCTATTTCAACCACACCCATTGTTGACAGGTGTATAAAATAGAGAACACAGCCGTGCAATCTCCATAGACAAACATTGGCCTTACTGAAGAGTTCAGTTACTTTCAATGTGGCACCGTCATAGGATGCCACCTTTCCAACAAGTCAATTCGTCAAGTTTCTGCCCTGCTAGAACTGCCCTGATCAACTGTAAGTGTTGTTGTTGTGAAGTGGAAACGTCTAGGAGCAACCGGCTCAGCCACGAAGTGGTAGGCCACACAAGCTCACAAAACGGGACCGCCGAGTGCTATAGTGCGTAAACATTCTGTCCTCGGTTGCAAAACTCACTACCGTGTTCCAAACTGCCTCTGGAAGCAACGTCAGCATAAGAATTGTTTGTTGGGATCTTCATGAAATGGGTTTCCATGGCCGAGCAGCTGCACACAAGCCTAAGATCAACATGCGCAATGCCAAGCGTCGGCTGGAGTGGTGTAAAGCTCGCCGCTATTGGACTCTGGCGCAGTGGAAACGCGTTCTCTGCACTGATGAATCACACTTCACCATCTGGCAGTCTGACGGATGACTCTGGGTTTGGCGGATGCCAGGAAAACGTTACCTGCCCCAATACATAGTGCCAACTGTAAAGTTTGGAGGAGGAATCATGGTCTGGGGCTGTTTTTTCATGGTTCCGGCTAGGCCACTTTGTTCTGGTGAAGGGAAATCTTAACGCTACAGCAAACATTGACATTCTAGACGATTCTGTGAATCCAACTTTGGCAACAGTTTGGGGAAGGCCCTTTCCTGTTTTCAGCATGACAATGCCCCCGTGCAGAAAGCGAGGTCCATACAGAAATGGTTTGTTGAGATTGGTGTGGAAGAACTTTGACTGGCCTGCACAGAGCCCTGACCTCAACCCCATCGAACACCTTTGGGATGAATTGGAACGCTGACTGCGAGTCAGGCCTAATCGCCCAACATCCGTGCCCACAGCAATGTTCCAACATCTAGTGGAAAGCCTTCCCAGAAGAGTGGAGGTTGTTTTTAGCAGAAAAGGGGCGACCAACTTCATATTAATGTTCTTATTTCTCATGTTCTTATTTATGTTTCTCGTGTGTTCTTGTTCTACTTTGTTTTATAGTATTTTTTTTCTTTTACTACTGATATTGATTACTGCATTGTTGGGAAAGAGCTTGCGCACCAGACAATAAAACTTGAAACTAACATGTAATTAACACGTCACCTTCCATTTTCTTGTCCCTCTCAAATCTCCTCCTTTGGTTACTATTTGTCCACTTTTCTTCCTCTGTCAGACTGCCCTTCACCTGGCTGTCATAGTGGACCAGTCCCAGTTTGTGCGAGGGCTGCTGTGGGGTGCTGCGAGCGCTGAGCTCCAGGAGAGGGGAGGGAACACACCGCTGCACCTGGCTGTCAGGGAGCTGAGGCAGGACTGTGTACGAGAGATCACCTCCAACTGCCAGAGCACTGACTACCTGCATGTCACCAACTACTCAGGTACACGGATCACCCCGAGGACATGGAGCCAGTTATTTTAACGTTAGAAACTCTGCATCCCTGCTTACCTTTGTTTCTCTATTTGTAATGTCACCCTCCCTTCCGCTCTCTCTTCTCTTTCAGGGGTGAGTGCACTGCATTTGGCAGTACAGAGGGGCAAAGAGGACATAATCAGCATGCTGATTGATGCAGGAGCCAATGTTAACCAGAGGGTGAGTAGCCCACATTAGTTACTGTATCAGACTGATGAAGACAGAGTGGGTCCTCTATGCCCGCTAGGTTCCAACATGCCTCAGTACTTCATCCATCAAACTCATTATTAAAGGTCCCCTTACCTAATGAGCAAGATAATTACACTTAAAGGTTATGATGATGCCTCTCTCCCCTCCTACCCCCCCAGGACKTGGGCTCAGGCCGCTCCCCTTTACACTGGGCCGTTGAGTCCCAGAGCCCCAGGCTGGTGCAGCTGCTGCTGCAGGGGGGGGCCAATGTAGACCAGCCCTCCTATGCAGGCCACACGGCCCTCTACTGCGCCCTGCACAGGCCCAACAAGGAGGTACAGGCCCTGCTCAAGGCTAGAGGGGCCTCTGACACACAGGTCCAGGATGAAGAGGATGAGGAAGCAGAGGAGAGGGAGAGCGAAGATGTGAGGGGGGTCTGGGGCAGTTACAGTTAGCATTGTACATGTTTGAGCACACATTGTCTATCATGGCTGTAAGTGTTATTATTGGGTTTATGACTCCATGACGATTAACTCTGCTCTTCTGTTTTCCTCCTGTAGGAAGAGTTTGATGACGTTGTTATCAATGGACAACGAGTGCACTAACCATGAACATGGACACTAAGCCACATGGAGTCATGGCGCTGCTGTTGGGCTAAGCTATAGATGTAGATTGTGTGGTTCGTGTATGTATGTGTGCCTGTAAATTGTATATATCAAGGCTGCTGGGGAACTCCAGTTCTCAACCCAGTCAGGAACTAAGTTGTTCGAATTAGCTTATCACAGTTGTTCCTGCTTCAAATTAGTTCCCTTAAATTGTGCAGAGGGCAAGCTAATATTAGTTGGATCACATGGGTTTTAGTGTCTATCTGGAGCTAAGCTTGCCAAGACTAGTGTTGCCTACTCTAAGCATGGGAGAATGATCCAACCATGGACTCAGCTGTGTGCTGTCAAACTCAAATCATGGCCCCGCCCACTAGTGGCCACATCTCTTGTACATGTCCCACCCCACCGTTGGCTCACATGCAACTCCACTGCTCAGATGGGCTGCTGATACCCATCTTCAGGGTAATCTATGGTGCAAAGTCAGAAAAGGTTTTGATGTCTAAATACCCAGTAACACATTGATACTGCAGTGTGCTGTAACACAGACCAGTTGGATTAGATTTGTCTATTATTATTTTTTAAATATGTCTCTATAAGCTAAAAAATTGCAGCTCGATTAAGTTCTCAAATAACCCATACTGTATGTTTTAAGTTCAAGCTATTGCTAAGGGGCAGATATAGCTGGCATTTGGGGACTTCCCCCCCCCCCCCCCCCCTGTTTAAATAACCACTTGATGATTATTTTATTGCCTCTGATGGTGATCTTTAGCTGCATGGATTTATATAAAAAAATTCTCAATGCTAATTGTGAAATTAGGCTATAGATAAGAGATGTGGGTTTGGGATTAAAGTAGTTGGATTATCTGAGATGTTTGCATTATTAACGGTTCAGGGTTAGGGGAAGATGTGAATGTACATCAGGTAGAGGTTAATGCATGCCAAGGTAAGTAGTTCATTTGGGATGGAAAGAGAAAGGAGGGGCAAACTCAACACATTGGTACTAAATCATCTTTGCTTCCAGTTGAAAAATAAATTATAATTTCACTTATTCGAGAACCTCTGCAAGTCTACATGAATTGATATTTGACCTATCGCATGGGTGAAGTGATCCAACTATTTCAGTAATGGATCAATCCCTGAACAGGAGTGCTCTAACCAGGGCCTGATTGTCCCTGGAGTGATGTTGTCATTCAGTCCATTTTATGTACAGTTCACCAATTAAAGACGGAACTACAAGAAGCAAACACAGGGACCCACCCAGAACAAGGGTTGGAGATCCCTGGTCTAAAAGAATCTGGTGTATATTCGCTTTGTGCATTTTGCCGTTTTTGTATTATTTTGAAGGATTGACTGGTGATTTGACAGGCTAGGACGCCTCTGTGTTTGCTCGTCAGCAGGAGCATGGTGTCTACATGATTATTGTAATTAAAACTAAAATAAATACAGTATTAAGAGGCTGTGCAGTGTCTGCTGTTTATTCTCACTGAACACGCAAAAGTATAGATTCTGATTCAGTTGTAGTTTAACTTTACTTCCATGCGCTACTTTGATACAGTTACAGCATCCGGAACCCGAGGCTATGTTATGCATACTTTCATGGTTTAACTTGCAAAGAGTTTGACACAGCTCTTAGAGACTTACCCAGAAAAACTGCTTCTATGAAGCATTGACTCAGATGTGTGAATACTTATGTAAATTAGATATTTCTGCATTTATTTGCAAACATTTCTAAAAACATATTTTCACTTTGTCATTATGGGGTATTGTCTGTAGACAATATGTCGGGGTTGTACTGGAGATGAATATGAATGAAGGTCGACAATTTCGAAAAGTCCCTTTTTAAACAGATTTTTTTTTAAATTTTGGAACAGATGAAAACGTATTATATAGTTACAAAATATGGAATACTCTGAGTAGGCTGGGCAAACCCAATTTGTTGATTTCTTGCATATCATCAAAATTAATCAATTGCAGCACGTTTTTTGACTCATTCAGCAGTTTTTACCTGCTTAAGTACAATACCATTGGAAATTAATGTTGAAAGTTCTATTAATATTCCTAAAACGTAAATAGAAAATTATGCTTTCGCTGCTTCCCGTTGACAAGACATTTTGATAAATAGACCAATGTCAAAACACAGCTTTAAAAACCTCTTAGATGGGGACTTGCATAGTTCTGGTACCGGTTCCGTTCAACATTTTCACTTATAAATCGACCTGTGAACACCATTGAGCAATAGCCCTTGTTCCCACGGACACAGTAGTACCGTATATTTTATGTGCCTGTGTGAAATCTGAAACAACTTGACGCTGGGATGTCCTTCCTACCGTTTCATTCGCTCTTCCGACTCCTTCAACTCCTGGCTGAACCCTATGTCACAGCCACTGACAAAGCACATGCCTGCAATCCTTTATTGCATTAATAAAAAATAATTCATAGATTTTAAGACCCCAAAAATACGTTCTGTTTGTCATAGATGGACAAGATTAATATGATATGAAAGGAAAGTTCATAACGAATTCAGGAAGCCAAGCTAGAGCTCTGTGTGACATTCACAGTGGTGGGGGCAGATGTTTTGATCAAGAGAGACCTTTAGAAATATGTACATTTTCTCAAACAGTAAACATATATGTATTTTACAGTTATAAGGATGGTGAAATCTTATAGTTTGGAGTTTTATAATTGTATTATACTATATTTAGAATGTCATTTTAAGCCTTATTCATACTGTTTTGTTGAAAAGAAAACGCGTCATACAATATTTCACATTTTCATCATATTTGTACTGTGTACTTGAGCTTGTGTCCTCAAAAGTCACTGCACGTCAGCAATTTATAACTATTTTTTTACCAGAAAGGTGAGATTTTAACCTCTCTTGGAGTATGCAGCATTACTAGTTATTGTTCATAGTCCTCTCATTATAAGTAATTACTTTCGGGGGTAACGTAGATTACATTTTAAATTACATGTAGTTACAATTAAAAGGTTTTAACGTGTCCAAATCAATAACAAATATGCAGAAATGGTTTGTGATTATATTGAAAACCTAAACTGTACTATCTACACATACTGTACATGTGCGAAAGTAGTACTCTTGACCAATCACCGATGAAGGGGCATAGACTTTGGCTACCGAACTTCGACTTGCCTCAAGAAAAACGGTTGTGTGCTCGAACAGCCAGAAAAAAACCCTGCCGAAGACCAAAACGAAACTAAAATAAATACATGCTCAAACTGTTTAGAGTAGGATGCACACGGTAAAGTTTACTGTATGCCTACCAWGCTCAAACTGTTTTGACTGGGAAGCATACGGTATGCTTCCCAGTCAAAATAGTTTGCGCAGATATTATGACAACATTTTGTGATGTTTTTGTTTGTTTTGGTCTTCAGCAGTTTTTTTTTTTACAACTGTTCGTGAATTATTTTTGAGGCAAATCGAAGTTCGGTAGTCGAAGTTCGGTAGCCGAAGTCTACGTCCCTTGGTCGTTATTGGTCAACAGTACTACTCATAGCAGGAGTGGAAACATAATGAAGTGTTTGTTGTCATTCAACGAGAGACAACTAGTTTTCATGCATTTTTTCATGCTAGTAGATACCATAGACTTCCAGTCATTGCGCTAACTTTAGTTAGCATTGGCTCGCGAAACTACCTCTAACTCATGGATACATACAAATGGTATCCATGAGTTCATCTGACTGGAAAAGTAGATAAAGTGCTTCATTGACAAAATCCTGTAGAGTCCCTTTAATTAAAGGATGACAGTAAATGAAGCAAACACGTCTGTGTTTTCAATAATCACATATTTCTTAGTTTAACCATTTTTGAGATTTAAAAAATGATCTTTTGCACAATCTAACTGGGCGCTCTACAAAGAGCTCCCATAGTGACTGTGCATCTGCCCATTCATTCGACTTTCCTACTCTGAGGGTGGTACTGACTTTCTTTGCAACCAATTATTTTAACTAGATGGTAACTTTAGATTAAGTAAAGTTGTGGGACTTGTTTTAGCTCTTTAAAGGTATTTTTGTGGAATTTGAAGATTTTTTACTATTTAAAGCAAAGCAGTTACATATAGTCAAAGTTATATTTAGTAAAATAATTGGTCAGAATACTTCGATAGACTACTACAGTATATCAACCTTATAACTTGGGGTTGTGGGACAGTTAAATCACCCAAATGTCTGAGCTACAGTTATTGCGTGTGAAAATGGAAAGAAGACAAAGCTGTTGGACAAAGTTGGACAAAGCAAGCTTCTGTCAGAAGATGGGCAGCAATAAAAGGCAGGATCATGTGGACCACAGAAATATAATTAATTCCATTTCTATAACACTTAGGAAAGCAAAGCAACTCTGAATCATTCATGCTGTGGGTCTCATCTAAATATATGCATGCTTCACTTTTTTTTTAAATGTTCTAGGTAAATGAAGTTTGATTTTATTTGAATGATGATGTAATGATCAAACAGTTTTGTTGGAAATTCATAGGTCTGCTGCTCAAGGTCAGATAGAAACTAACATTTTATTATAGTTTTTCAAGTTAAGTTTTTAATGTAACATGCACAAGTACAGTGAAATGCATTTATTGCAAGCTCTAAACCCAACAATGCAGTAATCAATATCAATGTAGCACTAAAAATAACATAAGGTAGAACAGAAAGACACAAATAAAAATAAGAACATGAGAAAGTAAGAAGCTAGATACAGGGTTAGTTCCAATACCATATTTACAATGTGCAGGAATACTGGASTGATAGAGGTAGATACACTATATATACAAAAGTTTGTGGACACCCCTTCAAATTAGTGGATTCGGCTATTTCAGCCACACCTGTTGCTGACAGGTGTATAAAATCGAGCACATGCCATGTAATCTCCATAGACAAACATTGGCAGTAGAATGGCCTACAGAAGAGCTCAGTGACATTCAACGTGGCACCGTCATAGGATGCCACCTTTCCAACAGGTCAGTTTGTCAAATTTCTACCCTTCTAGAGCTGCCCCGGTCAACTGTAAGTGCTGTAATTATGAAGTGGAAACGTCTAGGAGCAACAACAGCTCAGCCGCGAAGTGGTAGGCCACACAAGCTTACAGAATGGGATCGCCGAGTGCTGAAGTGCGTAAAAATTGTCTGTCCTCGGTTGCAACACTCACAACCGTGTTACAAACTGCCTCTAGAAGCAACATCAGCACAATAACTGTTCGTCTGGAGCTTCATGAAATGGGTGTCCATGGCCGAGCAGCCGCACACAAGCCTAAGTTCACCATGCGCAATGCCAAGCGTCGGCTGGAGTGGTGTAAAGCTCGCCGCCATTGGACTATGGAGCAGTGGAAACGCGTTCTGTGGAGTGATGAATCACGGTTCACCATCTGGCACTCCACCGAACAAATCTGGGTTTGGCGGATGCCAGGAGAACGCTACCTGCCTGAATTCCTAGTACCAACTGTAAAGTTTGATGGAGGAGGAATAATGGTCTCGGGCTGTTTTTCATGGCCACTTAGTTCCAGTGAAGGGAAATCTTAACGCTACAGCATACAATAACATTCTAGACGATTGTGTGCTTCCAACTTGGGGAAGGCCCTTTCCTGTTTCAGCATGACAATGTCTCTGTGCACAAAGCGAAATCCTTACAGAAATGGTTTGTTGAGATCGGTGTGGAAGAACTTGACTAGCCTGCACAGAGCCCTAACCTCAACTCCATTGAACACCTTTGGGATGAATTGGAACGCCGACTGCGAGCCAGGCCTAATCGCCCAACATCAGTGCCCGACCTCACTAATGCTCGTGGCTGAATGGAAGCAAGTCCCCGCAGCAATGTTCCAGCATCTAGTGGAAAGCCTTTCCAGAAGAGTGGAGACTGTTATAGAAACAAAGGGGGACCAACTCCATATTAATGCCTATGATTATAGAATGAGATGTTCGCTGAGCAGGTGTCCACCAGTGGTGTAAAGTACTTAAGTAAAAATACTGTTGAGTACTACATAAGTAGTTTTTTGGGGTATCTGTACTTTACTTTTTTTTATWACAACTTTTACTTCACTACATTACTAAAGAAAACAATGTACTTTTTACTCCATACATTTTCCCTGACACCCAAAAGTATTTGTTACATTTCGAATGCTTGGCAGGAAAGGAAAATGGTCCAATTCACACATTTATCAAGAGAACAAACCTGGTCATCCCTACTGCCTCTGATCTGGCCGACTCACTAAACACACATGCTTCGTTTGTAAATTATGTCTGAGTGTTGGAGTGTGCCCTTGGCTATCCGTAAATAAAAAAACAAGAAAAATGTGGCATCTGGTTTGCTTAATATAAGGAATATGAAATGATTTATACTTGTACTTGTACGTTTGAAACTTAAGTATATTTTAGCAATTACATTTACTTTTGATACTTAAGTATATTTAAAACCAAATACTTTTAGACTTTAACTCAAGTAGTACTTTACTGGGTGATTTTCACTTGAGTCATTTTCTATTAAGGTATCTTTACTTTTACTCAAGTATGACAAATGGGTACTTTTTCCACCACAAAAGTGTACTTTTGGTCCTATATAGAGTATGTATCGGGTAAGGTGACTAGGCATCAGGATATATGATAAACAGAGTAGTATCAGCATAAATTATGATTGTATGGGAGTGCGTGTGTGTGTAGCGTCAGTATACATGTGTGTGCATGTTATGTTTTGTATTGGACTGTCAGTGTGCATAACTGTGTAGAATCCTGTGAGTGTGTAAAGATGACAAAAATAAAATACAAGGGTCAACTCAGATAGTCCGTGTAACAATTCTGAAAGGTATTTAGCAGTCTTATGGTTTCGGGATAGAAGCTGTTCAGGAGCCTGTTGGTGTTGGACTTAATTAACCGGTACCACTTGCCGTGCAGAAGCAGAGCACAGTCTATGGCTTGGGTGGCTGGAGTCTTTGACGACTTTCCGGGCCTTCCTTTCACACCGCCTGATATACAGGTCCTGGATGGCAGGGGGCTCGGCTCCAGTGAAGTACTGGGCTGTTGTAAGAAATGCTGTCTTCATTGACCTTAACACATAGCTATAATACTGTTATAATGCCTTCCTTATTAAAGCAGACTTTGTTGCAAACATCTGGCTACACCCCACAGTTAAACACGTTCTGCCCGTAACAGATACTAACCTCACTCCCACACGCAGGGGGAGGATGGCTGACTCAGCCTTTTATGACCACTGATAAGGCAGGAATGCCATTATACGAGCAGCACACGCACATGCAACACACACACAACACCCTTGTTTCAGGCTGGGTTTCCAAGAACAAAGAACAGTGCCAAGAACCAATGAGGCATTGATGCCAGCGTGGAGGGGACGGGCCTCCACTTACAACGACCAATCAGGAGCACGAACTACAGAACTCCTACGTCATTCACTGTATAAAATATACTGCACAATATGTTTCGGGACTCGCTCCTGATAGTTCCTTCTGAGCTAAAATGAACGAGTCCGTGCACGTTTTGCTCAGATATCTTTACATCCGAATAAACTGTCTTACTATATACCGATCCACCCTGTCCAGCGTCTTGACTTGGTCTCATTTCTCTAGTAACGAATCATCAACACTGTCCACACCACTCTCTGCAGCACCATTCGATCGAGGGTGGTGTTGTTGCCATTGCCATCTCAGACAAAACATTTTGCTCATTAAAATTCCTAGAATGTCTCTTTATAATAATATGTAAACTACCTAAATATTGCTCACACATTATTATAAAGATACATTTTAGGAATTTMAATGAGCACATTTTTTCTGAGCTGGGGTTGAGTGACTTGGGGATTGTGTCAAATATCACTGATGTGGATCAGGCCCCTAACCCTTCATTTTTTTATTTCCCTGTTTAAAGGGTAAAAGACTGATGTAATCCTTGGTTTACGCATGAATTGTCGGAGAAATTACAGGAAAGAAATGTAGCTTGGGCTAAGGTTAGACGGACTGATTCTACATCTGATTGGCAGTCCTTCAGAGATTTGAGAAACAGATGTCTATCCCTGGTTTCAAAAGCAAAATCATTATATTTCTTGAATTATTTTTCAGAGTGGTGGTAATCCAGCCAACTTTTGGAAAGTGGTCAAATCCTTTAAACAAAACTCCACCCCCTCGTTGCCCCAGCAGGTTGACAGCCTCTGGTCTGATGTACTTTGCTAAAAAACATAGGGGCTGATTCACTTGATTCCTTCTTATTGCAGCTCTCTGCCCCACTTATTGCAGAACCACTGACCTATATGTTTTACTTGAAAATTGTTTCTGGTGTTATCTCGAAGATATGGCAAGCGGCAAATGTCCTCCCACTACATAAAGGAGGAGATCCTTCTGACTTAGTTAACTCCCGTCCAATTTCCAAATTATGTTGCCTTTCCAAAGTTTTAGAATCCCATATACTAACTTTCAGCAAAAACTTTAACTTCTCCCTCTATTTTTAATGTGCACCAATCCTGTTTTAGATCTGGACATTAACAAGTGTAGCAGCTGAAACTGTGCTATGATGATGTGTTAAATTGTTAAATCATTGTGCTGCCTTATTTATAGACCTTTCCAAGTCCTTCAATACTGTTGACCATCACATTGTTATTCAAAGGTTGACTGAAATAGGCCTGGATCAAGCTTCTTGCAAGTGGTTTGAAAACTATCTGTCAGACAGGACTCAATGTGTGATCTCTGGTGGTGTTAAGTCTAGTTTTCTGGATATCACACAAGGTGTACCTCAGGGGTCGGTACTAAGACCTGTTCTCTTTACTATTTATTTAAATAATAGTCTATCTGTTAAAACTTGTGATATTCATCTGTACGCAGATGACACTGTTATGTATGCCATTGCCCCAACTGTTGAACAGGCTATATTAGAATCTGCAATCTGACCTTGTTACCATTCAGAAAGCCCTGGTTGGTTTAAAACTTGTACTTAATGCGATCAAGACGAAATACATGTTGTTCTCTAGTTCTCGCAAGAATGTTTCAGATGGACTACATATTTATAATTGGATTGTTTCTCCCATTGATCGGGTTCCCGCCTACAAATATCTGGACATCTGGATTGACAAAGACTTAATGTTTAAAAAACATACGGATGACCTAGTTAAAAAGCTAAGATTTAATGTGGGCTACTTTTTTATAAATAGATTGGCTGGTCCTCATTAAAGTCACGTAGATCAATGTATTACTCCCTTTTTGTTCACAAAGCCCTACTACACAAGCTTCCAATTTACCTAACTTCGTTGCTAACGTATAAAAGAATGAGATAGCAAACCCATTTACAGGGTTGGTTAACTCTTCAGAATCCTCAGATCTTCACGGAATTAGGTGAATCTGCTTTAAGTTTTCACGCTCCACATTTTTGGAATCATTTACAAAATTCATTACATTTGGATTCCCTGGTGCCACTAGGGCATTTTAAAACCCGGATGATAAATGGGTTCGAGGTGTGCAATTGTTTTGATTGATTGATATAGTAACCTGCTTATGATGGCTGTGATGTTAGTGATGTTCTGGTGTAGTGTACTTGTAATTTGCAATACTTTTTTGCTTTGTGGTCTCAGGGCACCATTGAAAATGAAACCCTGGTCTCAATTGGGCTCCACTGATTAAATAAAAGTTTACAGTAAAATAACAAGCAGTGATACAGCCTGTCAAGATGCTCTCAATGGTGCAGCTGTAGAACTTTTTGATGATTTGATGCCAAACCTTTTCAACTTCCTGAGGGGGAAGAGGCGCTGTCGTGCTTCCTTCACGACTGTGCGTGTGAGTGGACCATTTTAAGTCTTTAGTGATTTGGACACAGAAGAACTTGAAGCTCTTGACCAGCTCCACTGCAGCCCCGTTTCCTGTAGTCCACGATCAGCTCATTCGTCTTACTGACGTTGAGGGAGAGGTTGTTGTCCCGGCACCACACTGCCAGGTCACAGACCTGGCTGTGTGTAGGTCGTGTTGTCAGAAGACCCCCGATGTTGACTACCCTCACCACCTGGGGCTGGCCGATCAGGAAGTCCAGGTTCCAGTTGCAGAGGGAGGTGTTCAGTCCCAGGGTCCTAAGCTTGGTGATGAGCTTGGAGGGAACAATAGTGTTGAACGCTGAGACGTAGTCAATGATCAGTATTCTCACATAGGCATTCCTCTTATCTAGGTGGGTAAGGGTAGTGTGGAGCGCAATTGAGATTGCATCATCTATGGATCTGTTGGGGCAGTATGTCTGGTGTCTGGGATGAATAACCTTTCAAAGCACTTCATGATTACAGATGTGAGTGCTACAGGGCGGTAGTCATTGTGGCATAAAGCTTTAGAGTTCTTGGAAACAGGAATAATGGTAGTTATCTTAAGACATGTGGGGATTACAGACTGGGACAAGGAGAGGTTGAAAATTACAGTGAATATGCTTGCAAGCTGATCTGTGCATGCTCTGAGAACAGGCCCGTAGCCCTGCGAGTGTTGACCTGAATAAAGACCTTCCTCACGTAAGCCTCGGAGAGCGAGATCACCCAGCCCTCTGGGTTGGTGGGGGCCCTCAGGCACAGTGTTGTTATTGTCAAAGCATGCATAAAATCCATGGAGTTTGTCTGCAAGAGAGGCATCGTTGTGCAGATCATGGCTGGGTTTTCCTTTGTAATCCGTAATGGACTGTAGCCCTGCCACCTGCGGTGGGCGTCGGAGCCTGTGTAGTATGATTCCACCTTATTACTATATCATTGCGGGACTTGAACTTGTTCCTGTCCTTAGCCGTAGCCTCAGGGTTGTCTGTGATAGCTCTGTGTGTGGTAGCCCTGTCCTTAAGTTTAGCATCAGTGTTAATCCAGGGCTTTTGATTGGGGAAGAATATTCACTGTGGGGACAACGTCACCGATGCATTTCCTTATGAAGCTAGTGACGGCGGTGCTTAGCTCGATGTTATTGGCGGAGTCTGGGAACATATTAGAATAGCAGTGAAGTAGAGGAAGATGTCATACACTAAGTTTCTGTCTAGCCTGATGGGAAAGTGGTTAGAAGTTTGAAAGAAAAAAAAGCAGAAACCTACCCATGGCATCGACGTTCAGGCCCTAACCTACCCCGATTGCTCAACCCGAAATTAGAAATACAATAACTTTCTCCGCTAGTATCCAAAGCAGAATTGTCTCTGTCTGTCCTTTGCTCCCTGCGCTGCCCCATGTGCTCCTCTGCGTGTGTGAGTATCCTTAGCAACAAATGTCTAGCTTGAACGGTTCAAGAATTACTGTTGGTGGGTTATTTTATGCAAATGTATATAGTTACAAAAATMTTAAATTTAGGATAGCCTGAACATGTGAAAGTTGGTTTGTTCTCTCTAGCTTGAATGGCTCAATAGTTATTTTATGCAAATGAATAAAAATGTATGGAGTTAGACATTTCAAAGAATTTGAAGTTAGGATAGCCTGACTGTTTTAAAGTTGGTCTTGTAGCTTAATTGGCCAAAAGCGAAACCATTTMGAATATCTACCTCTGTATTCCTATGGTTCTCATTAAAACCCATGTAATTTATGCACATTTAATGGTTATAGTAAAAAAAAGTATGTATATAGTATAAAAAATATTTTGACAAGCAATCTAAGTATGGTCAGTCTGAACATCTCAACGTTGATTTGGAGTTGATAGCTTAAACAGTGAAAGAGGAGATAGACCTAGAATGTATTTTTTTCATTGTAGTCTATGGCCCCTTTTCAGCCATTGAAATGCATTGGTATCCATAGCAACGGCTCTGTTTGGGCTGCTCAACGATGAGACATGAGAGAGCTTTTAGCTGATGTTAGCTAGCTACTTTGTCACTAAACTCTGACAAACTGCAGTAACTCAGTAACTATTGATTGGTAGAAGATCGTTCTGTTCTGATTCCAGATTTAAATAGCTGAGCCCAAGATGTTATACTCTCTACGTTTTTGCGAGTATCCATAGCAATGTCTCCATTTGGGCTGCTACAGTTTTTGAATTTTACCTTTAGGGAGTCCCCAATGACCCCAGGGTCTCTTTCACAAGGGAGCCCTGCATATACAATTTGACGAGGCATGAGACAGCTGTTAGTTGGCGTTAACTAGCTACTGTTCGCCACTCAACTCAGACAAACAACTGTAACTTTTGATTGGTAGAAGATAATTCTGTTCTGCAAGTTTCCATTGCAATGGCTGTTTGGGCTGCTCAATGACGAAACAGAGAGCTGTTAGCTGGCGTTAGCTTGCTGCTTTTCATCACTCTAAACTCAGACAGCTGTAACTTTTGATTAGTAGTAAATAATTTTGTTCTGATTCCAGATTTGAATACCAAAGAAGTAGACAAAGATCTAATACGCTCTAACTTTTTGTCTAACTGATTGGGAAAGTGGTCCAAATTTAAGTTGTTTATAAAAAGTTCATAGAAATGTTATTGATGCAGTTAGTAAAACAGCTGTATTGTTTGATCGGTATGAGATTTTTGTTCCAATTTCAGTTTTGAATAGCAAAGAAGTAGAGGAAGAGTTCATATGCTCTAACTTTTTGTCAAAATGGTTGGGAAAGTGGTATCAGGTTTGTGTCAAAAGTTTCATTGTTCAAAGTAAATGGAATGCTAGAAGTCTGGGAGTTGATGTCACAATGGGACATTTAGAATGTTGAAGAAATCCCATGAAAGTGAAAAAGGACAAAAAGCTTAATAGTTTAAAAACAATATAATATATCAAAAAGTTGAATGCAAGCACACTGGTCCTGACTGTTCTGCACGTTTTAAAGTTTGAATGATGTTTCTAGCTTAAAACAATGTAAGAGAATGCTTCGCAAGCCCCACTAATAAGACTTATTATGACGAAGATTTAAAACTGGGACGTTTGCGTCGCAAGTCTCACCAATAAGAAGAAGTATGTTGAAAATTTTAAGTGGGGACTCTTTTAAATAGAGTCAATTCCAATAGGGCCTTGGTGAAATGTCTCCATTCTTATGAAAACTCTGATCTCCATTGAGGTACATGCTTTCATCATGCACCGTCCTCAGATGCCTTAGCAAGTCGTCATTTAGTTTAAAACTCTTTCCACAGCGAGTACAGAGGAAAGACTGCTGGGAGTGAAGAAGCTTATGTTTTGTTAGGGTGTGGCTGTGGTGGAAGACCTCCCCACACACACTGCAGCGGAATGGCCTTTCTTCTGTGTGGATGTTCCTGTGCTCCTGCAGCCCTTTCAGCTGAGCAAAGACATCCCCACAGTCTGTACAGGTATAAGGGGACTCACCTGTGTGGGTCCTCATGTGACATTTCAGATTATACTTGTCCCTAAACTGCTTTCCACACTCAGAGCAGCCTAGAGCCTTATTATGGCTCCTGCGGTGGTGGGTCAGGCATTTCTGAGAGGCAAAGACTTGGGCACAGTCAGGACAGATGAACTTAGGGAAGGCACTGCAACTGTGTTTGCTGAGAAAAGCAGCCCGTTTGTAGCTCTTACCACAGTCATGACAGCAGTGGCTTGGTCTATGGAAGGGATCTTCTTTGTTTTTCCGCTTCAGGCAGCAGGGTGTTTCTCCCTCTGTCTCGGCGGTGTTAGGGCTGGACGAGGAGATGACAGGGGCAGATACACCTCTCTTGGCCCTTCCAAAGACGGGCATCTGATTTGCTATGTTTCTAAGCTGACTTCTCTCAACATTCTCAGTATTTCTAGCCACATCAGCAGACTGTCCCATCTCAGAGGCTGACCTGATCTCATCCTCTACCTCAGCCTGGTTATTGTATTTTATCTCCTCCTTAATCCAGTCCTCATGTTCAGAAAAATTGTCTTCCTCAACCAAATCATCTTCCCCATCAAGTCTCCTCTCCTCACTATAAATGTCCTCCAGGTGTCTGGCATCTATATTGAAAGTACTGGACTGACAGACTTTAGAAAATTCTATCCTCTTCAGAAATAACCCTGGTCCTGTGACTTTCATCTTCTCACTGTTAACTTGATGTTCTGTAGGTCTGAAAATTAATGGAAATAGACAGCATATCAACAAATGCATTACAATAGACACACACTATTTGTAGTCAACATATTTAACACTTCCTTAATCTCTTTGGATGTGCAAGAAAGAAACACTCAAAACATGATCTGGCCCTACCCTGCTTCTTCCTCTCTCAGTTGTTCTGCAGGGTATCCCTCTCCATCAGTGTGGTTGTCCATCTCACTGCACTTATCCCCAGGTGTGTTGTTCAGGTACTCCTCAGCCATGTAGATAGCCTCCTCCATGTCCTGGGGGCACTGTTTCAGCACACAGTCTCCAACATGTGTGGGCAGGAGTGACACAAACCTCTGCAGGGCCACACACCTCACCACCTCCGCAGCCGTTCTCCTCTCAGGCCGAAGCCAGTGCTGGGCAGCACTTTCCAGTCCCTGCCCCAACTCCCTGGGCCCTCTCTCAGGGTCGTACCTCAGATAGCTGAAGTCCTCCTGCCGTCGGCTCTCTTCTGCCCTGACTTGGCTCTGCAGGCTGGCCCTCAGTGTCTCGTAGTTTGGCTCGCCTGACCTGAGGCACTCCCCGCCAAGGAGCCCCCACTTCACATTAGAAAGCCTGGAGTTGGAGTCTGCCTCCTCCAAAAGCAGCAGGTAGGCCTCAGGATCCTTCACCTCCTCCAGCTTCACATCTGGCTCCATTCTCCTGAGCTCCTCCTTCTCCAGTAACTGTGCCAGAGCCTCAGTCTGTATCTCCCCCTGTACAGCCAGGGCCTGTAGCTGCTGTCTGTGCACTGCTAGTAGGTTTGTAAATAACCGCACCACATCCATGATTCCACTCTTGGAGTCTCTAGCAACAGTCTGTGAAATATGAAATGATTATAAAAGTATGGTAATGACAGTACCACTGTGCAATGAAGATGGCTATTTGGGTGTATAATAAATCCTGTGAAAATAAAATATGTTGATAGCCAACTCTCAATGAGAGTTTCAAACACGTGATCCACGAGGTTGTGTTTAATGTGTTTATAAGGCTGTACATGTAGCTATGATCTAAGTTATAGCGTCTAGCTAGCTTGTTAATCTGTCTGGCACCACATTCAGATGTGTGCCTCATTTTCTCTCTGGATGAGGGCTAGCTGGCTAGCTAACGTTAGGTCAGTTAGGTGGGCTAGCTAGCCATGTTAGCTGACAATCCAGGCAAAATAGACAAATTCTACCATAAAATGTGATTATCAAGCTGACCAAAACCACATGTAGAAAGATAACGTTACTTACCGAGAGACTGGGCGTCTTTTTGTCTTTTACTCGTATTGTATTTCTTGCAAGTTAGCTAGCTAGCTACGTACGCCGTTTTTATTGTTGTTTCCAGGGGTACCATTTGATCGTGACAACGTATGCGTCTGCTGTGTGTAACATGATAAGCATTCCCGTCGTCTATTGTCCAAACATTATATGTAGCTAGCTAACGTTAGCTATTGAAACGTCCACGTCAAGTAATTAACCATCACAGGTAACTAGTAATTTATTAGTTATTTTCCATTCTTTTATAATCAATTTTGAGATAATATGTTCATTTTGATAGCGTTTTTTATTTTATATCGTCCACCCAGCTAACAACCAAGTCCTGGAACGTTTGTCCACCTTGCTAACGTTAGCTAGCTACTAGCTAAGTTTCAGTGATGGTACTGGAAATTTGACTAGTCTCAAATAATTAGCTAACAATTACTTTTCGGTGATATTAGATGCCTTTGTGATCGAGCTGGCAATTCCGACCCTTCCAGCTAGTGAAAAGTATTTTTTTACTGCCCTCACCATAGGCACCTGCAATCAATATGGATGTGGTTGAGTTCCTAGTGTCCCTGCTGGATGTGCATAAACAACAGCTGAAAGCGCTGACCAGACAGGGGGAGATCCAGGCCAAGGTCCTCAGCCAGCTTGTCAAGGATGGTTTGACCAGAACCCTTGACCGGCCTTCACCCCAGGATGTAGAGGAACAGAGAAGGCATAGGATGACACCAGGGAGAGATAAAGACCCGGAGGACTGGGGTGCTAGGCTTGATGGGCTGCTGCAAGAGGAGACACAGAAGAAGAATCAACTGATCAGACCCCAGGGGTTGTCTAATTCATTCCAGACCAGGGTACTGGGACAGATGTGGACTGTGGAGGACCAGAGCAGGCTGGACTTCTTGTCTCTGCGGTACGAACCCCAGAAGGGAGCCAGAGAGCTGGGGCAGAAGCTTGACTCAGCTGCTAAGCACTGGCTTAGGCCTGACCTAAGGACTGCTGCACAGGTAGAGCAGTGTGTTGCCATGGAGCAGTTTCTGTCCCTCTTGCCAAAGGAGGCTGGAGCCTGGGTGCAGAAGCAGCAGCCCAGGGATATGGAGGAAGCGATCAGCATGGCTGAGCAGCGGCTTGGGTCTGGTGTCTTCACCGTCTCCTCGCCTTCCCCTGACCGTACACAGAKAAACACAGCACAGGGCTCAACAGAGACACAAGAACAAGGGTAGGTAAATGTGTGGCATCTATTGAACTAATCATATCTGCAGTTATTCTATCATCCTCAGTGTCTTTAGTTTAATTGTTCAGTCACATGCAGATCCTAAGAACGATTCACTATGATTAATCTCATTTTTTGAATTTACAGGAGTGTCAAGATGCAGAGCACCAGTGATCACCCAGATGCTTTGACCAAGTCATTTCTCAACCAGCTGGAGACTCAAAAGTCTGCCCATTTCAGTCTAGAGATTCCAGACATGGGAGTAGCCAGCTACCAGGAGGAAAAGGATGAGCATAAGGTGGTCCCAGAGGAAGAGTCCATCTTTGTGTGTAAGCAGGAAGTGGAGGACCCTGACTGGCATCAGGAGAGTGCTCCGCCAGAGCCTATCCAAATGTATGGGAGCACAACAGGACATGAGAGCATGTCGGTGGACACACCTTACATCTCCCCTCCCAGACACAACTCTCTCTCCTCCACCATGTACACTCATCCAACACCCAGAGTGTCCAGTCAGATCCCCTCCCCACAGTCGCCTCCATCCCTTGCTCCTGATGTCTATCATCCACATGTTCAGGACAGCCCAGTGACAGACAGACTGCAGAGTAACAATCATTCTAGTGACGAGACGGAGCTTACTGCCAGGTACACAGGGCTTATCTCTGAAGATGGACAGCTGACCTGGGGGACCCTCCCGAGGGTTCCCTCACCCTCCTTCCACACTCGCCCACCCTCCCCCTCGCCCTCCCACCAGTGCCCAGACTGTGGCTGCTGCTTCACCCAGCAAAGGAGCCTGGAGGAGCACAGGAACATTCACACGGGGGCGAGGCCCTTCGTCTGTGGGGTGTGTGGCAAGGCCTTCTGCCACCGCCGCACTCTGAACAAACACACACGTATCCACTCCTGGGAGAGACCCTTTCAATGTACTGACTGTGGACAGACCTTCAAACTCAAAGACACCATGAAGAGGCACCAGGTGTCCCACAGCAGGCCAGGGACAGGGCCAGGGGCACGTCAGCTCTCTCACTCACCCTGATACTCTATCTAGCAGCTAGCTGCTCACTCAGCACTTCACCTCGCTGAGAGGAGGCCTCGTAGTAATCAGCACACAACAAGGACTTGAAGTAGGACTGGTCAGATGGCTTTCTCTGTAAATGTCCTAAATAGGCAGATTTGTGTGAGAAAGCTACCAGTGTTTTCTGTTGGCGTGTTCCATAAACAGAGGACACTGCTTTGGATTTCACAGGTGAACTGGTTGGTGGAACATCTCTCCCATGTTTCCATGTAAACAAGCTCAAATTACTTGTGCTTCATTGCTCCCTTTTTTTTGTAGAATGCCCTGCCATGGTCCAAGTTAGAGGTGTTTCATGCATTTGGATATTGTGATAGATACTCTTGAATAATTCTTTGTTATGCAGAATCGTTTTTTGTATTTAATTTAATTCTTCAGAAGAGCAGAGATCAGAACATTGTGTAACAATGTACTGTACTGCTTTATGTATTTGTTGTTTTATGCGTAGGATATATATATATACACAGTTGAAGTCGGAAGTTTACATACACTTAGGTTGGAGTCGTTAAAACTCGTTTTTCAACCACGCCAAAACTATAGTTTGTTCACAAGAAATTTGTGGAAAGTTGGTTAGGTCATCTACTTTGTGCATGACACAAGTCATTTTTCCAACAATTGTTTACAGACAGATTATTTCACTTATAATTCACTGTATCACAATTCCAGTGGGTCAGAAGTTTACATACACTAAGTTGACTGTGCCTTTAAACAGCTTGGAAAATGTCTTTATAAGCTTCTGATAGGCTAATTGACATCATTTGAGTCAATTGGAGGTGTACCTGTGGATGTATTTCAAGGCCTACCTTCAAACTCAGTGTATCTTTGCTTGACATCATGGGAAAATCAAAAGAAATCAGCCAAGACCTCAGGGAAGAAAAAAAAGAAATCCACAAGTCTGGTTCATCCTTCGGAGCAATTTCCAAACACCTGAAGGTACCACGTTCATCTGTACAAACAATATTATGCAGGTATGAACACCATGGGACCACGCAGCCGTCATACCGCTCAGGAAGGAGATGAGTTCTGTCTCCTAGAGATGAACGTACTTCGGTGCGAAAAGTGCAAATCAATCCCAGAACAACAGCAAAGGACCTTGTGAAGATGCTGGAGGAATCAGGTACAAAAGTATCTATATCCAAAGTAAAACGAGTCCTATATCGACATAACCTGAAAGGCCGATCAGCAAGGAAGAAGCCACTGCTCTAAAACTGCCATAAAAAAGCCAGACTATGGTTTGCAACTGCACATGGGGACAAATATCGTACTTTTTAGAGACATGTCCTCTGGTCTGATGAAACAAAAATAGAACTGTTTGGCCATAATGACCATCGTTATGTTTGGAGGAAAAAGGGGGAGGCTTGCAAGCCGAAGAGCACCATCCCAACCGTGAAGCACGGGGGTGGCAGTGTCATGTTGTGGGGGTGCTTTGCTGCAGGAGGGACTGGTGCATTTCACAAAATAAATGGCATCATGAGGAAGGAAAATTGTGGATATATTGAAGCAACATCTCAAGACATCAGTCAGGAAGTTAAAGCTTGGTCGCAAATGGGTCTTCCAAATGGACAATGACCCCAAGCATACTTCCAAAGTTGTGGCAAAATGGCTTAAGAACAACAAAGTCAAGGTATTGGAGTGGCCATCACAATGCCCTGACCTCAATCCCATAGAAAATATGTGGGCAGAACTGAAAAAGCGTATGTGAGCAAGGAGGCCTACAAACCTGACTCAGTTACACCAGCTCTGTCAGGAGGAATGGGCCAAAATTCACCCAACTCATTGTGGGAAGCTTGTGGATGGCTACCTGAAACGTTTGAGCCAAGTTGAACAATTTAAAGGCAATGCTACCAAATACTAATTGAGTGTATGTAAACTTCTGACCCACTGGGAATGTGATGAAAGAAATACAAGCTGAAATAAATAATTCTCTCTACTATTATTCTGACATTTCACATTCTTAAAATAAGGTGGTGATCCTAACTGACCTAAAAATGGAATTTTTACMKGGATTAAATGTCAGCAATTGTGAAAAACTGAGTTTAAATGTATTTGGCTAAGGTGTATGTAAACCTACGACTTCAACTGTGTATATATATATAGTTCAATAGTTTGGGGTCACTTAGACATTTCCTTGTTTTCCATGAAAACATACCTGAAATGAGTTGCAAAATGAATAGGAAATATAGTCAAGACGTTGACAAGGTTATAAATAATGATTTTTAATTGAAATAATAATTGTGTGCTTCAAACTTTGCCTTCGTCAAAGAATCCTCCATTTGCAGCAATTACAGCCTTGCAGACCTTTGGCATTCTAGTTGTCAATTTGTTGAGGTAATCTGAAGAGATTTCACCCCATGCTTCCTGAAGCACCTCCCACAAGTTGGAATGGCTTGATGGGCACTTCTTACGTACCATACGGGCAAGCTGCTCCCACAACAGCTCAATAGTGTTGAGATCCGGTGACTGTGCTGGCCACTGAATTATAGACAGAATACCAGCTTACTGTTTCTTCCCTAAATAGTTATTGCGCTGTGCTTTAATTTGGCTCTGTGCTTTAGGTCATTGTCCTGTTGTAGGAGGAAATTGGCTCCAATTAAGCGCCATCCACAGGGTATGGCGTTGCAAAATGGAGTGATAGCCTTCCTTCTTCAAGATCCCTTTTACCTTGTACAAAACTCCCACTTTACCGCCACCAAAGCACCCAKAGACCATCACATTGCCTCCACCATGCTTGACAGATGGCGTCAAGCACTCCTCCAGCATCTTTTCATTTTTTCGGTCTCTCACGTATGTTCTTCTTTGTGATCCGAACACCTCAAACTTGGATTCGTCTGTCCATAACACTTTTTTCCAATCTTCCTCTGTCCAGTGTCTGTGTTCTTTTGCCCATCTTAATCTTTTATTTTTATTGGTCAGTCTGAGATATGGCTTTTTCTTTACAACTCTGCCTAGAAGGCCAGCATCCCGGAATCGCCTCTTCACTGTTGACTTTGAGACTGGTGTTTTGAGGGGTACTATTTAATGAAGCTGCCAGTTGAGAACTTGAGTTTCTTAAACTAGACACTAATCTACTTGTCCTCTTGCTCAGTTGTGCACCGGGGCCTCCCACTCTTTCTATTCTGGTTAGAGTTATGGTTGCTGATAATGGGCCTCTGTACGCCTATGTAGATATTCCATAAAATATCAGCTGTTTCCGGCTACAGTAGTCATTTACAACATCAACCATGTCTACACTGTATTTCTGATCCATTTGATGTTATTTTAATGGACAAAAAATTTGCTTTTCTTTTAAAAACAAGGACATTTTTAAGGGATCCCAAACTTTTGAACAGTAGTGTATATAGRAGATACTATAGCTGGAGGATGTGCATATTTCTTAACTTGCACAGTTTTGAAAGAGAACCTTTGACAGATATTGTCTTGCAATGAACATGTCATGTTATAAAATTGTCTGGATAGATGGAAAATTCATCACAAATACTTATTTTTTCTCAGATTGGTCAAGATCATATCTTTGACACATTTCCAACATAGGTAAACATTTTTACAAAAATCACGTCACAGTATTGAAGTCATAGGCATATTCTCATTATGAATCATTACTAATTTCACTCATGCAGTTTTATATTTTTATTGAAATCTATTGAATTTAAATGATTCATAATGATTATGTGAAACATTAGCATTGTGTAGTTTACAGAGTCCTATTTACATTGAGTAGATTCCCCTCAGCCTGTTATCACTGTGCTCAGTAAGGTTGGAGGTTCTCCTTTAGTTGGCAGAGGGACACGGAAGAACCCACTCCAAAGCCTGCATACAGAGGCTCAGAGAACTGGGCCTTGAATTTGTGGATCAGCTCCATGGCCTCTGACACAGAGTAGAAGGCCACCGTGTTGGCAGCGTAGTCCAGGTACACTCCAATCCGTGTGGCCCGTGGGGCCTCTGGCAGGTCTTTGTCCATCTTGTTGTGCCATGCGGAGTAGCCCGAGTCAGAGCAGAGCAGGCTCCAGGACTTGTCGTTGTAGCCCAGCAGACTGTAAGAGTTCTTACCCTTGCGGCTGATGCTCTTGTAGGCCACTCCGATGGAGAACTCCCCGCTCCACTCTGCTTCCCAGTAGTACCTGAACCCACCCAGGCACTCCTTGCATAGAACCTGGGAGAAGCCATCGAAGCGTTCGGGGTGATCCGGGTAAAACTTGACTGTCTTCTTCCGCATCACTTTGTGGTTCCCCTCAGACAGAACCAGCTCTTTGTAGGCTGTGTTGGGGTCAAAGGTGAGCGGACAAGAATCTGAAAAAAATACATATTTATTGGCATTATCAGAAAATTATATGATTTGAGTTGGTATAACAGACAAGAACAGACAAGAACAGAGCACTCACATCTCAAGAAGTCTGCTCTAGTTTTGGGTTCCTGAAAATCTGCCCTGGTGGGAGCTGTATTAGAACAAAATATGGATTCTATCACCAGAGATATTCAGATTAAAAACTGATATTTTTTCACAGATAATAAACCAATGTAAACTTCATAAATATGTACCTTTGAATCGTTTGTCGCCACCTCTTGGTGAAAGTATGTATACAGGGATATCACTTACTGTAAATGTAAAATTACAGTTGGTTATCGCAAAATCTTGCTGTACACAAGCTTTGTTGTAGGCATTTTAGTCACATTAATAGACTAACCTAACTTGGAGATTTTGCTCAGCTCCTTCTTACAGATGTCATCTAGATGCTCCTTCATGTCGGTGGCAGTCTTCGTGATCTCTCCGAAGGAGAACTGGGGGTTGATTAGTACTTTGGGCACCGTGGGCTCAGGAGGAACACACAGCGTGGGGAAACTCTACGTAGTGCCGAAGTAAGATATGAAATACTGTTTCAGTGAGTCATTTTTCATTAAATAGACACAAGGAGAATAACATATTTGAATTGAATAGACTTGCTTTTCATTGTAATGCCAATGCTAGATTCATAATAATTAGTTGAATATTGTACTGATCCTTGTTCCGACAGCCCAGAGTCCCCCCTCCCTCTAGTCCACTACCTGTAGGAAGTGGATGTTGTCCTCTGTGTCCAGGATCTGGCGCAGCTCAACATCTTTGCGCTGCAGCTCCAGGATCTCCTGCTCCAGCCGCTCCACGTATCCCTCAGCCTGTGACATGGCCACCTGCATGTTGGCCTTGGTCAGCTGGCTCACCTCAACGTGCCATCGCTCCACTGCCTGCAACATCTCACTGAAGATCTTATCACTGTCCGATATCACCCGCTGGGCATTGCTCTGACGTTAGGGGAGGGAGATACTGCATATTACACAAATATCATTGTGTTATATATATTTATATATATATAATTAAAAACAAAACATTGCAAACACAATTGTAATGATTGATTTAGTGTCTCTATGGCAATATATGGTCCAACATGTATAATGAATGATACTATGGTGCTAAATTAAAGGGATGTAGTCTCATAAAAAGTACCAGAAATTGACCTAGGAAATGGAAATGGACCTAACCTTGAGAACGTCAACATTGTGTCTCAACTCCTGCAGTTCCTTCATCCGCTCCTGAATGATGTGCTGGACCTCAGACTGGGTCACCAACAGGTTTTTCTGTTAAAGGAAAGGAAGAGATGGTTAGTAAACTGAGGGGCCATAATACCCCATTGTCTTTAGAAGTTTCAAATGAGTTAAGCTGTATCATTGCAGTTGACATGTACTGTTAGAGCGATTAGTGAGGGTAGGTTGTTCCAGTGTGTAAGAGCAGTCTTGCCTGTTTCTCAGCGCGCTCCTCCTCAGCAGAGATGATGTTGTGGCTGCGGTGTTCCCTGACGGTACACAGCACACAGATACACATCTGGTCAGAGCGACAGAACAGCTCCAGGCCCTTCTCGTGCTGCGGACAGATCTTCCTGTCCAGGTGACCCGTCTCATCCACCAGCTTGTGCCTCTTGAAGGTGGCAGACTCGTAGTGGGGCTTGATGTGTGTCTCGCAGTAGTAGGCCAGGCACATCAGGCAGGACTTGACAGCCTTACTGCGGCGGCCCACACAGAAGTCACACAGCGAATCCCTCTGGAGGTAGGGGAAGGGCTGTAGCTCGGGCAGCTGCCGGCGCACCTGGGTCACGTTGGGCACGTTGCGCCTAAGGACGGGGCGAGGGGTGAAGGTGGCCCTGCATTGGGGGCAGTTGTACACCCCCAGGTGGTCATACTGGTCCCAGTAGACCTTGATGCACTCCAGGCAGTAGGTGTCTCCACAGGAGATGGTAACAGGGTCTCGCAGCACATCGGCACACAGAAGACAGGTGTAGCCATCTGGAGGCAGGGGAAAGTTCGGCTCAGCCATGGTCCTGCTGGGTCAGACTGAGACACAAGGAGATAACCAGTCAGTAGAAGTATAGAATGACACTCCACTGACCTGTATTAAACGGGAGTGAGACTAAAGCAAGAGTGCAGTCCCCTTCCACTGGTATTTAAAGGTGAGGCTGTGTTTTAGTGTAAACAGAAAAGACAACCTGCATGAAACTGGGAAGTGAATGTGACCATAGAGGAATGAGGCCACATACCACACAGCAACAGACACTCTTGGTTGGTTCTTTTGGCGAAATGTGTGATCATCATAGTCCTAGACTGTTCTCTCTGCTACCGCACGGCAAGCGGTACTGGAGCTCCAAGTCTATGTACAAGAGGCTTCTTAACAGCTTCTAACCTCAAGCCATAAGACTCCTGAACATCTAATCAAATGCCTACCTGGACTGTTTGCATTGCCCCCCCCCTCCCCCACGCTGCTGCTACTCTCTGTTATTATCTATGCATAGTCACTTTAATAAGACTACCTACATGTACATGTTACCTCAGTTATCTTGACTAACCAGTGCCTCCTGTATACAGCTTTGCTATTGTTATTTTACTGCTGTTCTCTAATTATTTATTTATTTTTACTTTTTTAGGAATTTTCTTAACTGCATTGTTGGTTAGGGGCTTGTAAGTAAGCATTTCACTGTAAGGTCTACACCAGTTGTATTCGGCGCATGTGACAAATATGATTTAATTTTGAGTTGATCATCATGATGAACTTGCCATTCATTGAAAGCATGTAATGGAACAGTGATTGTAAACAGGGTTACAACTTAATATTGCAGTATATTCAAAAGGCAAGTTGGAACAGCATTTTTGTTGACACAGCAGTAGTAGGTCTCATGATGGCTGATGATGTCGAAACAGCCTGCCCTGCTTCTTTTCCGTATAAGAGATAGGACACTACACCACCATGTGTACACCATATACAGTCATTGGTGTATACCCACACAACATGGGGACAGGGCCTTACAGTAAACATATCCTAAAGGACAAAGTCAAATCCCTGCAAGTTCATCTGGTGGGAAAACATGCCCTCTGTGTCACAATATCAGTTAAACACTCCGTGTGTGGTTATGCTGTAAATTCTCTAGAATAGAACATTATTGACACAATATTAGTGGTGCTAGTACCAGATTAGCCACTACTGTGTTTCCATCAACATCCTTTCTTATAGAACTGATGGGTTTCATTTCTTCAATGATAATGTCAATTTGTTTCTAAGATGTGTCAAACATGAGGTAAGGGTTATGAATGAGTGAGTAAAAAAAAAAGGTAATATGCTTCATATCAAAGACATGCACAGAATATTAGACAAAAAATACTGTGGTCGCAAATAGATATAAACATGAAATCCATATCATGGAAGTCTTTCAGATGTTAACTGTTCATGTATAATGCTGTCCTCATTTATAGGCTTTTCTTCGTGTTCGTTAATACAAAAAGCCTTTAGTCTCTGGACAGACAGAGGATAGGGCGTTGCAGCACCAGCTGTGAGCCAATCATAAAGGATGGAGGGGGAAGGAGCCAAGAAGGAGGAGAAAGGAAGGGGGTAGGGTTGAGAGAAAGSGGGGAGTAAACAAGAACGCATGCTCACGAGAGAGGCAGCAAATGATGTCATGGCTTGTGCTGGTCTGTGCTCGCTCTTTTCCTCCCCACCTTCTGCTCTCCATCTCCCTCTCTTCTCTGTACATCGCTATCATCATTGTGAAGGTGGTGTGAGTGGCAGGGCTAGGAGGAAGACACGCAGCATCAGCACAGACATCCCCAACATCATCGTCACTAAGAATTCCTTCACCTAACAGGTAAACATGTTTACACTTAAAGTTATCCTGTACTTTAGTCTATGTATGGACCAGTAAGAAAGAGGTCAAACCACAATACATGACACCAAATCATAGAAATGAGCTAAGCCATCTATTTGACATAATTTATTACGCTCACTGTCCTCTTTTTGGTGTACTTTTATTTTGTGCTGCATCATACTATATTTGAAATGTACTGTACATATATCATGGGGCAATATTGCATGATGTTTGTGTTTAACTTGTGGAATGTATGTTAAATATGAATTTACATATGTTAATGTTTCTTTACATTTTGAGTATCATATGCTGCATGGCCCAGTGTCTTTCTCTGGTCTGTTAATAATTAATGCAAGTGTGCTGAATTAATCTATTTGATCCAAGCCTTCATTACTTTATTGATCGATTACTTTACTTGATTAATCTCACAGCACCCCCCTCCCCCCACCCCCCTCTTAAAAAGCAATAACAACTAACACCCTTGCCTTTCTTGAACTTTTCGTACTAGCACTGACTTTGCTGATAGCTACTTTTTGAGGAAAAATGTACTGACTATGACTGATATATATGGTTGTCTCACCTAGCTACATTATACAGTGCATTCAAAAAGTATTCAGACCCCTTGACTTTTTCCAGCCTTATTCTAAAAATGTATTAAATAAAACAATTTACACATCAATCTACACACAGTACCCCATAAAGCCAAAGCAGAAACATGTTTTTAGAAAGTTATTTACAAATGTATTTAAAATTAAAAACAGGAATACCTTATTTACATAGGTATTCAGACCCTTTGCTATGACACTCGAAATTGAGCTCAGGTACATCCTGTTTCCATTGATCATTCTTGAGATGTTTCTACAACTTGAAGTCCACCTGTGGTAAATTCAATTGATTGGACATGATTTGGGAAGGCACACACCTGTCTATATACGGTCCTACAGTTGACAGTGCATGTCAGAGCAAAACCCAAGCCATGAGGTCGAAGGAATTGTCCGTAGAGCTCCGAGACAGGATTGTGTTGAGGCACAGATCTGGGGTAGGGTACCAAAATATTTCTGCAGCATTGAAGGTCCCCAAGAACACAGTGGCCTCCATCATTCTTAAATGGAAGAAGTTTGGAACCACCAAGACCCTTCCTAGAGCTGGCGGCCCAGCCAAACTGAACAATCAGGGGAGAAGGGCCTTGGTCAGGGAAATGACCAAGAACCCGATGGTCACTCTGACAGAGCTCCAGAGTTCCTCTGTGGACATGGGAGAACCTTCCAGAAGGGCAACCAGCTCTGCAGCACTCCACCAATCAGGTCTTTATGGTAGAGTGGCCAGACGGAAGCCACTCCTCAGTAAGGCACATGGCATCCAGCATGGAGGTTGCCAAAAGCCACCTAAAGAACTCTCAGACCATGAGAAACAAGATTCTGTGGTCTGATAAAACCAAGATTGAACTCTTTGGCCTGAATGCCAAACGTAACGTCTGGGGAAAACCTGGCACCATCCCTACGGTGAAGCATGATGGGGAAGTTTTTCAGCGGCAGGGACTGGGAGACTAGTCAGGATTGAGGGAAAGATGAACCGAGCAAAGTACAGAGAGATCCTTGATGAAAACCTGCACCTCAGACTGGGCCGAAGGTTCACCTTCCAACAGGACAACGACCCTAAGCACACAGCAAAGACGACGCACGAGTGGCTTTGGGACAAGTCTCTGAATGTCCTTGAGTGGCCCAGCCAGAGCCCAGATTTGAACCCGATCGAACATCTCTGGAGAGACCTGATTCTGTGCCTCCAACTTTGTGACAACAGTTTGGAGAAGGGCCTTTCCTTTTTCAGCATGACAATGGACCCGGCCACAAAGCAAGGTCCATACAGATATGGTTTGTCAAGATCGGTGTGGAAGAACTTGATTGGCCTGCACATAGCCCTGACCTCAACCCCATCGAAAATCTTTGGGATTAATTGGAACGCCGACTGCAAGCCAGGCCTAATTGCCCAACATCATTGCCCGACCTCACTAATGCTCTTGTGGCTGAATGGAAGCAAGTCCCTGCAGCATTGGTCCAACATCTAGTAGAAAGCCTTCCCAGGAGAGGGAAGGCTGTTATAGCAGCAAAGGGGAGACAAACTCCATATGAATGCCCATGATTTTGGAATGAGATGTTCGACGAGCAGGTGTCCACATACTTTTGGTCATGTAGTGTATCTTAAGATGAATGGATAATCTTAAAATGAATGGATAAGAGTCGATCTGGATAAGAGCATTAATTAAATTAATAAAATTTTAAAAATATATATATATTGAAAACAACCCACTATAAAAGAAAGTGAGATATTCCTACCATGGTCTCATTTACTTAATTGTGATATTTTTACCCAACAACAGGCTTGTCTCCAGTAATGATACATAATGGAACGTTATTTAATTAAGTAGCTCTCGGAGAGGAGCTGAACTAACTGTAACAGTTTGAGATGGATGAATATATGTGTGTGGGTATGGGTGTGTGTGTGTCCATCATAAATCAGCGGCCACAGCAGCCATTTCTTGTTTGGGCAGGGAATCATTCCAGCTAATGGAGTCTTTTCGAACGTGTGTGTGTGTGTGTGTGTATGTGTGTGTGTGTATATGTATATTATATAAAATGCCCAGAGGATGTGGTGTGCTGAATGTATCGGCTTAATGACCAAATCTCTCCCAATACCTCCTCATTTCCTGTCTCCGTGGACTCGGTGTCCTCCCAATGTTATTTCAACATTATGGCAGTGCACTTGCTGTTGCACTTGCTGTGAGAAACTACAGCAGTCTCTTGCATCCCATCCTTAATGTTTTACCTCTCTCTCTATCTCCATCTCTCTATCTATAGGGCAGAATGGCAGAGGGCTCCGTATCAGTAGCAGAGGTGGAGACGGCCTTCAAGAAGTTTGCCATTCATGGGGACACCAAGGCTACTGGGAAGGAGATTAACGGGAAGAACTTTGCCAAACTCTGCAAGGACTGCCGGGTCATCGACGGCAAGAACGTCACTGCCACCGATGTGGACATTGTCTTCACTAAAGTCAAGTGAGACTCGGTCCAGTTTCAAACCTCCACACTGACAGATACACAGTCATCTTTCTAGGAAAGAGGGAATATGGCCAGAGGCCCTCAGAATACCATATCATGAGTAAAGGTAAAACTCTCAAAATGTTTTCTGTGTATTTTAGGGCGAAGACAGCTCGTGTGATTGCCTTTGAGCAGTTCAGCCAGGCCCTGTCAGAGTTGGCCCCCAAGCGTTTTAAAGGGAAGGGCCAGGAGGAGGCGCTGCAGCAGCTCTACGGCCTCATAGCAGGGAAGGAGCCTGCCAACGCAGGCATCACCGTGAGTGTCTACCTGTCAGCAGCACACAGCCTGATAATATTACAGTCTCAAAGAGAGCTTGTGTGTGTGTGTCCGCTGTGTGTGTCCCCGCTGTGTGTGTGTCCGCTGTGTGTGTGCATATCTGTGTGGTGGGTAAGCTCTTACTTTGTATCCTCATCTCTCATTCTCCCTTTCCCTTTCTCTTTCCCTTTCTCTTTCCCTTTCCCTTTCTCTTTCCCTCGCTCTTTTCCCTCGCTCTTTTCCTGCTCATAGAAAGTGGCCAAGGCAGCGGCGGTGGACAGACTCACAGACACCACCAAATTCACAGGGGCACACAAGGAGCGGTTTGACGAGTCGGGCAAGGGGAAGGGCAAGGCCGGGCGAGTAGACATTCCAGATGCCAGTGGCTATGTGGGGGCCTACAAGGGCAAGGGCACCTATGAGGATAAGGTCAAGGAAGCATAAGCAGGACAGAGGGAGCGAGAGAGAGATATGCTCAGTCAGACCCCACTATTTACCCCAAAGACCCTCCCTAAATAGTGTAATTTAAGTGAGAACTTGTGTAAATGTATATTAATGCACATACTGCGCAGGTAGGATGGGCTGGTCAGTCACTGGGTGTCATAGTATTATATATCCTTTAAAGTTGCATGTTGGGGTGGTGGTTGTTATGATGGAGAGGGGCGGTGTAAGGGTGAGGAGTAAACCTGAATAGAAAACAAAACAGTGACCAATAAAAACGTGAATAATATTTAGATATATTCACCTTCCCAAGCGCTCCAACCCCTGACCCTCCAACCCCTGACCCTCCAACCCCTGACCCTCCAACCCCTGACCCTCCAACCCCTGACCCTCCAACCCCTGACCCTATCCCTCCCAGCTTCACTAGATGCCTCCGTATGAGTCATTTTGCCTTGTTTATGTGTTGTGTATAATATATATATATATATATATATATATATACATACAAAAATATAAACGCGTCATGCAACAATGTCAACAATTTTACTGAGTTACAGTTCATATAAGGACATCAGTCAATTGAAATAAATTCATTAGGACCTAATCTATAGGCAGGGGCGCAGCCATGCAGCATTTCTCCTTTGCCAAGATAATCCATACACCTGACAGGTGTGGCATATCAAGAAGCTTATTAAACAGCATGATCATTACAAACGTGGTCCTTGTACTGGGGACAGTAAAAGGCCACTCTAAAATGTGCAGTTTTGTCACACAACACAATGCCACAGATGTCTCAAGTTTTGAAAGAACATGCTCCAGAGCTGTAGCCAGAGAATTTAATGTTCATTTCTCTGCCATAAGCCACCTCCAATGTCGTTTTAGAGACGTTGGCAGTACATCCAACCGGCCTCACAACCGCATACCACGTGTATGGGGTCGTGTGGGCGAGCCATTTTCTGATGTCAACTTTGTGAACAGAGTGCCCCATGGCGGCGGGGGGGTTATAGTATGGTTAGGCATAAGTTACAGACAACAAACACAATTGCATTTTATCGATGTCAATTTGAATGCACAGAGATACCGTGATGAGATCCTGAGCCCCATTGTCGTGCCATTTATCCGCTGCCATCACCTCATGTTTCAGCATGATAATGCACGGCCCCATGTTGCAAGGATCGGTACACAGTTCTTGGAAGCTGAAAATGTCCCAGTTCTTCGATGGCCTGCATACTCACCAGACATGTCACCCATTGAGCATGTTTGAGATGCTCTGGATCGACGTGTACAACAGTGTGTTCCAGTTCCTGCCAATATCCAGCAACTTTGCACAGCCATTGAAGAGGAGTGGGACAACATTCCACAGGCCGCAATCAACAGCCTGATCAACTCTATGTGAAGGAGATGTGTCGCGCTGCATGAGGCAAATGGTGGTCATACCAGATACTGACAGGATTTCTGATCCACGCTCCTACTTTTTTTAAAGTTATCTGTGACCAACAGATGCATATCTATCAAATCAAATGTTATTTGTCACATGCGTCAAATACAACAGGTGTAGACCTTACCGTGAAATTATTAATTACAAGCCCTTAACCAACAATGCAGTTTTAAGAAAATAAGAGTTAAGAAAATATTTACAAAATAAACTAAAGTTTAAAAAAAAGTTACACAATAAAATAACGAGGCTATATATACAGGGGGTACCGGTACCGAGTCAATGTGTGGGGGTACAGGTTAGTCGAGGTAATTGAGGTATGTACATGTAGGTAGGTGTAAAGTATTCCCAATCATGTGAAATCCATAGATTAGGGCCTAATGAATTTATTTAAATGAACTGATTTCCTTATATTGTAACTCAGTAAAATCTTTGAAGTTGTTGCATGTTGTGTTTATATTTTTGTGACCAGTGACCCATGACCCAACATTTAGTGCCCTCTAGTGTACAAAACAAGTTAAAACATCTCTAGACAGAACATATACAACACACAAAATGGTATATAGGCAGGCCAAAACGCCTCCTACAGCCTCAGTCATCACTCCTATTACTGCAGGAACTCACTTCTCTACTACTACTACCACACATTTTGCCTTATCATTGAGGTTGCTACTAACACTAATACCCTGGTATTATGCACTGCTTTCACCCAGCCTTCTCTACTGATGTCCTTAGCTTTCATCTGCTCTGCTATAATAACTGTATATTGTAAATATAGATAGTTGCATGGATGAATGAATGAATAAACAAATGGATAGATGATGTAATAGATTAATGAATGGTGAATGAATGAGAAGAGAAAAGATTTACACTGTATCTGTACAGTGTAGCGCTTTGCCTGTGCTTTAGAAATGAAGAGAGAATAAGAGACCGATGAGGACATTCCTCCACTCCTCCAGTGAGGAATGACTAAATGAATTGTTCTGTTGGAGGACTGGGAGCCTCCTGACTGCACTGCATTGTCTCCTATTGGGTTGTTGTTCTGTCCCTACTGATCACTGTCTGTTGTGTTTTGTACAGTTTAGCTGTGTCTCCCTCAATTCTGAAAAGCTATAAGAGTATGTATATGTTCAAATAAATCACTGAGCAGCAATTCAGACCATGTGAAAGAGTATTTTTCCCACACGCATGCATGCGCACACACACACATACACACACACATACTTTATCAAATGATATCAACGTAGCAGGGATTAGTAAAATTCCATGGGGTACTGCACACCCCAAAACACAGTATCTGTCCCTAATACCCTTACAAAGCCAGTCTGCCTCCTCTGCTAAGTCCCATACAATGGCAGGTGGGGTGCAGTAAGGCTATAAAGTGAAGTATAAAGTTGCATGTGACATTCTCAGCCATGTTCAGTGGAAGTGGGAGTGTGCTTTGGTGAAGTTCAGAACAGTTCAATTCACTGTAACGCTCTGAAAGCACATGACAGTGCCTTCCTTGTATGTGAGGGTGTATCTGTGTTTTGCTTTGTCCTCTCTCCCAGGTATCGTGCTGCTGTGTGTTTAGGACGGCCCTGGGACAGGTGGGYCCGGGGAAGGGAACCTACTTCTGGAACGGCCCAGGACAACCCTGCACCACCAGAACACTGTGAGAGAGAGACAATACAGAGGAAGGGTCTATATCTCAGTGTTTGGAATAGTCTGTTTGAGTCTCAATGAGGATGTGTGTGTGTGTATGACAGACCCAGCACCCTGTGGCTGCTGTGTGATGCAGAGACCGGTAGGGCAGCTGCATAAATATTTTGACACTACTCTGACCCAACTAGAGAAACACCTGGATACAGCCCAGACTGCACTGATTGACATTAAAGGTTAGTCTTATCTATGACCTATCTGTGTGTTTTACTATCAGATTATTGACGATCCAAGTCCCTATATATGTGTCTAGACCCTATTGTAACTGTTCTAGTAGAAAGAATAACAACCCACTGGGCACAATTCAATGTCTATTTGACGTTGGTTCAACATAATTTAGTTGAAATGACATAGAAACAACGTTGATTCAACCACTGTGTGCCCAGTGGGAACGTAACTATTGAAATATGACCCTTTATAGCTTCTCTAGGTCCTACACAACTCATTCTTCCCTGTATATCTCTGACCATTTTTCTACCCTCCTTCCTCTCCCTCCCTCTCTCTCCTGTCTAGAGAGCCGTACAGTGTTCTTAGTGGCGTTGACACGCTGGCGTTGGTGCGTGGGTCCAGTGAGGAAGCAAATCACAGTAGCATACGAGCATGTGTTCATCAACCTGGGCCAGGCTTACGACGTGTCCTCAGGGGTGTTCACCGCACATCTCTCTGGGGTCTACAGTCTGGCCCCGATGGTGTGAAGCGATGCAGGCTTCCCGGGGGCCCTGCTGGCAGCCTGTAACACGATGGCCAGAGCCTGGCCACACTCCAGGAGAAGAACCACGAGGACCGGGAGGACACAGCCAGCACCGTGCTGGCCCTGCAGTTGCAGCCTGGGGACACCATGTCCGTCTGCCTGCCCCCTGGCTGCTTCCTCTGTGATGACCAGAGCCACCACAACAACTTCAGCAGCTTCCTGATCTACACCACAGACTGACTGCTAGGAGCTCACTCATCGTCATGACTACAGTCACTCTCTCTCTGTCTTTCCCTCTCTAAATTTGTTCTTGTCCCAGATTCTGCTTGTATTAGCTCTATCACCTGCTCAACAAGGCCTGTGTGATTCAAAATATTGTTAACGGCATATTACTCTAATAATGTTCACCAGACTTGGGGTTTCAACTAATCATTGGTAAAATACACTGAGTATACAAAACACCTGCTCTTTCTATGACATAGACTGACCAGGTGAATCCAGGTGAAAGCTACGATCACTTATTGATGCCATTTGTTAAATCCATTTCAATGATGGGGAGAAGACCGGTTAAAGAATACTTTTTTAGCCTTGAGATAATTGAGACGAATTGTGTGCCATTCAGAGGGTGAATGGGCAAGACAAAAACAGGGTATTGTAGTAGGTTCCAGGTGCACCGGTTTGTGTCAAGAACTGCAATGCTGCTGGGTTTTTCATGCTCAACAGTTTTTAGTGTGTGTCAAAAATGGTCTACCACCCAAAGGACATCCAGCCAACTTTACACAACTGTGGGAAGCATTGGAGTCAACATGGGCCAGCATCCCTGTGGAATGCTTTCGACACCTTGTAGAGTCCATGCCCTGTCGAATTGAGGCTGTTCTGAGGACAAAAGGGTGGGGTGCAACTCAATATTAGAAAGGTGTTCCTAATGTGTGGTATACTTACTCAGTGTATGTTGAATGGAAATGGTTTTGAATTAAAACATGTATGAACACAGCCCTTCCCTTATAGACCCACAGTGTAGAAGCACATACAGGTTGCTGGCTGACTGAAGAGAAAAGTAGATGTAACCATCTCAGGGTGGCTGCATACCCACCCACCCACAGTGGAACTGTAGACCTACTGTCATGTAAGTATAATGTGTGGCAATGGTTTCAACTTTCCAACAATACATTGCAGTGATGAGAAATATCAGACTGATTGCTCCATTATTGTCTCTGTTTCAGTTACAAACACTCATAATGACACACCCATGACCAGAGTGATTGATTATTATTCACAAAATCTTTAAGCGTTAATTGTTTTTGTTTATTTCAGATAGATGTCAATGATGGGACTTTTATATTGTTCTGGCAATATCATTAAATTATTTAAGGGGCAAGTGTTACATAAGTATACCTAAGATACTCAAAACTAGGCACAATATCCTGAAATTTAACCCTGAGTATGAACCAGAACAAGCCTACTTACAGACTCAAAAACACTTTCACTGCAGCCTTGTGTCCTCCATAACAACAGCAGCTGGCCAGGCACCAGGCCTATACAGTGTGTCACAACTTCACATTGTTGTTACACCTTGATGACCTATACAGTGTGTCACAACTTCACATTGTTGTTACACCTTGATGACCTATACAGTGTGTCACAACTTCACATTGTTGTTACACCTTGATGACCTATACAGTGTGTCACAACTTCACATTGTTGTTACACTTGATCGACCTATACAGTGTGTCACAACTTCACATTGTTGTTACACCTTGATGACCTATACAGTGTCACAACTTCACATTGTTGTTACACCTTGATGACATATACAGTGTGTCACAACTTCACATTGAACTATTTGACCTGTGGTCAGTGCCAGCAAGAAAGATCAGATATACAGATAAGTGATTGGAAAACCACAGACTAAACCATGTGATAGAGGAATATTAACAATATTTAGATGAAGCTGATATCAAAGCTGTGTTGGAGCTTTTGGTCTGGTGGTTATAGAAGACATCACCAACCTACCTCCTGTGACTCAACTCTTCTGTCTGTCCTGTGTTCTCAGTTAATGGTAAGGGGATTATAGCGCAGAGAGCTTGGTGTCCATAACTTTGGATTTGCCCCAGAACAAGCATTCTTGTACTAGCGCAGGCTGTGCCAGCTTTCAGAAGATCCCAATCTCAGAACAATGTGTCACTTAGAACCATTTTGATGTGAATCGGATGTTGTGACACTGATTACGACAATGGCCCATGAGAAAGGAGATGAAAAGTCAATGGAGAGATTACCTGATCACACACACCATGACACCTTCACTGTCAGGTTCACTACCTACCGTATGTCACCACACAATGAACGAGGAGGACAGGGAAGCGGGAAGGACAATCGCCCAAACTAGGCCTCCCATTGATCAGGTATTATCAGTCTCCTATTGAATTCCAAGAGCACTGGGGCAGAGACACCACCAGGAAGAATAAACAACCTCACTGATGCCATCAGTCCACCTGACACCAGTGACCTAATAATACACACGGATTGCTACAGTCGCTGTATGTACACATTACACACTTGGGTTGATAATCTGGGTGGACCCTGCAGGATCCTGCCTTCACACCTAGTGTGGGTGTCCTGCCCAGGGACCTGGAATTGGAATTGTGTGTGGGAGAGAGTTTGGGGAATTGTGCTGGCAGTGTCGGGGTGTGTCGGAGAAGATCCCCCCTCTCCCTCCCCCCATAGGGTAGTCCACCTACAATAAAACTCACCTGGAAGAAGCTGAGTGTTGGCTTTGCTGGTACTGTACATCCTGTCTCTCTGTGTGTCTGTTAGCGCTGGTTCCTGTTAGTGTTGGAGTGTTTGAGGACTGGAGTTTGCTGCTGCTGCCTATCTTTTACAGAGCTGAGGGCTAGAGGACTTGGGCGTGGACCAGAGGATTGGTTTGTTCTTGCTGACACAGTCAGTACAGTGATGACAGACATATGAGGTTGGGATCAAAACAGTATGTACAGTACTTAGAGCTGTTGTTTAGCTAGTTCATCTCTGTCACAGAGATATCTATCTGGACTACTGATGTGGAGTGAGGAGATGGACTATGATTGCACAATACAATTATTAATAGCCTTATGACACCAAACAAAAATGAACACTGGGTGAGTAAAATATATGAAATGATGGAAAGTAGTGCCCATAATCAAAAGTGGATAATGTATGGTATAAATGAAATGGACTTTTACCTGTCTCAATTGATTCATGATAATAAATGCCAACCTGAATTGAAATCACTGTAACGTTAACAAAGGAGTACAAATCAACACATTTGTTGACATGAATGAATCAGCTACGTTGCATCACTTTGCATGTCCTTAACCCTCCTCTCTCTACCCATGTCCCCCCACCTCTCTCTCCCTGCCTGTGGTTAGTAGCATGGGAGGGTGTGCTGCCGTGCGGCCGCTGGGACTGTGAGTGTGTGTTTAAGTACCAGCGGGGATGCTCCATGAACTGGAGGAGCAGGTGTCCACCAGGATGATGACCCTGTGGCACAGCCTGTCCCAGCTGGGCAATAGCATCCAGGAGGTCACAGGTACCAACATTATAGAAACATTATATCTGGTACACAGACAGACCAGGGAGGGGTGACCTCCTTCTAATTCTATGGATGACCTCTCTGCTAACAGAGGCCAGGGCTGCTAATAATATACGCCTCAAAACACGTACTTCCCACTGCACAGATGTCAGTTTAATGTCTAATTCTGATTTACATTTGATTGAGCTCACGTAGTTCAACGTGAACTCAATATGAAATTAACAAAACATTAACCATGTCAATGGAATTTAAAGTTGGGTGATAAAAAGACAAGCATTCCAGAAATTCCTTTCCACGTTGACTCAACATCATCACATTGACTTTTTTTTTAGATGGAGAATTAACGACCAGTTTGTGCCCAATGGGCTATCTCTATCTGACTGAAAAACGGACTCTCTCTCTCTCTTTCTCTCTCCAGGAGGAATGCGGGTGGCATTCACAGCCACCATGAGTCCCAAAAGCCACTGCTTCGGCCCCTTCACCAGTAACGTGCCGATTCCCTACACCGAGATCTCCCTCAACCACGGCAACTGCTACAACCCTGCCCTGGGTATGCATACACACCAACCTTAAACCCACTACACATATTCCACAGACAATACACTCAATAATAGTCCTATCCTGGACATGCATTCATCCATTTCAATAACTCCATCACTCTGCTTCCTCTCACTCCAAGTGTGCACGGCGGACCAGAGGCTGAACCACAAGCTGCAGCTGATGAGGAACGGGGAGATGGTGGTGTCCACGTGGGAGGATAACCGGGAGGACTCGGAAGACAGACCGTCCTGATCCTGCTAGACAGAGGCAGCCAGATGTACGTGGAGCTGCTCTCTGGAAGACAGCTGTGTGGAGGCTGAAACCCATAGACAGACATATTGTACATCCAATGAGACATACAACTGTACTGAACAGTTAAAAGCACATGTAAATTGTAGTCAACTCTGATCATTCACATCTATGTCTTTTTTTTCATAAAAAAGGTTTTCTCACTGAAGCAGAATCTAACTATTAATATTGTTTCGTTTCACAGTCATCACCAAAGCGACTGCTGTGTTTTTAGGCTAAAAGGTTGTGGTGATTTATTATGATATACTGTGTAAAATGTTCATCATTAAACTGAATCATTAACTTGCAGAAACCCTATTTTACCACCAGCTCAGAAGAACTGTGTGTGTGAAAGGACTGTTTACTATCTTCTCCCTGACTCAGGTCTCATACACACATTGGTGTGCTCTGGGACCACACACAGTTTCACAGGTTAGTTGGCCATGTTCACACAAACTGGTTTGCTTCTCTCCTCTAGCTGTGCATTTTCATTGGACCAATTCAGTTTAGGACATTAAACCATTTTGTGCTTTAGTGGAGACTAAACCCTGCAGATTCAATAGCTATGTGTGTCTAAGGTTTACTAGTTCAGTAGCCCAAGGTCTGGTGGGTAAAGAGATATCCTTGTTGCCAGGGGTAACGAGTCCAGTCTGGTGCCCTTGGATGGAGAACAACTGACAATAAAGACACAACGCACACCTGGCACCTATTAACAGAATAGCCTAGAGGCTAATATAACACTGATACAACATTACCCAATACCTTTCATTGGAATGACCTTTGGGGTCAGACAGTTACTTCATTCTAATGATGACTCCTCTCAGTGATGTCATCTGTGACGTCAATGTTTAACCTCGATGGCCTCTCAAGCTATGGCATGCCCCGCTTTTGCTGTCAATGTAATGATGTCATGTACCATTGGCATGGGTGCGAGGGGGTGTATGTTCTTTAGAGCCAAGAGGAAAATGTAAAAAAAAAAAAAAAAAAAACGATGAGGAATTTAACTGAACACCCAACAAAGCAAAACAAATCAGCATTACTTGCACTTTGGCTGACGCGCTTGCATTCTAGTTCCTCTCATTCACTCATGCCCTCACATACTTATCTTACTGTACTTATCTCATGGAACAAAAGTGATTCCATGGCTCCCAGACATTTTATTTTATCTTTTGTAAAAAAAAAACATAATAATTAACAAAAAACAGAAAATGAATATAGAGGCAATAAATTCAACCTCCCTATAGCAGTGCCTCCTTCCTTACCCTCTCTAATTACTGAAAGCACCTCCCTCCCCCTGGTCCCCCTGGTCCCCTTAAACCATCGTACTCTTTACTTTCGCCCTCCCTCTCTCCCTCTCCACAGAGCACACACTGGTTGAATCAACGTTCTTTCCACATAATTTCAGTGAAATTACATTGAACCAACATGGAATAGACGTTGAATTGACGTCTGCGCCCAGTGGGTCCCTCCTTATGTTCTCTAGACAAAGTGGTAGAGGGAGATATTTGGAGAATTCCTATAGCTGACCAAACCAAGCCCTTTGGCAGTGGGCCCTCATTCTCTCTGTCCTGCTCCCAAATAAGGAGGTACACTTACAGGGGGATAAAGAGAGAAAGAAAAAAAGGGTGTGTCATAGAATGAAATAAGAAGACTAGAATCTCATAGAAAAATCAAGAGGAAAAAGGCCCATATCCTTTTAAGGCTGTGGTTTCTTCCCTCCCCTTCTTTCCTTTCCTCTCCTCCCCTCTCTCTCTCTCACTTGCTTTTTCTCTTGCGGTGAAGTAATTTCAGAGAGCGTGTTTGTTCTTTTTAAGCTGGCACTCCCTGAGAGCAGACTCTGTACTCTGTTGTAAAGGGGAAGAGAGGAACTCTTTCACACCAGCTCACAGAAACACAGGTCCGAAGCCACCTGAACTCATCTCAACAACTACAGCTGCTCCCAACTAAACACTGTAAGTACATGCCTGGCTACTTCTTAACACCTTTATCTCTGTCGGAGTGCACTTTGTTACTATCAGGCTCTACCTGTTATTCATACTGTTGAATTTCCAGGGCAAAGTTTTTCAAAAGTTATCTATCTGGATTTCAACTATCGGTTAGGATGAAATGTATAGAAATATAATGGACAAATCATTGACTTGAATGGGGACTCTCGTTCTATTTATTTCTTTGCATTTAATCCTATCCAATAGTCGGTCCGAATAGATACTTTCTGAAAAACTGGGCCCTGGTGTGTCAAAATGGTGTCTAGTAGCTTCTCTGGCATGCCTGGTAAGTTGCTACTGACAGTGTTCTATTGTTTTGGAAAGTCTCTTTTAGGATAACATGGATGAGAGTGAGGGCGAAAAGGGTGTAGACAAACTGACATGGGGGAAAACCTGACCTAATCTATTTTACATTCAGTCTCTTAATTACACACACACACACAAAATACACACACACACACACACACACCTGTCCTCTCACACTCAGTCACTGCATGGCATGTAACTAATTTATTAATTTCATAAAATGTTAAGAAGCCTCAGTGAATGACGCTGTGGCTTTTAGGTTTTCCTAAAATTCTCTCTGTAAGACTCTGTTCTCTCTTCACTCTGCCCAGAGAGGCTCTATCAGATGGATCCTGTTCACTATCAGATCCTGCTTCTTATCAAGTCGTGCTCTCAGCACTCTCTCACACAAAAACTGGCTACACCCCTGTTTAAAACTGCTAGCTCCATGCAAGACAAATTCATTAAGTAATATAGGGGTACTTTCTTTCCCATGATGTATGTGCTGTATCTTTGAGATGGAGATAGAGGTATCTCAACATGCAGTCAGAGACTGTTGTGTAATGCAGGGTGCCTCCTCATTCCCTGTCCATCCTCTGGTATCAGTCTTCAGTGCAGCTATGGTGTCAAACMGTGTACATGTGAGGGATTATGTGAACTATGCTGGTATGTCCAGGGGTCAATATAACAGTGGATGTTTCAGTGGACGCCCTGATAACTGTGACATCACATTTACATGGACAAGTTGCTTTCAGAACACTGCATGATGGATCTTTTGTGAAGTAACCCCAGTAGCTTTCACACTCTGTTTCACATCTCTGTAATAATGTAATCTGTAACAGTAAACATTGAGAAATGTATTAGTGAGGACACAGAGCACATATTGGGTAAAAGGAAGTCAAGATGGCTTCACAGGCTGATTAAGGGAGATCTGGACTGGACCTGTAGCAGCAGGCCTGATCCTCAGAAGAGCAGCTGTCAGGAGCCAACAGGTATATCCTGCCCCACTCCTTCCCCTCCATGCACATCAAGCAGGTTCACTCCTATACATATCAGGGTTTTTGGATTGACAATAATTTGACATTTAAAAAACATACGGATGTGCTAGCTAAGAAACTGAGATTTAAAGTAGGCTTATTTTATAGAAATAGATAATGCCTCTTCCTAAACAGCAGGAAGCAGATTGTACAGTCAACTTTCCTACCAGTTCTTGACTATGGTGACACCATTTATCGGAATGCAGCAGCCACTACTCTTAAACCTTTGGATATCGTCTACCAAAGCGCRCTTTGCTTTATCACAGGTGACAGTTTTAATACGCATCACTGCCTCCTGTATCAAACAGTTGGCTGGTCCTCGTTGATGTCCCATAGATCCCTTCACTACTCCCTTTTTGTTTACAAAGTTCTACTACACAAGCTTCCGACCTTCCTCACTTCACTGTTAAAATACAAAAATATGACATACCAAACCCGTTCACATGGATGGTTAACTGCCTCTAGGGCAGTTTAGGACTTTAATGTTGAATGACATTTAAGGAGAATTGCAACTGTTCGGATTGAATAAAAATAATTGTATTTGTGGTATTTGAAGCTGAAGTGTTGATTCTGTAACTTGTAGTTTATTTTATTTGTATTCCTCAGGGCACCATTGTAAATGAGACCCTGGTCTCAGTGGGTTCCCCTGAATAAATACAAGCTTAATAAAACATTTAAATACGATAGTAGACTATGCTTATCCCCCTCCTCCTCTCCTTCCTCTGTTCCATTCCTGGGGAAAAGGGCAGTAAACAGATCTATAAACTCTCAATCACACATGGATGTATTCAGGTTCTGTGACGCAGCACACAGACAGGTTTATAACCCAAGGCTTTTCATAGTTCATTGAGCCTGTTAGACACTTGATATAAGGCTAGAGTGAGGTTTGGAAAGGTTAGTGTAATATATGTAGTGATCTTATGGCCCCTGTCCCTTGCTGACCCATAACAGTCCACATGAGCCAATCAAGAGCCTCCATGTTCAGATAAGGCCTGATCCAGCCAGTGATGTGCTTTGTACTGAGGGGGGATCCTCTCTGGGCATGCTAACACAGTGCTTGGAGGCAGATCCTCAGATTGTAAAACAGCCCTTCAGATTGGTTAGAGCAAAATCTGGTATTTATGATGGTATTTACAAGGGTTGTTGTTACAAACTGTTTCTGGTTGTGACATAGGGGAGAGTGGGGTAAGTTGAGCCATTTTTTTACATTCAGCATCACTCCTTCAAGGGAAATATAGTATTTTTTCTAACCAAGATATCTACATATATTTCAGGATGTTGTGTAGCCCTGGAAATAATGAGAATTCATGTAAACATTACAATTTTGAAAACATAGCTTGTCCCCAAAAAACTGGTCACTTGGCACAACTTACGGTGTAAGTTGAACCGCAGGACAGGGTAAGTTATGCCGCTTACAAATTTCTGTACTGAATTAAATATTATCGCTACCTTTTTAAAACCATGTATATCTTTATTTCCCAAAGACAATTCAACACAATCCCAATCGCTTTTTTTGTCAGTTTATCATTTTAAGCATATTTTAACACAGGCTTAACACCTAACAAACACTTTGTACTTTTTAAAACACTTTTCAAATAGGCTAGGCCCTGTTGTTACCACATATCACAGCGATAATGCCTTGCATTGCACCAGGGAAGAAAACACTTACATTTGATCAAATTGCCATTGGRTCAACCATTGCTCAACTTACCCCCACTGCCATTGTCTCAACTTATCCCAAGGCAAACATTTTGACTATATTAACCCATACAGCTACAAGGATTCACATTCATTCTAGGTTTAGTACCTTATATTGAAGCTTATAGAGACCCCAACTGATATATTGAACAATCTTAAAATTATCTACTTTGGTTTAGATACAAGCATCATGAAACCTTTTAACAGGATAAATTCATTTGACTTGGAAATCTGTTTTTTTGGACGTAACTTGCTTTTTCCATGTGGTTGCTTAGTTCAGACTCCATGAAATGATGACCTCTTCCTAAATATTTGGTCAAATTATTAATTTTGTGTTTGATTTCCTAGAAACACGGGGGCTCAACTTACCTCTTTGGCTCAACTTACCCCACTCTCCCCTACAATAACTTGGCTGGCAGATAGAGAACAACAGGTCCCTCCTCCACATTCCATATAACATATGTAGTAAGAAGCGTAGTCTGCTCTGCTGTGGGTGAGGAGAGATACTGACATGGAACTATGAGGTATTACAGTAGCTCTGGTCTAGGAGTCATTAACTACTGGATGACAGTTGATGTATTAGGTTTAGGAAGTAACGCTTTCTCTGTGTTAGAGCTGAACGACATTAACAAGTGCTAACAACTGACACAAACATAGCAGTGCACGCAACCATGCATATTGAGAATGATTGACAAAAACCCTCTGAGAAAGAATTGAAATACGTGTTGCCCGGCCAAAACAGAATTATAACACAATGGATCGCAAAAATACTATGCAAACATGGCAAATCTGAATCTCCATCTTAGATTGTGTCTAGAATAGAATCCATCTGTCTGTGTGTGTGTGTTGCAAGCGCAAGGTTGGGCAGTAACTGATTACATGTAATCTGATGCCATTTTTTAAATGTAATCAGTTACGTAACGTTACCAGCAAAATTATTGTAATCCGATACGAGACTTTTGAAAAACTCGATCATTATTACTTCTTGGATTACTTTTCGATTCAGAAAGGATATTTGTGAAAAAATACATTGAGACCTTTCTCTTTTCTCAATGACATTCAAAGCTTTTTAATTTTTTTAAATAATGTTTACCTTTATTTAACTAGGCAAGTCAGTTAAGAAGAAATTCTTATTTACAGTGACGGCCTACCAAAAGGCAAAAGGCCTCCTGCGGGGACGGGGGGCTGGGATTAAAAATWAAAAATAAATACAATGTAAATATAGGACAAAYCACACATCACAACAAGAGAGACAACACAACACTACATAAAGAGAGACCTAAGACAACAACATAGCAAGGCAGCAACATATGACAACACAGCATGGTAGCAACATAACAACAACATGGTAGCACACAACATGGTAGCAGCACAATACAGTGTACAAACATTATTGGGCACAGACAACAGCACAAAGGTCAAGAAGGTAGAGACAACAATACATAACATAAAGCAGCCACAACCATCAGTAAGAGTGTCCATAATTGAGTCTTTGAATGAAGAGATGGAGATAAAACTGTCCAGTTTGAGTGTTTTTTGCAGCTCGTTCCAGTCGCTAGCTGCAGTGAACTGAAAGAGGAGCGACCCAGGGATATGTGTACTTTGGGGATCTTTAACAGAATGTGACTGTTGTATGTGGAGAATGAGGGCTGCAGTAGATATCTCAGATAGGGGGGAGTGAGGCCTAAGAGGGTTTTATAAATAAGCATCAACCAGTGGGTCTTGTGACAAGTGTACAGAGATGACCGGTTTACAGAGGAGTATAGAGTGCAGTGATGTGTCCTATAAGGAGCATTGGTGGCAAATCTGATGMCTGAATGGTAAAGAACATCTAGCCGCTCGAGAGCACCCTTACTTGCCAATCTATAAATTATGTCTCCGTAATCTAGCATGGGTAGGATGGTCATCTGAATCAGGATTAGTTTGGCAGCTGGGGTGAAAGAGGAGCATTTACGATAGAGAAAACCAAGTCTAGATTTAACTTTAGCCTGCAGCTTTGATATGTGCTGAGAGAAGGACAGTGCACCGTCTAGCCATACTCCCAAGTGCTTGTATGAGGTGACTACCTCAAGCTCTAAACCCTCAGAGGTAGTAATCACACCTGTGGGAGGAGGGGCATTCTTCTTACCAAACCACATTACCTTTGTTTTGGAGGTGTTCAGAACAAGGTTAAGGGTAGAGAAAGCTTGTTGGACACTAAGAAAGCTTTGTTGTAGAGCATTTAACACAAKATCTGAGGGGCCAGCTGAGTATAAGAGTGTATCATCTGCATATAAATAGATGAGAGAGCTTCCTACTGCCTGAGCTATGTTGTTGATGTAAATTGAGAAGAGCGTGGGGCCTAGGATTGAGCCTTGGGGTACTCCCTTGGTGACAGGCAGTGGCTGAGACAGCAGATTTTCTGACTTTATACACTGCACTCTTTGAGAGAGGTAGTTAGCAAACCAGCCAAAAGACCCCTTAGAGACACCAATACTCCTTAGCCGGCCCACAAGAATGGAATGGTCTACCGTATCAAAAGCTTTGGCCAAGTCAATAAAAATAGCAGCACAATATTGCTTAGAATCAAGGGCAATGGTGACATCATTGAAGACCTTTAAGGTTGCAGTGACACATTCATAACCTAAGCGGAAACAAGATTGCATAACCGAGAGAATACTATAGAGATCAAGAAAGCCAGACAGTTGATTATTGACAAGTTTTTCCAACACTTTTGATTAACAGGGCAAAATAGAAATAGGCCTATAACAGTTAGGATCAGCTTAATCTCCCKTTTTAAATAAAGGACGAACCGTGGCTGCCTTCCAAGAAATGGGAACCTCCCCAGAAAGGAGAGACAGGCTTGGCYATGATAGGGGCAGCAACCTTAAAGAAGAAAGGGTCTAAGCCATCTCACCCAGATAGTTTTTTGGGGTCAGGTTTAAGGAGCTCCTTTCGCACCTCGGACTCAGTGACTGCCTGCAGGGAGAAACTTTGTAGCYGGGCTTGGGAAAAATAGGGAGAAACATTGGGGATAGTCACATTAGAAGGAGTGGGAGATGAGGAAATGTTGGACGGACAAGGAGGCATGGCTGAGTCAAATAGGAATCCTGACTTAATGAAGTGATGATTAAAGAGCTCAGCCATGTGCTTCTGGTCAGTAACAACCACATCATCAACATTAAGAGACATGGGCAGCTGTGAGGAAGAAGGTTTATTCTCCTGGTCTTTAACCGTTTTCCAGAATGTCTTGGGGTTAGACCCACAGAGAGAGAACTGCTCCTTAAAGTAACTAACTTTGGCCTTCCGGATAGCCTGAGTGCACTTATTTCTCATTTACCTGAACGATAGCCAGTCAGCCTGAGTATCCGTGTGCCGAGCCTTTCGTCAAATGCAATTCCTGAGGTGGAGTAACTCTGCAAGATCACGGTCGAACCAGGGGCTGAACCTGTTTTTAATTCTAATTTTCTTTATGGGGGCGTGTTTGTTAACAATACCACTGAAAATATCAAAAAAGAAGGTCCAAGCATRATCCTTTTTGTCTTCTTCTAATGCCTCTTAAGGGGAAAGTAACTGGAAGTAATCAGATTACATACTGAGTTTTGGTAGTCCAAAAATTACATTACTGATTACAACACAGACATTGGCACTGCACACTGCACACAAGCAGTGCCTCCTTTCCAAACACATTACTATTGCAATAGCATGAATCAATGTAGATTTTTAACTGATACCCGAATGTAGACTTTTGAGTCACGCGTAAAGAGGAGAGGAGCATGTTGCTGTTAATTCTAGCTCCTACTGATAATATTTTATCTTACTCACCATGCAGCAACATGGTATTTAGTATTTTATTAGGATCCCCATTAGCTGTTGCAAAAGCAGCAGCTACTCTTCCTGGGGTCCACACAAAACATGAAACATAATACTGAATGACATAATACAGAACATCAATAGACAAGAACAGCTCAAGGACAGAAATACATCATTTTTTTTTAAAGGCACAAGTAGATATATATGCATACACACAAACTATCTAGGTCAAATAGGGGAGAGGCGTTGTGCCGCGAGGTGTTGCTTTATCTGTTTTTTAAAACTGGGTTTGTTGTTTATTTGAGCAATATGAGATGGAAGGACGTTCCATGCAATAAGGGCTCTATAATACTGTAAGTTTTCTTGAATTTGTTCTAGATTTGGGGACTGTGAGATCCCTGGTGGCATGTCTGGCGGGATAAGTGTGTGTGTCAGAGCTGTGTGTAAGTTGACTTTTTAAACAATTTGGGATTTTCAACACAGGGTTTCTTATAAAAAGTAGAAGTGATGCAGTCAGTCTCTCCTCAACTCTTAGCCAAGAGAGACTGGCATGCAAAGTATTTATGTCAGCCCTCTGATTACAATTAAGAGCTAAATGTGCCGCTCTGTTCTAGGCCAGTTGCGGCTTAACTAGGTCTTTCCTTGCAGCACTGGACCACACGACTGGACAACAATCAAGATTAGACAAAACTAGAGCCTGCAGAACTTACTTTTTGGAGTGTGGTGTCAAAAAAGCAGAGCATCTCTTTATTACGGCCAGACCTCTCCCCATCTTTACAACCACTGAATCTATATGTTTTGACCATGACAGTTTACAATCTAAGGTAATGCCAAGTAATTTAGTCGCCTCAACTTGTTCAACAACCACACCATTCATTACCAGATTCAGCTGAGGTCTAGAACTTAAGGAATCATTTGTACCAAATTCAATGCTCTTAGTTTAAGAGATATTCAGGACCAGTTTATTACTGGCCACCCATTCTAAAACAGACTGCAGCTCTTTGTTAAGGGTTTCAGTGACTTCATTAGCTGTGGTTGCTGATGCGTATATGGTTGAATCATCAGCATACATGGACACACATGCTTTGTTTAATGCCAGTGGCAGGTCATTGGTCAGAATAGAAAAGAGTAGAGGGCCTAGAGAGCTGCCCTGAGGTACACCACACTTTACATGTTTGTCATTAGAGAAGCTTTCCATTAAAGAAAACCCTCTGAGTTCTATCAGATTGCCATATCGTGGATTCAGAGCTGAGGTTGAAAAACCATAACACGTTTTTTCAACGACCGGTTATGGTCAATAATATCAACGGCTGCACTGAAATCTAACAGTACAGCTCCCACAATCTTATTATAATTTTTTTTTAACCAATCATCAGTCATTTGTGTCAGTGCGGTACATGTTGAGTGCCTTCTGAGCAATGTCCTGTTAGGGGGAAATATTAACTATGCCACACTTTGACTCATACAGTAAGATCATAAGGTAATTTTGGATGTATACATTTATTCCAACAATCTCATCTAGCTAGCATAATTCCCTGTGCATTTACTTACATTGCATATTATACATTGGGCCATAGGGTTTTCCACTTGCAGGGGACTTTGATGGGCTCTAATACACAGAAGAGTGTGAGCAGGTCTATGAAAGTTTARTCTAACAGCTACCTTAGTGAGAGAGGAAGGACGTGACAGAGGAGAGCCAGCTGGGAGGACTAAGCCAAACAGGATGTAGACAGCAGAGTGTGGCTGTGGAGGAGGACAGGAAGCAGCTAGAAGTCAATGAGAGCAGCAGGCTCACAGAGAGATGACATCAACCTTTGACCCCCAGCTCTGAGAGGTTCTGTGATAGTTATGGTTCAAGATCGCAGCACAGGTGTTGAGACTTTTTGATTATACTGTCCAAGAATTGGGTCTAAATCTGAAGTCTCCATCTGGTGGTCCATTTGTCCATTTGCATGCTCGGATCTACATGTGCCCCCCTGGCAGTGGTGGAAAAATACTCAATTGTCATACTTGAGCAAAAGTAAAGATACCTTAATAGAAAATGACTCAAGTAAAAGTGAATGTCACCCAGTAAAATACTACTTGAGTAAAAGTCTAAAAGTATTTGGTTTTAAATATACATAAGTACAAAAGTAAAAGTATAAATCATTTCAAATTTCTCATATTATGCAAACCAAACAGTTTAACGGATAGCCAGGGGCACACTCCAACACTCAGACATAATTTACAAACAAAGCATTTGTGTTTAGTGAGTCCGCCAGATCAGAGCCAGTAGCAATGACCAGTGATGTTCTCTCGATAAGTGTGTGAATTYGACCATTTTCCTATCAAAATGTAACAAGTACTTTTGGGTGTCAGGGAAAATGTATGGAGTAAAAAGTACATTATTTTCTTTAGGAATGTTTTATTTATTTAACCATTATTTAACTAGGCAAGTCAGTCAAGAACAAATACTTATTGACAATGACGGCCTACCCCGGGCCAAACCCTATCCTGGACAAAAATATTAATAGTAAAGTAAAGTACAGATACCGCAAAAAACGACTTAAGTATTACTTAAAGTATTTTACTAAAAGTACTTTACACCACTGCCTCCTGGCATAGTATTCTTCAAGTTGGGAGGCATTTAGGCTCTCCATTATAAGTTCTGAACCCCGAACTCAAGATCAGATCAGAGTTCAGATCTATATAATAGGACTGCAGTCACATTTGCGGACCTACTGTACTTGTGTTGACGCATTGCCAGTTTTGGAGGGCTTGGACAGGCCAGGGACATGAATGTGAGCACTGTTCCGTCTATTAAGTGGGTCTGTTGAGCCAAGACAAAACGAGAAAGATTTAAGCTGCCGCTGTTACACATATAGACAACCTATCACAGTATTCATGGAATTTTCTATGTGAGGAAGAGGCTCCTCACCTACAGACATTCTCTTTCATCATATTAACTTAAAGTATGGATTTCTTTGTGTTTTGTGTATTTATTAATTCAATCATCCCAATTCTGATATTTTTTCCACTAAGGCTGCCCATAGGCAGCCCAATTTTGACCAATCACATCAGAACTTTTTCAGAGCTGATCTGATTTGAGCCCAATAAGTGAAAAACATCATAATTGAGCTGCCTGTGTAAATGCAGCCTAACTGGTCTTTTGACCAATCACATCAGATAATTTGAGTGACACAATTGAGCTCACAATTGAGCTGCCTGTGTAAACAAAGCCCAACGGTTCTACATTTACTTATACATAATCTCAAACCTCTACAGTAAATTGTGTTTATGTGGGGCGTATTCATTACGTCAATTCTGTTGCAAAATGTTTCTTAAACAGAAGCAAATTGAAKTAAGCTGGGCGGGACCTACCTGAATTTGTCCWTTAGAAACTCTTGGACTAATGATTACATCCGTGTTTAATTGTTTCTCTTAGCCAAACTCTAATTATGTGGCTAATTGACAGCTGATTTTTAACCCTGGTAATTAGGTTGCCTGCCATTTTAAATAGGTGTGCCCAAATTTTTGTCAGTAGGATGTCTTTTAACCTAGGTGAGCCACAGTTTTAAGCTGCCAATGTAGTTATGGGATAAAATAAATATYATGCCTTTTGAATTGTTTTTTAATATTTGTTTTTAAAGCCTTAAGGGTTAAGCCAGCTCTTTCACTGTTTTCTATACTTTGGTTAGCTTCTATGTAACTTAAGTGTATAGATGGTCAATACAATATGCAACAGAACAAACCAATGTCTGCTTGCCTTATCTGAAATGATATCTCTCTCCCTGTAGGAACAGCAATGGCAAACAAAGGTCCCTCCTATGGTCTGAGCCGTGAGGTACAGAGTAAGATCGATAAAAAGTATGACCAGGATCTGGAAGAGAGGTTGACTGAGTGGATCATTGCCCAGTGTGGCGCTGGAGTGGGCCAACCTGAGGCAGGCAAGACCGGCTGGCAGAACTGGCTCAAGGACGGATGTGTGAGTGCCTGTCCTTCTCATGTCTGTGTGAATGGGAGACAAATTCTAAGACACACAGTCTTGCACAGGTAGTACATTTCTCACACCTCTCCCTCTCTTCAGGTGCTGTGTGAACTGATCAACAGCCTGTCCAGTGGGAACAAGCCCATCAGGAAGATCCAGAGCTCTGGCATGGCATTCAAACAGATGGAGCAGATCTCACAATTCCTCAACGCGGCTGAGAAGTATGGCATCACCAAGACTGACATGTTTCAGACAGTTGACCTCTGGGAGGGTACGTCCAGCCAGCTGCGATCAGCTGTGCACACACACTACATGTCATACACATCACTTCTATTCTCAGCTCAACTAGCATGCTATACAGATGGATATGTTTAAAAATGCTATTGTTGCTTAGTCACCCTGTCTAGTCATGATGGCTACATTCACTGTTATGCTATACAGTAGCTGCACTTATTAAACATGTTTGATGTGCAATACTGTGTATTAATTGTCTGTAGGGAAAGACCTGGCTGCTGTCCAGAGGACCCTGATGYCCCTGGGAAGTCTGGCTGTCACCAGGGACGATGGGACTTACCGCGGCGACCCCAACTGGTTCCATAAGTAAGTTGGCGCCTCTGTCCTTTTCTCTGTAAAACAGTACTGTCGTTATGGAGCTCGTAGTTCTCTGCATATTCCCATTTAGGTAAAGGGTAACATTTGATTAAAATATGTAATGGTGGACATCACTTTGCCTGTGCAGGAAGTCAGTGGAGAACAAGCGCGAGTTCTCAGAGGACCAGCTGAATGAGGGAAGGAGTGTCATCGGCCTGCAGATGGGCACCAACAAGGGGGCATCTCAGGCTGGCATGACTGGATACGGGCGACCTAGGCAGATCCTGAACAACAACCCCTAAAACATGACAACGCTCAGTCACCCTACACCTGAGTACGCTCCCTTTCTCAGCCAGTCACTTAAGACTGAGAAGCTATGTCTTAACTTGAACAAACAGGAGCGACCTGAACTTCAACACCAAACTGGACCAAAGAGAACTCCTACTCACTGCACAGATGCACTCAATCATAACGAAACATGGTGACCAAAGTCTGTACAATCATGTGTTAAAAATGTTGAACAATGGACACGGTTACATAGCAATGGGAAACTGTCCATTTAGATACTGCTTAAACTGCACTCCGTTTGGTAATACGTTGGAGAAAGATGTTGCTAGAATATGCTGCGTTAATGGGAAAGATGCAGTAAGATGTCCTTTCCAGAGCTCAGTATTTTTGTATATTATATATTGATGATGAAATAAAGTTCAGTTTTAATTTTAAATTCTTCTGCTTTTAATGTCTTATTGATATTAAGTGCCTGTATAAGGTTAGTTTAACAGGCAGGGACAGAACAAGAAACCTCCCGAGGGATCCAGTGGAGGTGTGACCTCTTGCCTGCCAACGGTTTGTTCAGCTTGAGTGCCCACTGAACTGCTCAACATGAGGTTAGGCAGTAACTGGCTATGAGGTTACTTCTAGGGTGAGATGTAGGAGTGTGATAGTGCTCTCACCACTGTGGTACAGTGTCTGGAATCAGAACATTACCTGAAAAGGACTGCTCACAGCAGGGAGAGGGACCACTTCATTCTTAGATGGCATACAGACACAGTAACTCAAGTGAGGGGAATGGTCTCACCTACTCTGACCAGCTAAACAAGCGAGTCATCAACTCTGACATGGCTGGATACCCACAAAAAGTAACTGGATCAACTCGCAGCTAAAAATGGGGGAGCTGTCTGACTAAACTAATAATCCATTATTCACTGAATACAATAGTAAAGGATTTTTTTTTCACCTTTAACTAGGCAACTCAGTTAAGAACATTCTTATTTACAATGACAGCCTACCCACTAAAACCATGTAATCCCTGAATAGAATGATACTATGCCCTCGTAGACACCTTGTTTCAGCCAAAATATACACACTAACATGTTTACCAAAGGAACACGAGGCATAACCGTGTGACTGATTTCCCTCTAGCTGTGGTTGAATGTAATGTTTGTGTGAACTAACCTAACGTAGCAGGGGTAAAAAGACACCTGAGCGGAGCCCCCACTGTTTTTAATGGAAAACAAGTTAGGTTGAAAATACTGTATTCCTGAAAAACAAACATGTCCTGATGCTCTCTCTGACTGTGGCAAAGTTCTGAAGACTGTTTGGCTTCTCCTGGCTTTCTGTCACGTCAGCAACATTTACACTGGCCTCAAACGCTCCTGCCTCACAGCTCATACGGAGGGCACTATGGTGGGGGCCTGGGAAGATATTAGGAGAGGTGGGATGGAGGTGGGGTCCTGTACAGCTGTAAGGAGGAGTTAGGATTTTAAAAAGGTGGGAAGTGTATGTTGGTGAGTCTGTAATTGAAGAGGGAGGGGTCTGGGTGGGGTGTAGGCCGCTTATATTATGACCTAGTTAAGGACAGTATTTACGATATCAGCGTCTCTCTCACACCCTCGCAGCCATGACATCAGATATGGATTGGTCACCAGGGAAACAGCAAACAACAGAACGCAAAGCAGTCAGTGTCAGCTCCTCTACATCTCATCTCTTCCTTCCTTCCCTCSTTTCTCCTCTCTGGTGATCACTAAACAGCATTTATTTTAGCCTATCACAGCAGAGCACCTATGAACCCCCCCCATGTAATTTAAACCATTGTATTGAAGGGGTACTGTTTTCAAATGTTCAGGTCACATTTATGAACCAGCCGTCTCCTCCCTATTATGGTGTTGGTGTCTACCTACACAGTAAATTTGAAAGTGTTAAATCAACACTTTAAGTGTTAAATTTAACACTGTCAGCGAGTACATATGGTCCCACTACACAGAGTAAAAAGTACACTGATCAAAGTGTTACATTTCTAGTGTTGATTTAACACTGAGGAGTGAAAAAAGTAAACACTGCACTACACTGGTTGGTGTTGATCAAAATTAACACTGAGGTAATAAACACTTTAAGTGTTATAGTGACACTATTAGAGTATTAGAGTAAAAATGTGCTTACTCTATTCAGTATTAATGTATTTACTCTTCCCCCATGTAAATGGAAATTATATTTTGTAAAAGCACTAGGAATTTCACAATAAACTCAATCAAAGCTGTTTCAACATTCAAATATGTTCATTATGACCAAACCATAAGTCCCAGCCCTGGCTTAAACTGTTATCACGTGAGAGTAGAATGTAGTCAAAAGAATCCCTTGCTCCATATGACATGAGCAAATCAATAGGTTTGTTGGAAAATGCTGACATTTACATTAAAAACAAATATGTTTCTCACAACCTAACCATAAGTATCAGCCCTGGCTTAAACTGTTATCAAGTGACAGGTGGGGACAATGTAGTCAAAAAAAATCCCTTGCTCCATTTGACATGAGCAAATCAAAAGGTTTGTGGTACATGATGTCATTTCCATGAAATACCTTGCATGGTGGACTTCGCTTCAAAACAACTTCAAATGCATGCAAATGATCAACAAAACATAASGTTTCAAGAGCTGACCCAACCAAAAAAACATTTTCCTCTTTCAGAACAATAGCCTTAATTTGGTAAAATACTGGCACTTCAATGACTACTTCACCACATATGACCAAATCAAGACGATATTCTGTACCATGGTGCTTTACCCATTTAACTGACAAAACATTTGTGAGCACTGAGACATTCAACTTGGCAGCAAACTCATGGCTTTCATTCAGGTCATTGAGCCTTGACATCTTTCCTAGACTGATAGCTAGTCTATCCTGGCTGAACGTTTCCCAATTATATGCCATGTAATTTTGGTGTTTCTTGGCTAAGGTCATAGTGACATTCTTAAAACTCTTCAGTTGCTTTTTAAAGAAATTATGTTTTGCCTTGTAGTGCATACACCACGAATGAAGAATGGGCCCAATATTCCTTATACAACGAGGATAATGTATCATGAAGTGGGATTTCGGAAACAAATACATGAAAAGCCTATGATGTTCAGCAATTAAGTGCTTCAGATAGATAGTCATGCCCTCTGTTAGTATAGGAGAAAACACAATATTTACAATTTGTAGTAGTAACAGAAGCAGCTGCCAGTATTTATCATCTTTTTGTACCAGATCACCAAACATCAATGGCAAATTACAGAAAAGACACCAAGACTGAATTACATTTATACCCAAATCATTGCTCCCATCATCCAATTTGAGTGCAGGTGGACGATTCCTCCTCTCTGTGTAGCCATAGTTAAATGAATGAACTCTACCGTACACATCTTTASCAGTCACAAAGTTGGCTTGTATATACTGTAACACAAGTTACCTCAAATTATGCAACTCCTAAAATGTCATGCATTATATCAACAGAAAATTTGTCTGTAGTATTTGAAGTACTGCAGAGAGTTCAATAAGCAAGCATGCTTCACACCGTACACATGAGGTAGTGTTGGGTTTGACTGAATAGTTAGACAATGGTCTGAGTGCATGTGTTTTGTTCATAAAGTCACTCTTGGGTCATCCTCAGAAAACACAGTTTGAAAAGCCACTTTCTCAGTGAGGCAAAAACAGCAACAATAACGAGCACTAAATGATTCCACAAAACCAAACAGGCAACGTATACCAAGATTATCTCCAGTTACTTGGACTATACTGCCATGTATACGACCACTGAAGAAGGGAACTTCAATACCCTCAGTCTCAAGCACTTTCAAATCACTTACTATTGGCTCAAGAATGGAATCAAATCCATAAGTTTTAAGGTCCTGGGTGTGGAAGAGTGCACAAGTGAATATTTACCAAAATTGAATTAAACTTTGGGGTAACATTTCTCAAAGTAAAGTATATACCTCCCAACTTGTGAATACCCTTTTTTGATCCCAATGGATTAGCAGTCTCAAAGTCATCATAACAGTTGAATTTGCAATGCATTTTTCTCTTTAGAAAAGAGATGTCTCTTCATATATAGTCCAACTTCCAAATCAAAGTAAACTCCATCTTTAACAAAGCTCTGAGCTCAGCAACCCTTGGAGTTTCCTTAACCTTGCCAATGTCTATGTTGTACACAGTTGTCTGTATGAAGGTGTACATGTTGCACAGCATTGTATTGTAAGCAGTACCAAAAACAAAGTGAGTCTTGAAAAGCTCATCGAAAGCACCAAGAGTGCTCGTTGACTTGCACGGCAAGGCTCGCTTGTCCAGGATGATGAAGTAAGTATCYATGCTGCTCTTCCTGGTCCCGACTGCAAGAAGATYTGGTTGGCGGTTCTGGTCAATCGCATCAAGGTGCTCCTGGATACTMGTTCCTGCCGGAAGACGACAAAAACGAACACCATCATTAGRTCGTCATATCGGCTGCAGCACTGTCCATGAATAAGAATGCCAATACAAACCTTTTGGAATATCACAAGATGCTGTTCAGCTTGGGATGCAGACATCTTGCCTGGTCTTTTGCGGCCTTGTGATGAAGGAGGAGTCAAATGGAGCAGGGGAAGGATGGAGGAAAGGTCACCGTCCCATCCTAAACAAAGAGATCCTGATTAAAATGGTTATTCCATCAGTGACGTTAACATTTCAGAGTTATTTGAAAAATAAATGATAAATCATGATCATCTAACCATCAGCATTCGTGTCAGCTCCCTCATCCCCCTCAGCTCCCTCATCAACTGCAGATTCTGSCTTGCTTAGAAGGATGATATTTTGCTTGAATGTAGTTGGCCACCTCTCCAAAAACTTGACTGATGTTCCCTCTCCAAACAGCAGCACAAAATCCTTCTCAATCTGAAACAAATAAGACAAAAACATTCCACTTTAACCTCCAAAAACAGAGTTTGAGTAAATCACCAGCCTACACATTCATTGAACTACTATTACTGGCCAACCTGAATTGGCATCTGGACATTAAACTCAATTTATACAACTTAAAACTGTTTTTAAAAAAGTAATTCACATCAAGAACAACAAGCCCTTCACATCAAGAAAGCGTGGAAATTCAGTTAGGATGGTGGAGCATTTACTAGGGTCGTAGGTCATCTTCCTGTACTCAAAGGTCAATTTCATCTTCTGTTTGGCTGTTTTTTCATCAGAAGAATGCTTCATAAGAGAAATGGCCTCTCTGCACTYGTCTTCACTCAGGGTAGCCAAAGTGGATGGACTGAACTCCCTCTAAGCAGTTGGCCCTCCAGAGTATAGTTGAGTGGGCCGTTTCTCTGATGAAGCCAAATTCCTCTGAATGGTTTTGATTCTATACGAGAGGTACCCTTCTCCACTATTAGGGTCGTAATAATGTTCCTTAAGAAAATGAACATGGTTACTAATCTTGAAAAAACAAATAACCAAGTCCCATTTGCTCAGATACCGTACCAGTTGTAATGTATACTTACATATCCATTTGTGGTGTAGGGATCCTTCAGGTATGGGAACAAGGAGATGATGCCTTGTGCAAACGTTTCTCTCACGCAGTGGTGATGTCCTGACAAGAATATAATGTTATGTTTAGGCGGCAATTAGAATCTCCACAAGCAGCATTGGTCCCCAGTCAGCTAAATATTAGGAGTGATTTTTGAATCAGTATCATGCWCATTGAGTTTGATACAAGAAAAATCTTCTACCAATAGCAGTGGATGGTCAGCTGTAGCCTAACCAATTATGTGACTGAGACACTGATACAMAAGTCATTTTTAACATTCAGCAGATATAGGAGTAAGTAATGCTCAACAATTTTCATTATGAATCTTTCCTTTAAACTTACCCATGAGTCGCCGTCATCGCCGAAACAAGAATGTTGATCATCTTTAGTCTGGTGCAGTCAGTCAGGCTTTTAGTTTTGGAGTGTATTCCTTGATGACCTCTCCACCAGGCCTTTTCTTCAGTATGCTCTCTATTAGCTGTAAAAAAAAAAAACAGCAGTGAAAAATCCATTTGATGCCACTTTTACAAACGTAAATGTTTTGCTTCGTCATATCTTTGACGCTTTCGTGAGGGGCTTCCATCCTCGCTCAATATGATTGTATCAACTGACTCATGGTCTGAACCACCCATCACAGAACTGGCAGAGACAGGACTCATCAGGGAAGATTCTTAAATACACAAAGATGACAATACAGGCATGTCAAATGTATGGTTATATTGAAAGTGATGCCACAAGTAACCAAAACTTGAAAACCAGCACATACCTTTAGCATCATTGGTCAGCGTGAGCTTGAAAACACAAGGTCTGGCCATGTCACCACCTCCTCAAACACATCCCCATCAACTTCAGTTCCAGACCCTTCACACAGCTTTGCCTCTGATAAACTAGTAAGCGGGATCTCAAATTTCAGGAAAGCCATGACAAACATTAAAACAACCTACAATTATAATTGCAATCATAATGGTAAGAGTAATCAGACTGACTGGTATGAAAACAATACATTTATTTCCAATCACAAATTAAAAATATACCTCCCATCAAAAGATTTTCAAGTGTCAGGTCAATGATCTTCACATATTTTTGTTCACCATTGAATATCACCCTGATCAGCATGACTAGGTCTGAAAGCAGTTAATGGTACGAGATAAGGCCAACATGGATGAAAAAGCATTACATTTGTATTTCAATCATGACACATTATATAAGGATGACTACAAACATTTTCACCAATACTCCTGCAATGTTAATTTCTAAGTATATTATGAAAATATTGGATCATGACCACAACTTGTCTGATATTACTTGAAGCAGGTCCCAAACTACAGCAAACAGACTATTCAACTCACATTCACTGTCCCGAAATATTGACGGCCTAATTAGTCCAGTAAAATACACTCAMAATTCCAGCTAGTCACTATATTATGTTGTCATGTTCTAGGAGCAGTCTTAAAAGCCCGCCAAAATCAACTGGTGATAAAGGGAGTGGGAAACACAGTTAGCTAGACTAGCTACTGTAGCTGCTGATGCATTGACCACAATATTGATCTATAAGCATCACCCACAAGTCCTCCGAAACACAACCCAACCAAGCCGCAGTGCTACTTGACACAATGCCTACTTAACCCGGAAGTCAGCCGCACCAACGTGTCGGAGGAAACACTGCACCTGGCCACCGTGTCAGCGTGCACTGCGCCCGGCCTGCCACAGGAGTCGCTAGTGCGCGATGGGACAAGGACATCCCTGCCTGCCAAACCCTCCCCTAACCCGGACGATGCTGGACAAATTGTGTGCCGCTCCATGGGTCTCCCGGTCGCGGCCAGCTGCGACAGAGCCTGGACTCGAATCCAGAATCTCTAGTGGCACTGCAAATAAAACAATCTCGGTCGACCAACAGCCAACAAATCGAATAATTGGGGTCTGCCCTAACACTTTTCAAAGCGCTGGTAGTGTGTTCAGATTTCGATCACCTGAAGCAAGCGCAGAACCATGTAAATACGTGCACAATCTCGGCATGTATGCATGCGTCTCATGCATGTTTTTTTAATCTTGTGCGCATGCTTCAGGTGATAGAAATCTTGTGGCTAAATAAACAACTCACCTTAAATCAGATTAGTCCTCAATATATAGTAAGCAGCTGAAATAAATTACAACAAACTAGCATGAGGCTAAAAAAGCTTGGTGCTGAAATGAGACACTCGCCCATGGAATTACCACGTGGAGCAGACTAACTACACAGGACAGGGGTGAGCTAGTTAGCTAAGATGCTAGCTATCTAGCAAGGACTTGCAAAAAGTGAAACGCAAGTAATTTATAAGGAATTTGCGTCAATTCAAACCTGGTATCAGGACAAAATGTGATTCAGAGTCACCGAATATACTTTTTTTTATTAAACTCAAGCGATAAATGATAAATGCATTTTTCGTATATACGGGTTCACTGTAACACCTCGCAGGGTAGAACAGATAACTGGCAGGAGGTAAGTAAACAGCTGTTCTTATACTGTGATAGACGTAGTTCCAACCCSTCTGTTGGCCTATCACAGTAGAGGCTGAGCGTGGTTTAAACTTGCTCAGCCTATCGCCGGCGCTCAGGCTGGTCCCAGCCTCTTGGCGCTCCTTGGTGTCCGGCGCTGTTGCTGTGTAGATTACGCTCCCACACCCTAGAGACTGGGGCCAGACAGTTCTGTAACATTGTTTGAGCTATTTGCACCTGCATAGATAGCATACTGTTCTCGCTCAAGGTTAACCACAGCTTCTCAGCACACTTATCTGGGGCAAAATGTTACTTCCAGCACACACACAGGAACCCAGACCAACAGTTGCTAATATTCAATCACGTGTTATAGTATTGGGTTATAGTGCAATAAACACAGATCCTCACAAACTCTAACATTAGCTGCACACACACAAAGGTCCACGACAATCTTCTCTCTTCAGGGTGTTTATTGTATTTAAGCAATAAGGCCCAAGGGGGTGTGGTATAGGGCCAATATACCACGGCTAAGGGCTGTTCTTAAGCACGAAGCAACGCGGAGTGCCTGGATACAGCCCTTAGCAGTGATATATTGACCATATATCACAAACCCCCGAGGTGCCTTATTGCRATTATAAACTGGTTACCAACGTAATTAGAGCAAMAAAAATAAATGTTTTGTCATATTCGTCAGCCAATCAGCATTCAGGGTTCGAACCACCAAGTTTATAAAACACTTTAGTTGCTGTTTATCTCCAGTACAGATCACATGTAGGCGTCCATGCCGGGGCCATACAAGAGAACTGACAAACCAACAGACAAAAAAAAAACATAATTTACAACATCATGACAATTGGAACATACAGCTGTCAGTCATGTAGGGATTAAAGGAGGCGGGACATACTGCTTCTGTGGCAAAACATTATTTACCAGTTGTCTGTCTGTGCAGATGGTCATTTTGGTGGTAGTAATGTGAGACTATATACAGGAAAGTATAATTACATTCACTTTTCAAAACGATGGTAGTGCGTTCAGATTTCTATCACCTGAAGCATGCGCACAAGARTAAAAAAACATGCATGAGACGCATGAATACATGCCGAAATTGTGCACGTATTTACATGGTTCTGCGCTTGCTTCAGGTGATCGAAATCTGAACACACTARCAGCGCTTTGAAAAGTGTTAGGGCAGACCCCAATTATTCGATTTGTTGGCTGTTGGTCGACCGAGATTGTTTTATTTGCAGTGCCACTAGAGATTCTGGATTCGAGTCCAGGCTCTGTCGCAGCTGGCCGCGACCGGGAGACCCATGGAGCGGCACACAATTTGTCCAGCGTCGTCCGGGTTAGGGGAGGGTTTGGCAGGCAGGGYTGTCCTTGTCCCATCGCGCACTAGCGACTCCTGTGGCGGGCCGGGCGCAGTGCACGCTGACACGGTCGCCAGGTGCAGTGTTTCCTTCGACACGTTGGTGCGGCTGACTTCCGGGTTAAGTAGGCATTGTGTCAAGTAGCACTGCGGCTTGGTTGGGTTGTGTTTCGGAGGACGCATTGGCTCTCGACCTTCGATATGAGTAGGTGTGTCCAAACTTTTGACTGGTACTGTATATTTGCGCCCATCTCAGTGAACTAATCCATTGCGGAGGCCTAGACTAAAATGTGGTCGGAGGCTCAATATGAAGGGTGTGAAGCCTCCAGAGATGTGCAGAGGACAAATCTAGCTCTGTACCACATCGCCATGTGCCTCCCAAATGTTGTAACAATGCGGAGCAGGGTTGCCAGGTCTAGCTAAAAAWAATTGCCCGATGACCATTCAAAACCCGCCCAAAAGGCCTGAAAWCTAGCCCAATTTGTTTTGTCACAGCAAGAGAGGAGTTGCCGTATCTATACAATAAAGCCTTTTTCCATAATGTTATCGAGCCAATTAAGAAGGAATATCATAGTAACGACGTTTGAAGCTAAATTCGAGTTTCCTCAAAATAATAATTATTGCAAGCTATTACATGGCGCCCTTATTAAACTCGCCAGAGCTTTCAATTGATGTCGATTTAACTTGTTTAAGCAATAAGGCTACAACAACAATAAACTGAAGTTATAGGCTATTTATCAAATTATTTTGCCAGCTCCAGGTAGGCTACGCAAGTGGCACAAATTGTTTTGACTCCAGTGATATCATTTCAACATATTTATTGTATCAAATGGTAGCCTACATATACATTAATAGGCTACTTGATCGCCAACAGAGGCACATGTAAAATACTCCACATTTAGCCTAATGCCAGTGTCATTGAGGACTTAAAAAGAAAAACAATAACCACGCGAGGGAGTTCCATAATTTCCATTTCAAATTTCCACTCGAAAGCCCCAGAGACGCAAGAAATGAGCACTCATAAAGCACTTCGCTTGATACCGTTTTCTTTAAGCGGTCAYCATTAGAATGCAGTTTTAACCACCACGAGCGGATTTATGTAATGCGCTCTGGTGGTGCGCCCAAAGTCGATTTCCACTGCTTTGTCTACATTATTTATTGATGTTTTATTTATTTTATCTTAATTTAACTAGGCAAGTCAGTTAAGAACAAATTCTTATTTTCAATGATGGCCTAGGAACAGTGGGTTAACTGCCTTGTTCAGGGGCAGAACGACAGATGTTGTACTAGTCCTACGCTCTAACCACTAGGCGACYCTGCCGCCCCAACTGTGCATCAGTTCTAGAGTATTAATATGTTTAATAGAAATGTTTTAGGAAATAGGTGTCTCTATAATGACAATCTAAATAGCCTACCTACAACTGGTAAAAAGTAGTCAACGTGCGCGCTTGCTGCTCTCTTCTCTTTCTTCTCGCTCACGTGAATCAGCCAATAACTGTAGAGCTCACAACACAACACAAAACAACACAACACAACACACACACACACACACACACACACATACACACCCTTTCCGGCCCTCCCCACCACTCACACCCTCAATTTCAATTCAATTTAAGGGGCTTTATTGGCATGGGAAACATATGTTTACATTGCCAAAGCAAGTGAAATAGATAAAACAAAAGTGAAATAAACAATGAGAGATTTACAGTAAACATTACACTTGCAAAAGTTCCAAAATAATAAATACATTTCAAATCTCATATTATGTCTATATACAGTGTTGTAATGATGTGCAAATAGTAGTATGAAAGGGGAAAAGTACAAAAGGGAAATAAATAAACACAAATATAGGTTGTATTTACAATGGTGTTTGTTCTTCACTGGTTGCCCTTTTCTTTTGGCAACAGGTCACAAATCTTTCTGCTGTGATTGCACACTGGTATTTCACACAATAGATATGCGAGTTTATCAAAATTGGATTTGTTTTCAAATTCTTTCTGGGTCTGTGTAATCTGAGGGAAATATGTGTCTAATATGGTCATACATTTGGCAGGAGGTTAGGAAGTCCCCCCCCCCCACTTTGTTTTTACACTGCTGCTACTCACTGTTTATTATCTATGCATGGTCACTTTACACATTACCTTGACTAACCTGTACCCCTGCACATTGACTCGGTACCGGTACCCCCTGTATATAGCCTCGTTATTGTTATGTACATTTATTGTGTTACCTTTTGATTGATTGGATTTTTTAAACTTTTTATTTAATAAATATTTTATTAACTCTATTTCTTGAACTATATTGTTAGTTAATGGCTTGTAAGTAAGCATTTCATGGTAAGGTCTACAGTACACCTGTTGTATTCGGCGCATGTAACAAATACAATTTTATTTTATTTGCCTTCGGTGGCCTTTCTCAATAGTCAAAGATTTCCTTAATTTTGGGTCAGTCACAGTGGTCAGGTATTCTGCCACTGTTTACTCTCTGTTTAGGGCCAAATAGCTCTGTTTTTTTGTAAATTCTTTCCAATGTCTCAAGTAATTATCTTTTTGTTTTCTCATGATTTGGTTGGGTCAAATTGGGTTGCTGTCCTGGGGCTCTTTTTTTTGTGTTTGTGAACAGAGCCCAGTACCAGCTTGCTTAGGGGGCTCTTCTCCAGGTTTATTTCTCTGTGGGTGATGGCTTTGTTAGGGAAGGTTTGGGAATTGCTTCCCTTAAGGTGGTTGTAGAATTTAACGGCTCTTTTCTGGATTTTGATAATTAGCGGGGATCGGCCTAATTCTTCTCTGCATGCATTATTTTGTGTTTTACGTGAAATGTATATATTTTTTTAAGAGAAATGTCTTGGCGGCTGCGGTGCAACTTAGAAATAGTCCAAAAACCCGCMACCAATACATTTTAACCCGCGACATTGTTTTCAGTGTTGTCCAATGACAGGAAAATCGCGAACATGGCAACACTGCTGCGCGAGCTTACCCGGAAGTGTATGTCAGCAAACGTGTAATGTTTATAATTTTCTAACGTGGTTTGTCGATGAGGTATCACACAACTCAACATCTTCATTTTCCGTTTTTGATTACTAATAATGCACCTTGTCATTTAAGCTACAGTTTCCCGACACGTTTACCGCTGTTTAATTTAAATTTATAGTCATAGAAACTAGCTAACTAACGTTATGGACTGGGGATTGGCGCTCGAGGAGGACATGGCGCGGTAAGTCCGGTGACTGTTATCTTGGGAGCTTTTGTTTGTTATGTGGGGTGGGTGATTACACGCTGTTATATCAGCTGAGTACGCCTACCTAACGAATTATTTATCCTAGCAAAAAACAATTCTGTCCCCCACAGCGAAACCTCCGCCACGGGAAACCCTSAGCAGCAATACAACCCCTGGTCCAACCAGTCCAACCCATGGTCAGATCCAGGCTGCACCTCGGGATCTATAGGGGAGCTGGAAAATCTGGCCCCAGGGGATGGACACCATGGCACTCACTCGAAGAAGCAAGGCGTCCAGGTAGAATGAGTTTGTATAGGACAGCAGTAATTTCCCAAACAATTGTGGGCATGTGACAGAAAGTCATCGTATGTGTTGTGTCTCTTGCAGACAGATGCCTGGACAGCAGACAAAGATGTTAACACAGATCAGGATTGGGAGTCACTGATGGTAATGTGTTCACTCTGGGGGCATGACTGGGGTATGGTGAATCAGTGTGGTAACTCACACACAACATATATATCTGTACATGTGCATGACACAAGTTAACAACCTCTTTCATACTTATTCTGTGGTTACATTTTCCCCTATCTTTCTCCAACATTTCCTCCTTCCCTTCCTATTTCTCTCTCTCTCTAGCGGTCAGTGGATGAGTACAGCACTCACCTTGCCCTGCAATATGAGGAGCTGATGAAGCAGCAGCAGGAGGAGGAGGCTGATCATGGCAACCTCGTAGACAGCCTGGTTCAGAAGAAAGATGAGGGGATCCACCAGCAGCAGGTCTGTGTTCAAACACACATCTCTGTGCTGTAGGCTACGTACAGGCCTACTTGTGTCTTTTCATCAGCTTGAGATGTTGTACATCTTTGGACTAATTAACTGCGAGTGACAATATTTTCAGGTGCTGCTGGACAAAATTGAGTCTCTGCGTGTGAAGCTTCAGCTGAACTGCTGCAAGACCACCCGCAAGAACTTTGCAGTCAAGAAGCAAGACCTCAGTGCGGAGAAAATCAAAATGGAGGAGGAGAGGAACAGGTAGAGATATTGAGAAGAAGGTGGAAAAGGAGAAATTGGGGAAAGCCCTTTGAGGTGTGTGACAGACGGTAGGCTAGGTGGTGGCCACRAACAGAACTGTGACAAGATGTCCTGTCAGCCATGTTCCTCTGTCTGTCCCTCTACCAGACTGTCTCAGGAGCTGAAGGAGACCACCAGGAAGCTGGCTTTGCTGATAGAGGAGCAGAACCAGGAAAAGTAAGACTACTGAGCCACACTCCTACACTTCATATAACCTAACCATAGACAACATATCATATACATTATCATGCTACACAACACATCTTGTCCACAATATAATGCTATACAACACACCTACTGTGCTCATCTATAGGCTTATGTGGGAGCGGGAGCTAGCAGACTTGAACACTGAGATGGAGCGGCTACAGAAAGAGTCAGAGGAGGCCACCCAGACAGCTCTACGGGATGAGGTCAGTTTCTGTCCATATTTATCATCTCTACATCAGTCAACCATCACAACCCTATGACACTGAATGTTCACTCTGATTCACCTATCCACATGTCGCCATGGAGTTTGATTTGAAGACAATCAGGGATTAACCCTGATTTGTATTCTGATTTATGTTCAACAGATTGCAGCTCTGGAAATGCAGAGAGATGTGACCATGTCTGAGGTGGATGACTGGCTGAAAGAGGCTGACCAATACATAAACACACTTAGGTACTATACTGAGCATGACTCTATGACTGAAGCTGGATGTAGCCTACATATTGTAGCTTCTCCCATAAAGGCTGTGCTTCAGTGATTGGTGTTTCCTCTGTCTGCAGATTTGACCCCTCTCAGCAGCACATGCAACAAAGGCTGGAGTGGGAGAACAATGTGGCTGTTGTTCACAGCAGTTTGGCGGGACTGCAGGTGAGGGACAAGAGGGATGGTAGACCACTGCCTCTCACTGGATAAATGTAGGCTTTATGAACATGACTATTTTGAACATGACTTGTCTCTCTTTCTCTCGCTCAGAATCAGTTCAAGGAGCACCTTCACCTGCTGCAAAAGGGCCAACCGATGGAAAGCCTCCCTGGAGTCACATTACCACACTTACCCCAAGTCCCCACGGTCTGTGTGTGATACATGTGTGTAGTTGATTCTGACGAAGACAGTCGATGCCAGTGATTAATGTGCATACTGTATCTGTTGTTAATGGAACCATTCCTCTGCAGGTGGACTTGGTGATGAGTCCGATGATGTACGCTCCACCCCTCCCCCCCTTTCAACATTTCCAGATGGGCCCTCCTAACGCTGTGGGGATGCCCTTCCAACCCCAGCAGCACCACCCAGCTGCCTTCATAGCCCCAGCCAGATTAACTCCCCCACCTGTCCCCTCCTCTACTCCCCCTACCTCCGCTCTACCGCTCCACCCAGCCACCCCACCTGTTTCCCTGCCCACCACCGTGGCCTCCGCCCAGCCCCTGCCTTTCAGTAACCCTCCTGCTGCTGGCAAACTGGACAACCTGCTGAAGAGATTGGGGGACATATTTCCACAGTGCAACAGGTGAGCTCAAAGTCTGTCACTTACTCTGAATTTACTAGTCAGTAAAAGATCTTGCAGACTACAATCAATAAATATTGATTCTAGTCTCATTCTTTCCATTTACCTCCCTCTCTTTCTACTTTCCGTCCCTCTCTCTCTCCAGAACTCAACTCATGTCAGTGCTGCAGCAGATTAAGAATTCCCGTGGCACCATGGCTGGCATGTCTATGGACGAGGTCACACAGCAGGTGGCACAGAGACTGGCACAGAGTGAGAAACCGGTAAAACAAACTCACACTGAGACACATACACAATAAGTGTGCACACACACCAACACAGTCTAAATCTTAATCTAACCTTTATCCTCCACAGGCTCCAGGGCCCATCAGGCCTCTTTCTGCTGCCAGGGGCGTTCCTGGTCTTCCAGGCCCAATCCAGCGCCCTCCAGGCCCAATCCAGAGGCCTCCTGGCCCCATTCAGAGACCCACAAATCCCCCTCAGAGACCTGCAGTAACTCAAGTCTTCCAGACAAGGCCCCCACAGGTACAAACCACTACCAACCCGCAGAAGGCACAATTGAGAATTTTAGGCTTGGGTGACAATGTACATAATTCATGTATTTCTGAGGTGCTGCTTCTCTCTCTCTCCAGCCTGTGGCTCCCAGTAATCGTAAGCTGTGCTTGATGTGCCAGAACCACGTGGAAGCAGACAGCCAGCACCCCATGAGCTGCGCCCACACTGTTCATAAGGATGTAAGTCCTACACTGAATTAAAAACGTATAGATTACTGAAAACTGTATGGCTCAGTTGGTAGAGCATAGCGCTTACAACGCTAGGACTGTGAGTTAAATTCTCAGGGCCACCCATACGTAAAATGTATGCACGCATGACTAAGTCGCTTTGGATAATAGCGTCTGCTAAATGGACACTATCAGATGATACTTTGCTATAACCCTAACTGATTTGCCTCTGTGTTCCAGTGCATCAGTGTATGGCTACAGTCCAGCAAGAACAACACCTGCCCCTTCTGCCCAGCCAAGTGAAAGGAGTAGCAAAAAAGACCGAAAGGAGAAGACATGAAGGGAAAAAGGAGCTGAACACTGATAGTGTTCTGTTCAGCGTCACAGAACGGAAGAAGGAGATGGTGGAATAAGATTCACATCAACTAAAAACAGAGCAGACATGGTGASGTATTACTATTCACCTACAGTGCATTCAGACAGTATTCAGATCCCTTGACTTTTTCAACATTTTGTTACGTTACAGCCTTATGCTAAAATAGATTAAATTAAACAAGTTTCCTCATCAATTGACACACACCATGATGACAAAGGGAAAACAGGTTATTTAAGTATTCAGACCCTTTGCTATTATGAGACTCGAAATTGAGCTCCGGTGCATCCTGTTTCCATTGATCATCCTTAAAATGTTTCTACAACTTGATTGAAGTCCACCTGTGGTAAATTCAATTGATAGGAAATGATTTGGAAAGGCACACAACTGCCTATACAAGGTCCCACAGTTGACAGTGCATCTCAGTGCAAAAACCAAGCCGTGAGGTCGAAGGAATTGTCCGTAGAGCTCCGAGACAGGATTGTGTTGAGGCACAGACCTGGGGAAGGGTACCAAAAAATGTATGCAGCATTGAAGGTCCCCAAGAACACAGTGGCCTTCATCATTCTTAAATAGAAGAAGTTTGGAACCACCAAGACTCTTCCTAGAGCTGGCCGCCCGGCAAAACTGAGCAATCGGGAGAGGTGACTAAGAACCCGATGGTCACTGTGAAAGAGCTTCAGATTTGGGAGAACCTTCCAGAAGGACAACCATCTCTGCAGCACTCCACCAATCAGGCCTTTATGGTAGAGTGGCCAGATGGAAGCCACTCCACAGTAAAAGGCACATGACACCCCGCTTGGAGTTTGACAAAAGGCACCTAAAGGACTCTGACCATGAGAAACAAGATTCTCAGGTCTAATGAAACCAAGACTGAACTCTTTGGCCTGAATACCAAGCGTCACCTCTGGAGGAAACCTGGCAACATCCCTACGGGGAAGCATGGCAGAGACTGGGAGACTGGGAGACTAGTCAGGATCGAGGGAACGATGAACGGTGCAAAGTACAGAGAGATCCTTGATGAAAACCTGCTCCTGAGCACTCAGGACCTCAGACTGGGGCGAAGGTTCACCTTCCAACAGGAGAACGACCCTAAGCACACAGCCAAGACAACGCAGGAGTGACTACGGGACAAGTCTCTGAATGTCCTTGAGGGGCCCAGCCAGAGCCCAGACTTGAACCCAATTGAACATCTCTGGAGAGACCTGAAAATAGCTGTGCAGCGACACTCCCCATACAACCTGACAGAGCTTGAAAGAAGAATGGGAGAAACGCCCAAAACACAGGTGTGCCAAGCTTGTAGCTTCATACCAAGAAGACTTGAGGCTGTAATCTCTGCCAAAGGTGCTTCAACAAAGTACTGAGTAAAGGGTCTGAATACATATGTAAATGTAATATTTCAGTTTATTTTAATATTTTTGCACAAAAATAATCAAATTAATTTGCTTTTGCTTTGTCATTGTGGGGTAGTGTGTAGATTGATGAGGAGAAAACAATAATTTGATCAATTTTAGAATAAGGTTGTAATGTAACAAAATGTTGAAAAAGTCAAGGGGTCTGACCTTTCTGAGGTGACACAATAAACAGAAGTCTTTCATATTATGCACCCCTATATTGATACAGCTAACTAAATAATTGAATACCTTTTTAAAGGCTGACCAAAAGTACATCTGTTGTTAACTGCAATGATAATCTGGCACCATAACTTATTTTTTGTTTTCACATTACTGTTGTGTGTTAACCCATAGGGATATCATGTTTGTTATGTATGCCTTTTTATTTATTGTAAAATATACTTCTCATACCCTTTGACATAATTATAACAACTTTGACATGTTATTTTGTAAGTATGTTATTTCTAACTTCCATGCATTTGGTATGTTCGTTTCTAATTTTCATGATTCTATGTTGAACATTTTATAATTTCTATGGCAAACAAAATACACTAGTGTTATGTTAATAAGTGCCTTATTAAAAGTCACACTGAAGTATGACTCATTGAACTTAAAACTGCCCAATTTGAATGAGCAGAATGTTGAAATACTTACAGTTGAAGTTGGAAGTTTACATACACCTTAGCCAAATACATTTAAACTCAGTTTTTCACAATTCCTGACATTTAATCCTAGTAAAAATTCCCTGTCTTATGTCAGTTAAGATCACCACTTTATTTTAATGTGAAATGTRAGAATAATAGTGATTTATTTCAGCTTTTATTTCTTTCATCACATTCCCAGTGGGTCAGTAGTTTACATTCCAATTAGTATTTGGTAGCATTGCCTTTAAATTGTTTAATTTGGGTCAAATGTTTCGGGTAGCCTTCCACAAGCTTCCCACAATGAGTTAGGGGAATTTTGGCCCATTCCTCCTGACAGAGCTGGTGTAACTGAGTCAGGTCTGTAGGCCTCCTTGCTCACACACACTTTTTCAGTTCTGCCCACAAATTTTCTTTAGAACTGAGGTCAGGGCTTTGTGATGGCAACTCCAATACCTTGACTTTGTTGTCCTTAAGCCGTTTTGCCACAACTTTGGAAGTATGCTTGGGGTCATTGTCCATTTGGAAGACCCATTTACGACCAAGCTTTAACTTCCTGACTGATGTCTTGAGATGTTGCTTCAATATATCCACATAATTTTCCTGCATCATGATGCCATCTATTTTGTGAAGTGCACCAGCCCCTCCTGCAGCAAAGCAACCCCACAACATGATGCTGCCACCCCCGTGCTTCACGGTTGGGATGGTGTTCTTTGTCTACAAGCATCCCCCTTTTTCCTCCAAACATAACGATGGTCATTATGGCCAAACAGTTCTATTTTTGTTTCATCAGACCAGAGGACATTTCTCCAAAAAGTATGATCTTTGTCCCCATATGCAGTTGCAAACCGTAGTCTGGCTTTTTTTATGACGGTTTTGGAGCAGTGGCTTCTTCCTTGCTGAGCGGCCTTTCAGGTTATGTCGATATAGGACTCGTTTTACTGTGGATATAAATACTTTTGTACCTGTTTCCTCCAGCATCTTCACATGGTCCTTTGCTGTTGTTCTGGGATTGATTTGCACTTTTCGCACCAAAGTACGTTCATCTCTAGGAGACAGAACGCGTCTCCTTCCTGAGCGGTATGACGGCTGTGTGGTCCCATGGTGTTTATACTTGCGTACTATTGTTTGTACAGATGAACGTGGTACCTTCAGGCGTTTGGAAATTGCTCCCAAGGATGAACCAGACTTGCGGAGGTCTACAATTTTTTTTCTGAGTTKTTGCCTGATTTCTTTTGATTTTCCAATGATGTCAAGCAAAGTGGCAGTGAGTTTGAAGGTAGGCCTTGAAATACATCCACAGGTAAACCTCTAATTGACTCAAATTATGTCAATTAGCCTGTCAGAAGCTTCTAAAGCCATGACATCATTTTCTGGAATTTTCCAAGCTGTTTAAAGGCACAGTCAATTTAGTGTATGTAAACTTCTGACCCACTGGAATTGTGATACAGTGAAATCTGTCTGTAAACAGTTGTTGGAAAAATGACTTGTGTCATGCACAAAGTAGATGTCCTAACTGACTTGCCAAAACTATAGTTTGTTAACAAGAAATTTGTGGAGTGGTTGAAAAACGAGTTTTAATGACTCCAACCTAAGTGTATGTAAACTTCTGACTTCAACTGTATGGAGAAGTGAGATGGCATTAACTATTTTGACTGTTGTATTAACCTGACAATAAACATGGTTAATTACCATCTGTGATAAAAGAAAACAATCACCGCAGTATTTTGGAGACCTTATGCATTTTACTGACAAGATGTCATCTCTGGAGTAGAGAGCAAGATGTTAGGAACTCAGCAAAAAAAMAAACATCCTCTCACTGTCAACTGTGTTTATTTTCAGCAAACTTGTGTAAATATTTGTATGAACATAAGATTCAACAAGTGAGACATAAACTGAACAAGTTCCACAGACATGTGACAAACAGAAATTGAATAATGTGTCCCTGAACAAAGGGGTGTGTCAAAATCAAAAGTAACCCGTCAGTATCTGGTGTGGCCACCAGCTGCATTAAGCACTGCAGTGCATCTCCTCATGGACTGCACCAGATTTGCCAGATCTTGCTGTGAGATGTTACCCCACTCTTCCACCAAGGCACCTGCAAGTTCCTGGACATTTCTGGGGGGAATGGCCCTAGCCCTCACATTCTGATCCAACAGGTCCCAGATGTGCTCAATGGGATTGAGATCCGGGCTCTTCGCTGGCCATGGCAGAACACTGACATTCCTGTCTTGCAGGAAATCACACACAGAACGAGCAGTATGGCTGGTGGCATTGTCATGCTGGAGGGTCATGTCAGGATGAGCCTGCAGGAAGGGTACCACATGAGGGAGGAGGATGTCTTCCCTGTAAAGCACAGCGTTGAGATTGCCTGCAATGACAACAAGCTCAGTCCGATGATACTGTGACACACCGCACCAGACCATGACGGACCCCCCACCTCCAAATCGATCCCGCTCCGGAGTACAGGCCTCGGTGTAACGCTCATTCCTTCTACGATAAACACGAATCAGACCATAACCCCCGGACAAAACCGTCACTCGTCAGTGAAGAGTGCTTTTTGCCAGTCCTGTCTGGTCAAGCGACAGTGGGTTTGTGCCCATAGGCAATGTTGTTGCCAGTGATGCCTGGTGAGGACCTGCCTTACAACAGGCCTACAAGCCCTCAGTCCAGCCTATTGAGGACAGTCTGAGCACTGATGGATGAATTGTGCGTTCCTGGTGTAACTCAGGCAGTTGTTGTTGCCGTCCTGTACCTGTCCCGCAGGTGTGATGTTCAAATGTACCGATCCTGTGCAGGTGTTGTTACACGTGGTCTGCCACTTCGAGGACGATCGGCTGTCCGTCCTGTCTCCCTGTAGCGCTGTCTTAGGCGTCTCACAGTATGGACATTGCAATTTATTGCCCTGGCCACATCTGCAGTCCTCGTGCCTCCTTGCAGCATGCCTAAAGCACATTCACACAGATGAGCAAGGACCCTGGGCATCTTTCCTTTGGTGTTTTTCAGAGTCAGTAGGAAGGCCTCTTTTTAGTGTCCTAAGTTTTCATAATTGTGACCTTAATTGCCTACCGTCTGTAAGCTGTTAGTGTCTTAACGACCATTCCACAGGTGCATGTTCATTAATTGTTTATGGTTCATTGAACAAGCATGGGAAACACTGTTTAAACCCTTTACAATGYAGATCTGTGAAGTTATTTGGATTTTTACGAATTATCTTTGAAAGACGGGGTCCTGAAAAAGAGACGTTTCTTCTTTTGATGAGTTTATATGAGGTGTAATCATTACTCCAAACAGTTGCAAAGCTAGCATTTCTATTGGACAGGTTCAGCAAACAGGGAAGGACCTACCTGAATCTGTCCAATAGAAATGCTAGTTTTCATTTGGAGTAATGATTACACCCCAGGCACACCAAGTTTCTTTCACCAAGCAATAGCAAGCATGAAACTGAGACAGGCCACGTTCATGTGGATGGAATCACACAGTGAAGGTGGCCACTACGTGGAGACATTCACCAGTTAGTGTATCTGTGTAAGTCTCAGCCGTTCTTGTTGTAATGTGCTGTTGCGAGGAGGCTGTCAGTTAGTGTGTTACATAGTTAAGGGGAGGTGGAGTCCTAATTGACCAGGGTCACAGGTTCTTATGCCTTTATGGCCGTGAAGACGGTATCTTAGAAGTCCATGACCCTGCTCTTCAGGACCTCTAAGTAGGGCTCCAGCTTGCTTTGGAGGTCAGGAGGTCAGGGGTGTATGTGGACATCTTCTTCACCTCACAGATGGACTTCACAAGCTGCTCCTTGTACTCATCAGCGTAGGGGCGTCAGCTCCTCCATTCGCTCGGTCAGCTTGGTGCGGACATCCTCAACCATGGGGATCAGCTTGGACTTGGTCTCCTCAACCTTGGAGCGCATCTCATCAACCAGGGTCTGTAGCTTGGCCCTCAAGGTGTCCATATCCTCGCGGCGCTTGAAGACATACTCCTGGAAGACGGGCTCCAGCTTCTCGTGGTACTCCTTAATGTGCTTCTGGAGGACCTGCTGCAGCTTCTTGCGCTTGGGCTCTAGCTGGGTGTGGAGGTCCTCGACATCAGCCATCACCATCTGATGCACCTGCTTGGTGGTATCAAGGAACTGGGTGCTGAAGGCATTGCCATAGGGGGCCAGGGTCTGGGAAGCAGTCTGGGCATACTCATGCAGCTTGTCGAAGCTCATGGACAGCTTCATCCTGGGGGTACAGAGAGGTGGAGGGTAAAATGAGGGAGAGACCAGAGCAATCCATTGCTATTATGGAAAGAAGGATGAGGGGTTGTAGGGAAGAAAACATGAAGACAGAATAATCTGATAGAAGTTAACTATGAGTGGAGATATTTTTGTCTCTTACTTGTACTCGGTATATTCGGTTCTTTCCAGGTGGTCCAGGGGTCTTCACATGAGTGACGTACACCATGGCAGCAGCCTTGATGTGCTCCATCTGGGAGGGGGAATTGTTCTGCAGGGCCCTGGCCTGGGAGCCTGGTGGGGGAACAACCACATGAGACCTAGGCTAGCTATAGAGTTCAGGCCTCTACACAAAACAATGTACTATGTCATATAACATTAGAGCTAATACTGACCTACTGCCAAGAAGGGAGTCAGTGCAAGAGCGACAAACTTTATGGTGAGGGACTGAGAGAGGAGATGAGATAGAAAGGGAGAGGGGGATGGGTCAGATAAAAATATTGAGAAGCAAGCAACTTAACATTCAATGTTTCACACAACCAAAAACATTTGAATCTAACACCAACCATCTAACATGCCACTGTTCAACACAATAATAACCTTTAAATTACTTTTGATGAATATGATCCATATTTCAAATGGCAAACATTTAATTCTTACATTTCTTTCCAAGAACCTAATTTCAATAATAATATCTGCTGTCTTTCAGCAACTTTATGCTTGGTCATTCAATTCCTCCATTTTCCAATGTTGGCTATATCCTATGTTTTCTTTATAAACCCCATACCTCCCTTCGAGAGTCTCAGTGAGGCTGGCTGTCTGTTACCTGGGGGTGGTGCTGCTCTTTAAGTGAGGCTGATGCACAGCACCAGGCAGCTTTTATAGGTCTCTGAGCAGGTGTGTGTGTGCTGTCTCAGACATGGACCTCCACCCCTTACAACTCAACTGGAGGAGCAAGTTCAAGGGTCAGAAACAAAGATATTTTTTTTTACAAAGTACAGTTAGATGAGCAAACAGACAAATATACCTACATGTACAGTACCAGTCAAAAGTTTGGACACACCTCCTTATTCAAGGGTTTTTCTTTATTTTTACTATTTTCTACATTGTAGAATAATAGTGAAGACATAAACTATGAAATAACACATATGGAATCATGTAGTAACCAAAAAATATARATTTTAGATTCTTCAAAGTAGCCACCCTTTGCCTTGATGACAGCTTTGCACACTCTTGGAATTCTCTCCACCTGGAATGGTTTTCCAACAGTCTTGAAGGAGTTCCCATATATGCTGAAAACTTGTTGGCTGCTTTTCCTTCATTCTGCGGTCCAACTCATCTCAATTGGGTTGAGGTCGGGGGATTGTGGAAGCCAGGTCATCTGATGCAGCACTCCATCACTCTCCTTCTTGGTCAGCCTGGAGGTGTGTTGGATCATTGTCCTGTTGAAAAACAAATGATAGTGCCGTCATCATTGCTTTGCACAAAAAGGGCTTCACAGGCAAGGATATTGCTGCCAGTAAGATTGCACCTAAATCAACCATTTATCGGATCATCAAGAACTTCAAGGAGAGCGGTTCAATTGTTGTGAAGAAGGCTTCAGGGCGCCCAAGAAAGTCCAGCAAGCGCCAGGACCATCTCCTAAAGTTGATCTGGGGCACCACCAGTACAGAGCTTGCTCAAGAATGGCAGCAGGCAGTTGTGAGTGCATCTGCACGCACAGTGAGGCAAAGACTTTTGGAGGATGGCCTGGTGTCAAGAAGGGCAGCAAAGAAGCCACTTCTCTCCAGGATAAACATCAGTGACAGACAGTGATATTCTGCAAAAGGTACAGGGATTGGACTGCTGAGGACTGGGGTAAAGTCATTTTCTCTGACGAATCCCCTTTCCGATTGTTTGGGGCATCCGGAAAAAAGCTTGTCCGGAGAAGACAAGGTGAGCGCTACCATCAGTCCTGTGTCATGCCAACAGTAAAGCATCCTGAGACCATTCATGTGTGGGGTTGCTTCTCAGCCAAGTGAGTGGTATCACTCACAATTTTGCCAAAGAACACAGCCATGAATAAAGAATGGTACCAACACATCCTCTGATAGTAACTTCTCGCAACCATCCAGGAACAGTTTGGTGACGAACAATGCCTTTTCCAGCATGATGGAGCACCTTGCCATAAGGCAAAAGTGATAACTAAGTGGATCTGGGAACAAAACATTGATATTTTGGGTCCATGGCCAGGAAACTCCCCAGACCTTAATCCCATTGAGAATTTTGGTCAATCCTCAAGAGGCTCAAACAAAAACCCACAAATTCTGACAAACTCCAAGCATTGATTATGCAAGAATGGGCTGCCATCAGTCAGGATGTGGCCCAGAAGTTAATTGACAGCATGCCAAGGCGGATTGCAGAGGTCTTGAAAAAGAAGGGTCAACACTGCAAATATTGACTCTTTGCATCAACTTCATGTAATTGCCAATAAAAGCCTTTGACACATATGAAATTCTTGTAATTATACTTCAGTATTCCATAGTAATATCTGACAAAAATATCTAAAGACACTGAGGCAGCAGACTTTTGTAAAATTAATATTTGTGTAATTCTCAAAACTTTTGGCCACGACTGTATAGCTGCAGAATGCTGTGGTAGCCATGATGGTTAAGTGTGCCTTGAATTCTAAATAAATCACTGACAGTGTCACCAACAAAGCACTCCCACACCATCACACCTCCTCCTCCATGCTTCACGGTGAGGACTAGATCATCCGTTCACCTACTCCGTGTCTRACAAAGACACAGCGGCTGGAACCAAAAATCTCATTTTGGACTCATCAGACCAAAGGACAGATTTCCACTGGTCTAATGTCCATTGCTTGCATTTCTTGGCCAAAGCAAGTCTCTTCTTCTTTTGGTGTTCTTTTAGTAGTTGTTTCTTTGCAGCAATTTGACCATGAAGGCCTGATTCACACAGTCTCCTCTGAACAGTTTATGGTGAGATGTGTCTTTTACTTGAACTCTGTGAAGCATTTATTTGTGATGCAATTTCTGAGGCTGGTAAATCTAATGAACTCATCCTCTGCAGCAGAGGTAACTGGGTCTTCCTTTCCTGTGGCAGTCCTCATGAGAGCCAGTTTCTTCATAGTGCTTGATGGTTTTTGCGACTGTACTTGAAGAAACTTTCAAACTTTCAAAATGTTCCATATTGACTGACCTTCATGTCTTAATATGTGCAAAGTTTTAGACTGATCCAATGAACCATTGCATTGCTGTTCAAAATTTGGTATCAAGACTGCCCAAATGTGCCTAATTTGTTTATTAATAACTTTTCATTTTCAAAACTGTGCACTCTCCTCAAACAATAGCATGGTATTCTTTCACTGTAATAATTTCTGTAAATTGGACAATGCAGTTAGATTAATTTTGTCAATAGGGGGTGCTATTTGCACTTTGGGAAAAATTCGTTCCCAAATTAAACTGCCTCGTACTCAATTCTTGCTCGTACAATATGCATATTATTATTACTATTGGATAGAAAACACTCTAGTTTCTAAAACCGTTTGAATTATTTCTCTGAGTGAAACAGAACTCATTCTGCAGCACACTTCCTGTCAAGAAGTGAGATTTCTGAAATCGAGGTCTCTGTTCCAGGGTCGGTTTATAAATTCCCTTGTAAGCTATGGGGCTACATGCACTGCATAAGCCTTCCCCTAGATGTCAGTAAGCGGTGAGACTTTGAATGGAGTGGATAGCACCATCTGGGGGAGTATAAAGCCTCTTGGAACGGAAGGACCGACCTTTTCGACGCGGGGCCTGACGCAGGAGGGACACCAAGCATGGCGTCCTGAAAAGCTTTCGGTTTAGCAGTTCTATATCTCCGGATCTGATTTAATTTGTTTTTTGTCTTAAAAACTTCATAAGGTAGTTAATTTAAACCGACTTATAGCAGTTTATATCAGTTTATTGCGATTTTCTGGAGTTTCTTTGTCAGGCGTTATCGCGAGTTGGGCACCTCTCCGGTACATCGCTGGRGTTAGCAGCTAAGTCTACAGGAGTAGAGGACATCTTTCAACCAAAAGACGATTGTTCTGGACAAAGGACCACTTGCCCAAGATTCTGATGGAAGCTCATCAAAAAGTTAGAGCTATTTATGATGTTAATTCGTATTTCTGTGGAAAAATGTAAAATTATTAGTCCGCCATTAATTTCGGCATGGTCTCGCTGTAACGCACACTGTATGTCGAGTAACGTTAATTTTAAAAATCAATCCCAACACAGCGGTCATTAAGAACTAATGTATCTTTCATTTGCTGTCCAACCTGTATTTTTTAGTCAAGTTTACGATTAGTTATTGATTAGATTAGGTGCCTCTCCAAGATGGCGCCGGACAGATTGCTTCAAGTTTGGCTACAATTCACATTGTATAACCACGATTTGTGCCGTTAAATATGCACATTTTCGAACAAATCCTATATGCATTTGGTAATATGATGTTACAGGACTGTCATCTGATGAAGTATATGAAGGTTAGTCAAAAATTATATATCTTTTGCTGGTTTGTTAGGATCGCTAACCTTTGCTGCTGGTAAACGGCTTGTGTTTCTGGCTATTGTGGTAAGCTAATATAATGCTATATTGTGTTTTCGCTGTAAAACACTTAAAAAATCTGAAACATTGGCTGGATTCACAAGATGTTGGTCTTTCATTTGCTGTACGCTGTGTATTTTTCAGAAATGTTTTATGATGAGTATTTAGGTATTTGACGTTGGTCTCTGTAATTATTCTGGCTGCTTCGGCACTATTTCAGATTGCAGCTGCAATGTAGAACTGTGATTTATACCTGAAATATGCACATTTTTCTAACAAAACATATGCTATACAATAAATATGTTATCAGACTGTCATCTGATGAAGTTGTTTCTTGGTTAGTGGCTATTTATATCTTTATTGGTCGAAATTGTGATAGTTACCTATGCAGGCAAAAATGGTGGAAAAAAAAGTTGTGTCTTTTGCTATCGTGGTTAGCTAATAGATTTACATATTGTGTCTTCCCTGTAAAACATTTTAAAATCAGAAATGATGGCTGGATTCACAAGATGTGTATCTTTCATCTGGTCAATCAATCAATCAATTTTATTTTATATAGCCCTTCGTACATCAGCTAATATCTCGAAGTGCTGTACAGACACCCAGCCTAAAACCCCAAACAGCAAGCAATGCAGGTGTAGAAGCACGGTGGCTAGAAAAACTCCTAGAAAGGCCAAAACCTAGGAAGAAACCTAGAGAGGAACCAGGCTATGAGGGGTGGCCAGTCCTCTCTGGCTGTGCCGGGTGGAGATTATAACAGAACTATGCCAAGATGTTCAAAAATGTTTCATAAGTGAGTAGGTCAATAATAATCATGAATAATTTTCAGTTGGCTTTTCATAGCCGATCATCAAGAGTTGAAAAACAACAGGTCTGGGACAGGTGGCGGTTCCATAACCGCAGGCAGAACAGCTGAAACTGGAATAGCAGCAAGGCCAGGCGGACTGGGGACAGCAAGGAGTCACCACGGGCGGCAGTCCCGACGCATGGTCCTAGGGCCCAGGTCTCCGAGAGAAAGAAAGAGAGAAGGAGAAAATTAGAGAGAGCCAAGATTTTCAAAATTTCCATAAATGACAAGCATGGTCAAATAATAATCAGGAATAAATCTCAGTTGGCTTTTCATAGCCGATCATTAAGAGTTGAAAACAGCAGGTCTGGGACAGGTAGGGGTTCCATAACCGCAGGCAGAACAGTTGAAACTGGAATAGCAGCAAGGCCAGGCGGACTGGGGACAGCAAGGAGTCACCACGGCCGGTAGTCCCGACGTATGGTCCTAGGCTCAGGTCCCCGAGAGAAAGAAAGAGAGAAGGAGAAAATTAGAGAGAGCCAAGATTTTCAAAATGTTCATAAATGACAAGCATGGTCAAATAATAATCAGGAATAAATCTCAGTTTGCTTTTCATAGCCGATCATTAAGAGTTGAAAACAGCAGGTCTGGGACAGGTAGGGGTTCCGTAACCACAGCAGAACAGTTGAAACTGGAATAGCAGCAAGGCCAGGCGGACTGGGGACAGCAAGGTGTCATCATGCCCGGTAGTCCTGACGTATGGTCCAAGGGCTCAGGTTCTCAGAGAGAAAGAGAGAACGAGAGAATTAGAGAGAGCATACTTAAATTCACACAGGACACTGGATAAGACAGGAGAAGTACTCCAGGTAACCAACTGACCCTAGCCCCCCGACACAAACTACTGCAGCATAAATACTGGAGGCTGAGACAGGAGCGGTCAGGAGACACTGTGGCCCCATCCGAAGAAACCCCGGACAGGGCCAAATAGGAAGGATATAACCCCACCCACTTTGCCAAAGCACAGCCCCCGCACCACTAGAGGGAAATCCTCAACCACCAACTTACAATCCTGAGACAAGGCCGAGTATAGCCCACAAAGGTCTCCACCACAGCACAAACCAAGGGGGCGCCAACCCAGACAGAAGATCACGTCAGTAACTCAACCCACTCAAGTGACGCACCCCTCCTAGGACGGCATGAAAGAGCACCAGCAAGCCAGTGACTCAGCCCCTGTAACAGGGTTAGAGGCAGAGAATCCCAGTGGAGAGAGGGGAACCGGCCTGGCAGAGACAGCAAGGGCGGTTCGTTGCTCCAGAGCCTTTCCGTTCACCTTCACACTCCTGGGCCAGACTACACTCAATCATATGACCTACTGAAGAGATAAGTCTTCAGTAAAGACTTAAAGGTTGAGACCGAGTCTGCGTCTCTCACATGGGTAGGCAGACTGTTCCATAAAAATGGAGATCTATAGGAGAAAGCCCTGCCTCCCGCTGTTTGCTTAGAAATTCTAGGGACAATTAGGAGGCCTGCGTCTTGTGACCGTAGCGTACGTATTGGTATGTACGGCAGGACCAACTCGGAAAGATAGGTAGGAGCAAGCCCATGTAACGCTTTATAGGTTAACAGTAAAACCTTGAAATCAGCCCTTGCCTTAACAGGAAGCCAGTGTAGGGAAGCTAGCACTGGAGTAATATGATCAAATTTCTTGGTTCTAGTCAGGATTCTAGCAGCCGTATTTAGCACTAACTGAAGTTTATTTAGTGCTTTATCCGGGTAGCCGGAAAGTAGAGCATTGCAGTAGTCTAACCTAGAAGTAACAAATGCATGGATTAATTTTTCTGCATCATTTTTGGACAGAAAATTTCTGATTTTTGCAATGTTACGTAGATGGAAAAAAGCTGTCCTTGAAACAGTCTTGATATGTTCGTCAAAAGAGAGATCAGGGTCAAGAGTAACGCCGAGGTCCTTCACAGTTTTATTTGAGACGACTTTACAACCATCAAGATGAATTGTCAGATTTAACAGAAGATCTCTTTGTTTCTTGGGACCTAGAACAAGCATCTCTGTTTTGTCCGAGTTTAAAAGTAGAAAGTTTTCAGCCATCCACTTCCTTATGTCTGAAACACAGGCTTCTAGCGAGGGCAATTTTGGGCTTCACCATGTTTCATTGAAATGTACAGCTGTGTGTCATCCGCATAGCAGTGAAAGTTAACATTATGTTTTCGAATAACATCCCCAAGAGGTAAAATATATAGTGAAAACAATAGTGGTCCTAAAACGGAACCTTGAGGAACACCGAAATGTACAGTTGATTTGTCAGAGGACAGACCATTCACAGAGACAAACTGATATCTTTCCGACAGGTAAGATCTAAACCAGGCCAGAACTTGTCCGTGTAGACCAATTTGGGTTTCCAGTCTCTCCAAAAGAATGTGGTGATCGATGTGGTCAAAGGCAGCACTAAGGTCTAGTAGCACGAGGACAGATGCAGAGCCTCGGTCTGACGCCATTAAAAGGTCATTTACCACCTTCACAAGTGCAGTCTCAGTGCTATGATGGGGTCTAAAACCAGACTGAAGCATTTCGTATACATTATTTGTCTTCAGAAAGGCAGTGAGTTGCTGCGCAACAGCTTTTTCTAAAATCTTTGAGAGGAATGGAAGATTCGATATAGGCCGATAGTTTTTATATTTTTCCGGGTCAAGGTTTGGCTTTTTCAAGAGAGGCTTTATCACTGCCACTTTTAGTGAGTTTGGTACACATCCGGTGGATAGAGAGCTGTTTATTATGTCAAATAGGAGGGCCAAGCACAGGAAGCAGCTCCTTCAGCAGTTTAGTAGGAATAGGATCCAGTATGCAGCTTGAAGGTTTAGAGGCCATGATTATTTTCATCATTGTGTCAAGAGATATAGTACTAAAACACTTAAGTGTCTCTCCCGATCCCAGGCCCTCGCAGAGCTGTGCAGATCCAGGACAGCTAAGCCCTGGAGGAATACGCAGATTCAAAGAGGAGTCCGTAATTTGCTTTCTAATGGTCATGATCTTTTCCTCAAAGAAGTTCATGAATTTATTACTGCTGAAGTGAAAGCCATCCTCTCTTGGGGAATGCTGCTTTTTAGTTAGTTTCGCAACAGTATCAAAAAGACATTTTGGATTGTTCTTATTTTCCTCGATTAAGTTGGAAAAGTAGGATGATCGAGCAGCAGTGAGGGCTCTTCGGTACTGCACAGTACTGTCTTTCCAAGCTAGTCGGAAGACTTCCAGTTTGGTGTGGCGCCATTTCCGTTCCAATTTCCTGGAAGCTTGCTTCAAAGCTCGGGTATTTTCTGTATACCAGGGAGCTAGTTCTTATGACAAATGTTTTTCGTTTTTAGGGGTGCAACTGCATCTAGGGTATTGCGCAAGGTTAAATTGAGTTCCTCAGTTAGGTGGTTAACTGATTTTTGTCCTCTGACGTCCTTGGGTAGGCAGAAGGAGTCTGGAAGGGCATCAAGGAATTTCTGTGTTGTCTGAGAATTTATAGCACGACTTTTGATGCTCCTTGGTTGGGTCTGAGCAGATTATTTGTTGCGATTGCAAACGTAATAAAATGGTGGTCCGATAGTCCAGGATTATGTGGAAAAACATTACGATCTACAACATTTATTCCATGGGACAAAACTAGGTCCAGAGTATGACTGTGGCAGTGAGTAGGTCCAGAGACATGTTGGACAAAACCCACTGAGTCGATAATGGCTCGAAAGACTTTTGGAGTGGGTCTGTGGACTTCTCCATGTGAATATAAAATCACCAAAAATTAGAATATGATCTGCTATGACTACAAGGTCTGATAGGAATTCAGGAAACTCAGAGAGGAACGCTGTATATGGCCCAGGAGGCCTGTAAACAGTAGCTATAAAAAGTGATTGAGTAGGCTGCATAGATTTCATGACTAGAAGCTCAAAGAACGAAAACGCCATTTTTTTTTTGTAAATTGAAATTTGCTATCGTAAATGTTAGCAACACCTCCGCCTTTTGCGGATGCACGGGGGATATGGTCACTAGTGTAACCAGGAGGTGAGGCCTCATTTAACACAGTAAATTCATCAGGCTTAAGCCATGTTTCAGTCAGGCCAATCACATCAAGATTATGATCAGTGATTAGTTCATTGACTATGACTGCCTTTGAAGTGAGGGATCTAACATTAAGTAACCTATTTTGAGATGTGAGGTATCACGATCTCTTTCAATGATGGCAGGAATGGAGGAGGTCTTTATCCTAATAAGATTGCTAAGCGAACACCGCCATGTTTAGTTTTGCCCAACCTAGTCGAGGCACAGACACAGTCTCAATGGGTATGGCTGAGCTGACTACACTGACTGTGCTATTGGCAGACTCCACTAAGCTGGCAGGTTGGCTAACAGCCTGCTGCCTGGCCTGCACCCTATTTCATTGTGGGCTAGAGGAGTTAGAGCCCTATCTATGTTGGTAGATAAGATGAGAGCACCCCTCCAGCTAGGATGGAGTCCGTCACTCCTCAGCAGTCAGGCTTGTCCTTTGTGGGTGAGTCCCAGAAAGAGGGCCAATTATCTACAAATTCTATCTTTTGGGAGGGGCAGAAAACAGTTTTCAACCAGCGATTGAGTGCTGAGACTCTGCTGTAGAGCTCGTCACTCCCCCTAACTGGGAGGGACCAGAGACAATTACTCGATGCCGACACATCTTTCTAGCTGATTTACACGCTGAAGCTATGTTGCACTTGTGGACCTCTGACTGTTTCATCCTAACATCGTTGGTGCCGACGTGGATAACAATATCTCTATACTCTCTACACTCGCCAGATTAGCTTTAGCCAGCACCATCTTTAGATTAGCCTTAACGTCGGTAGCCCTGCCCCTGGTAAACAGTGTATGATCGCTGGGTGATTCGCTTTAAGTCTAATACTGCGGGTAATGGAGTCGCCAATGACTAGGGTTTTCAATTTGTCAGAGCTAATGGTGGGAGCCTTCGGCGTCTCAGACCCCGTAACGGGAGGAGTAGAGACAAGAGAAGACTCAGACTCAGACTCCGACTCGCTACATAATGGGGAGAACCGGTTGAAAGTTTCTGTCGGCTGAATGAGCGACACCGGTTGAGCATTCCAACAGCATTTCCCTCCAGAAGCCATGAGAAAGTTGTCCGGCTGCGGGGACTGTGCGGGGGGATTTATACTAACGTTACTATCTGTACTTACTGGTGGCACAGACGCTGTTTCTTCCTTTCCTACACTGAAATTACCCTTGCCTAACGATTGCGTCTGAAGCTGGGCTTGTAGCACAGCTATTCTCGCCGTAAGGCGATCGTTTCCCTTATATTATGAGTACAGCGACTGCAATTAGAAGACATCATGTTAATGTTACTACTTAGCTTCGGCTGTTGAAGGTGTTGACGAACCATGTCCAGATAAAGCGTCCGGAGTGAAAAAGTTGAATGAGGGAAAAAGTTGCGATGGAAAAAAAACTAAAAATATAAACGGTAATAAAAACAAAAACAAAACAAAAAAACGGTAAGTTGTCAGCTAGCAAAGTAAAGTTGGCAGCAAAATCTGGTGTCTTGGACTTGTGATTTAATGATATTTAGATGCTAGTATTTACTTGTGACGCTATGCTAGGCTATGCTAGTCAGCTTTTTTACTGATGGGGGTGCTCCCGGATCCGGGATTGTGTGCAACTAGAAGTTAACAAGAATTTAAGCTTTCTGCCTATATCAGATATGTCTATGTCCTCTGAAATGTTATTGTTACTTACAACCTCATGCTAATCACATTAGCCTACGTTAGCTCAACCGTCCCGCAGGGGACCCCCTGATCCTGAAGAAGTTTTAAAGTAATGATGGACTGTTGTTTCTCTTTGCTTATTCGAGCTGTTCTTGCCATAATATGGACTTGGTCTTTTACCCAACAGGGCTATCTTCTGTATACCATCGCTACCTTGTCACAACACAACTGATTGGCTCAAACGCATTAAGAAGGAAAGAAATTCCACACCTGTTATTTGAAATGTATTCCAGGTGACTGCCTCATGAAGCTTGTTGAGAGAATGCCAAGAGTGTGCAAAGCTGTCATCAAGGCAAAGGGTAGCTACTTTGAAGAATCTGAAATATAAATATATTTTGATTTGTTCAATACTTTTTTGGTTACTACATGATTCCCTATGTGTTATTTCATAGTTTTGATGTCTTTACTATTATTTTACAATGTAGAAAATAGTAAAAATAAAGAAAAACCCTTGAATGAGTAGGTGTGTCCAAACTTTTGACTGGTACTGTACATGCATGGGTTACTGGGTTTGCCTGATGTTATGTACTGGGGTTACTATCAATCTTCTGAATGTCAAAGTATTACAATTTTTCTGGAACGGCAGATGACACTTATCATCTATGTGTTGTTTCTGGCACGCAAAATCTTAGTACATAAATTGTATACATTAATACTGACATACTTTACGTATGTAACTGGATATATTCAATATCACTAAACATGCCCTAGTGTTGGACGTCATGATAAACAATATTTGTAGAGCTCCCAAACAGGATTGTGTCAAGGCACAGTACTGGGGAAGGGTACCAAAACATTTCTGCAGCATTGAAGGTCCTTAAGAACACAGTGGCCTTCGTCATTCTTAAATGGAAGACGTTTGGAACCACCAAGACTCTTCCTAGAACAGTCCGCCCGGCCAAACTGAGCAATCGGGGGAGAAGAGCCTTGGTCAGGGAGGTGACCAAGAACCCGTTGGTCATTCTGACAGAGCTCCAGAGGTCCTCTGTGGAGATGGGAGAACCTTCCAGAAGGATAACCATCTCTGCAGCACTCCACCAGTCAGGCCTTTAAGGTAGTGGCCAGACGGAAGCTACTCCTCAGTAAAATGCCCATGACAGCCCGCTTGGAGTTTGACAAAAGGCACCTAAAGGACTCTCAGACCACGAGAAACAAGATTCTCTGGTCTGATGAAACCAAGATTGAACTCTTTGGCCTGAATGCCAAGCGTCACATCTGGAGGAAACCTGGCACCATCCCTACGGTGAAGCATGGTGGTGGCAGCATCATGCTGTGGGGAAGTTTTTCAGCGGCAGGGACTGGGAGACTAGTCAGGATCAAGGGAAAGACGAACGGAGCAAAGTACAGAGAGATCCTTGATGAAAACCTGCTCCAGAGCGCTCAGGCCCTCAGACTGGGGCGAAGGTTAATGAGAAGGGTGTGCTTGAAAGGATGCACATAACTCTGCAATACTGGGTTGTATTGGGGAGAGTCTGTCTTAATTCATTTTCCACACACAGTCGGTGCCTGTATTTAGTTTTCATGCTAGGGAGGAATCGAGAATCCACTCTCACATAGGTACATGGTTGCAAAGGGCATCAGTGTCTTAACAGCACGATTTGCCAAGGCAGGATACTCTGAGCGCAGCCCTATCCAGAAATCTGGCAGTTGCTTCTGATTAAATTACATTTTCACAGAACCGCTTGTTACAATTTCAATGAGGTATTCTTGTTCAGATATCGATCGGTAAGTGGACTGGAGGCAGGGCATGAAAGGGATAACGAATCCAGTTGTTAGTGTCGTCCGTTTCGGGAAAGTACATGTAATTGCGCACCCAGCTCACTCAGGTGCTTTGCTATATCACATTTGACATTATCTGTAAGTTTGAGTTCAATGATGGAAAGACTTGTGTGTTGTCCTCGTTATTGCAGACAGTGTCCTGCACATTGAATATAGTTGCAGAGTCCCTGTAATCCTAGATTCAGATCATTCAGGCAGTCACCCAGATAGGCCAGTCGTGTGAGAAACTCGTCATCATGCAAGCAGTCAGACAAGTGATAATTAAATGTAACCTTTATTTAACCAGCAAGTCAACTTTATGCCCGTCTCTCAATTCAAAAAATGTGTCAATACTTTGCCTCTTGATAACCAGCACACTTCTGTKTGTTAAAGCGTTACATGGTCGCTGCCCATATCATTGCATAATGCAGAAAATACACAGGAGTTTAGGTGCTTTAACAAAGTTAAGCATTTTCACTGTAGTGTCCAAAGCGTCTTTCAAGCTGTCAGGCATTCCCTTGGCAGCAAGAGCCTCTCGGTGGATGCTGCAGTGTACCCAAGTGTCTTCGGGAGCAACTGCTTGCACACTCATTACCACTTCACTATGTCTCCCTGTCATGTTTTTTGCGCCATCAGTACAGATACCAACATCTTGACCACCAAAGTCCATTTGATGTCACAAAGCTGTCCAGGACTTTAAAAAATATCCTATCCTGTTGTCCTGGTGTCCAGAAGAGGATGTCTTCCTTAATTGACCCCCCCATAAACGTAATGGACATGTGCCAGGCCCGCCACATCTGTTGACTCGTCCAGCTGTAATGCATATAATTCACTGGCTTGTATGCAAAGCAGTAATTGTTTCAAAACATCTCCTACCATGTCACTGATGCGTCGTGAAAGTGTTGTTTGATGAAGGCATTGTCTGTGTATTTTTTTTTTGCCTTATCCCCCGAACATTGTCCTAGCCATATCCGCGGCAGCAGGAAGAATTAAGTCCTCCACAATAGTATGGGGCTTTCCTGTAATAGCCACTCGGTAGCTCACCATATAAGAAGTTCTAGCCCCTTATTAATGGTATCTGTTGCTTTTATACATGTCTTACTACTCGAAAGTCGTCTTAATTCTCACTCAAAAAACTCCCGTGGCTTATTTTTCAAATTGGCATGTTTCGTCTAAATGTCTGCGCAAGAGTGGAGGTTTCATAGAGTTATGAGCTAGTACTTTTGCACATATAACACACTGTGGCTGAGGAAAGGCACTACTCCCAATATAAGTCAATCCCAAATCAATGTAGTTCTCATCATATTTGCGCCTTTCCAATTGTCAAACGTCCCTGTCGTTCGGGGCTTTCCCTGGTAAGGGGGCAGTAGCTCTTCGGTTGCATTAGATTCACAACTGTCAGTGTCCATGCTCACTGGGCTAGCAACAAATGTAGAATTACTGATGCTAGCATTGGATGTGCTCGTGGAAGCAGAACTTGTGTCGTCGACAGGTGCAGGTGTAGTACTGCTGGTCGTAGCAGTACTACCAGTAGAGCTGATGTGTCTCTATGGACGCGGCCTTACTTTTTTTCAAACCATTTATCGATTTTGTTAGCAAACGGAATGAGCTGCAGCTACGTTTGGCTACATACGGACGGTTTGTGGAATTCCCGAGAGAGTAACGGTTAATGTGATTGGATGTTAATTATTTGACTAGGCTACCTGTATTTGACATTGTGTCACTAGACGGTTTAATTTCATTTTTGGCAGTGAAACGAGGCTACTCAGGTGAGAAAAAAAGAAAAATCACCCAAAATGTATAGCCCTGTTGGAAAATCTAAATGAACTGTTTGAATGTGAATAACATTTTAATTTGGCGTACCCCAGTTTGGGAATGGCCGCTCTAGAGGTTAAATGGGACTCCCGCAAGTTAGTAATGCAGTGACTGAATCGCAGATAGGCTAGCTAATCACAAACCTTGATGATAAAACAAATTTTCTTCACACTTACACCTTAAAATCAAGTGAAATGAAGCAACACCACAAATGATGTACATTCATGGTCCTTTATTGGAACACTTAAGCATGTGAGAATAAGCCAAATATAGCGCAGTTTGCACCAAATACAGATACTCGCTAACGTTAATTATCTTACAAACACTACCACATCCGCAATACAAGGTCATCTATCCAAGCTTCACATATATGTATTATATACAAATGGGTCACTTCTAAACAGTCATACAACCAACCATAAGTGACACATACTGTACACACTTCTCACCCAAGCCAGTGTTGAAGGTTCTCACACACACACACACACACACACACACACACAGAGCACAAGAAGAATACGTGTAGAGCTTAAAGGACAATTTAGCTTTTTACAACCAAATCATTAAAAAAAAAAAATGCATATGGCATGTCCAGACAATTGGTGATTTCACTTGTTTTTGAGAAACTTACCCCAACCAACGATTCACTTCCTTATCCTCGATGTGCAGTACGGGGGCTCCAAAAAAATCAAAATACATCCTTTTAGAAACAGAAAAGCTCTCAGTATAGTGATGCAGGTCTTTAGATGTTGTACACATGAAACAGACAACTCGAGTGATATCTCTCCGCCCATTCTAGCAGCAGGCTACATGGGAAATGAAACAGCTGGATAGGGGCTTGACGGCTTGAGTAGCACAAAATGAAATATAAAGTTGCGCATAAAGTTCAAAAGACCTGCATCACTATACTGAGAGCGTTTCCATTTATAAAAGGACGTATTTGGGTGTTTTTGGAGCATTTGTTCAGAGCCCCAGTACTGCAGGACGAGGAAATTATGGCTGGGGTAAGTTTCCCAAAAACAAGTGAAATCGCAAAAGAAAAAAAAGTGTTTGAACCTTTCTATAAATTTGCCATCTACATCAAAACAGAGATTTGGTTGTAAAAAAAAAAGAGCTACATTTCCTTAAAGACAGTAGCTAGTAACATGAGAGCAAGAGGACCTCAGAAACCACTTCAGTTCAACTGCACCAGGAAGAGACAAAACAGGGTTGTGACCTGTGGTTGGGTTTTACTGTAGTAGTAGACTATAAAATCTATGTAATTCTATGTCAGTAGCTTTATCATGATGCTACTGTTTAAGACGTCCTGCGACAATGTCATATGTTAGGAGGCAGGTGGTAGTGTGGACAGGGATGGGTCGGAGTTCTGTATGCTACACACAACGAGACAAAATAGGGACAGAAATGAAGAGTAGGCGAGAGACAGAGTAAGCAGGTATTGGAGTCTGTAGGAGAGTGTAGTTTCCTATGTGTAAGAAAGGGAGAGAAAGCCGATGTGTGTGTGTGTGTGTGTGTGTGGCAGGTATGGGAGGATAGCTGGACTTCACTGTTCACTGTTTCAAGGCACAGAGTGAGGGAGGGAGGAGAGAAGATTACACTTGGTACTCGGATGGCGGTTTAAAGCTTTTAAAGGGCTGTTGGTTTAGACTGTGGCATATGGAGCCAACTCTAACAGATTTCTGAGAGGGAATATATAGGAGTGTTTATTACTGTGCTGTTAAGCTGTGCCCAAGTAGGAAGCTAATTTACATTTCAATTGGCAAAGCTGACATTTTAGAGTCTACTACAGTGTCTGTGTCTCTCTTCTCTCAGAGTCTATGCATGTTTGCCATTAGCCTCTTTATACAGCTTGTGCAGGTGTCCGATCTCTCTCTATCCTCTGTTGCTGCTATAGCGTGTACGATGTCTCTGGAAGTATTGTTGTCTCGCTCTCTTTCACTTCTCCACACCGTCAACTCTGTCTCCCTGCACACATGCACATGAACCCATGCACTCCCCCTCCTCTCCTGCACTTCCAGTTCCACTCATATGTGTGCCCATTCTCTCTGCTTGGCCCAGCAAGTGACATCTTGATCTGACCCCATCTCAATAGACAGGAGCATGCCTCACCCCTGACTACTACCKCCCCCCCCCCCCCCCATAGAGGTAGAAGTTGCCAGAGATCTTGCACCTAACAACAGACCTAAGACCAAATCAGATCTAGGATATATCTAGCAACAGATCAGATCTAGGACAGATCTAGCAACAGATCAGATCTAGGACAGATCTAGGACCAGATCCTGGATTAGTGGTTTTAGGCAAATTCCAGCTACTCCCCAGCAGAGTGAATGAGTGAGGCATGCCCCTGGCTGTGTGGGTTTGTGGCCCCTGGGCCGTGGCCCTCAGAGCAGCGAGGCCCTCAGAGCAGCGAGGCCCTCAGAGCAGCGAGGCCCTCAGAGCAGCGAGGCCCTCAGAGCAGCGAGGCCCTCAGANGGCCCTCAGAGCAGCGAGGCCCTCAGAGCAGCGAGGCCCTCAGAGCAGCGAGGCCCTCAGAGCAGCGAGGCCCTCAGAGCAGCGAGGCCCTCAGAGCAGCGAGGCCTTCTTCTCCTCAGGCGTCTCCTCCAGTATCTGCCGCAGCAGGTCAATGAGGGGCTTGGCGATGGCCCGGTAGCCCGCCGCTGTCAGGTGCAGGAAGTCAAACATGTCCCTGGTGGAGATGGTCCCGTCAGAGTGCACGAAGCCCGCCCCCACATCCAGGAACTGGGTCTGGCCCAGCCGTGGCAGCCAGGAACGCAGGAAGCTGTTCACCGCCACGTTCTTCTCCCGCAGCGGGTTGGGCCACTCGCCCCGTGCCAACAGACCCTGAAACGGACAGACAGGAGAGGTTAGTTATTACTGGGAGCTAAGGACACATCTGTAAATGCATGCATCCTCATATACATGATCATATCAGACCTGGGTTCAAATACATATGTATTTGAGTAACTGGMWTTTTTTTTTTAACAAAAAAATAATTCTCTGTTTATGAGTATTTTTAATTATACAGCCCCAAAAAAATACTTTTACTTGAGAAATTGTATTTGAATTCCATCATTCTGAAGTTATATTAGGATATTGCATTTTTATTTAATATTTTTGAATTTGTAATGCACAAATTGAATCATTGAATTAATAAATTGAACTTTTTCATTATTTGAAACTGAATTGAATGAATATTGCTCCCAATCGTTGCTGGATCGAATCCCCGAGCTGACAAGGTAAAAATCTGTCGTGCTGCCCCTGAACAAGGCAGTGTTCAGGGGCACTGTTCCCCGTTAGGCCGTCATTGTAAATAAGAATTTGTTCTTAACTGACTTGCCTAGTTAAATAAAGGTTCAATAAAAATGTTATTGTCGATGAGCATATTCCCTTAAACACTGGAGCTAGACAAAGTTATACATTCATAATAGAGATGCTGTCTGGGCCAAAACTAGCTTTACAGACTCAAGKCCAGATTGGCAATCATTTAGGAGATTGAGAAATCTGTGTAAAACTAGTTAGAAAAGCAAAATCTGATTATTTTGTTAGCGCACTGATTGTGCAGGGAATCTGGCCAAGAACTGGAAAAGCATTCATCTCTGTAGCTCTTCTTCTCTTCCCCATAAAATTCATCTCTCAAATCAAATCAAATTTTATGTCACATGCGCCAAATACAACAGGTAGACCTTACATGTTAAATGCTTACTAACAAACCCTTAACCAACAATGCAGTTAAGAAAAATAAGAGTTAAGAAAATATTTACTAAATAAACTAAAAGTTTTTAAAAAGTTGCACAATAAAATAACAATAACGAGGCTATATATACAGGTAGTACTGGTACCGAGTCAATGTGCAGGGGTACAGGTTAGTCGAGGTAATTGAGGTAATATGTACAGTACCAGTCAAAAGTTTGGACACCTACTCATTCAAGGGTTTTTCTTTATTTTGACTGTTTTCTACATTGTAGAATAATAGTGAAGACATCAAAACTATGAAATAACACATAGGGAATCATGTAGTAACCAAACAATTGTTAAATCAAAATGCATTTTATATTCTTGATGACAGCTTTGCACACTCTTGGCATTCTCTCAACCAACTTCACCTGGAATACTTTTCCAACAGTCTTGAAGGAGTTCCCACATATGCTGACCACTTGTTGGCTGCTTTTCCTTCACTCTGCGGTCCAACTTATCCCAAAGCATCTCAATTGGGTTGAGGTCGGGTGACTGTGGAGGCCAGGTCATCTGACCCAGAACTCCATAATTTCCTTCTTGGTCAAATATCCCTTACACAGCCTGGAGGTGTGTTAAAAAACAAATGATAGTGGGACTAAGCGCAAACCAGATGCTTATTGCTGCAGAATGCTGTGGTAGCCATGCTGGTTAAGTGTGCCTTGAATACTAAATAAATCACTGACAGTGTCATCAGCAAAGCACCCCCACACCATCACTCCTCCTCCTCCATGCTTCATGGTGGGAACCACAGATGCAGAGATCATCCGTTCACCTACACAAAGACACGGTTGGAACCAAAAATCTCAAATTTGGACTCTGTCCTTTAGTAGTGGTTTCTTTGCAGCAATTTGACCGTGAAGGCCTGATTCACACAGTCTCCTCTGAACATTTGACGTTGAGATGTGTCTGTTACTTGAACTATSTGAAGCATTTATTTGGGCTTCAATTTCTGAGGCTGGTAAATCTAATGAACTTATCCTCTGCAGCAGAGGCAACTCTGGGTCTTCCTTTCCTGTGGCGGTCCTCATGAGAGCCAGTTTCATCATAGCGCTTGATGGTTTCTGCACTTGAAGAAACGTTCAAAGTTCTTGACATTTTCCGGATTGACTGACCTTCATTTCTTAAAAAGTAATGATGGACTGTCATTTCTCTTTGCTTAGTTGAGCTGTTCTTGCCATTATATGGACATGGTCTTTTACCCAACAGGGCTATCATTTGTATACCACAGCTACCTTGTCACAACACAACTGATTGGCTCAAACGCATTAAGAAGGAAAGAAATTCCACAAATGAACTTTTAACAAGGCACACCTGTTAATTGAAATGCATTCCAGGTGACTACCTCATGAAGCTTGTTGAGAGAATGCCATGAGTGTGCAAAGCTGTCATCAAAGCATATGGTGGCTACTTGAAGAATCCCAAATATAAAATATATTTTAAATTGTTTAACACTGTTGTCATTACTACATGATTCCATGTGTTCCATTTTTTAGTTTTGATGTCTTCACTTATTCTACAATGTACAAAAGAGTAAAACTAATAAAAACCCTGGAATGAGTTGGTGTGTTGAAACTTTTCATTGATACTGAAGGTTGGGGTAAAGTGACTATGCATAGATAATAAACAGCGAGTAGCAGCAGCATAAAAAAAAAGTGAGCAGGGGCAYGTCAATGCAAGTAGTCCAGGTAGTCATTTGATTAGCTGTTCAGCAGTCTTATGGCTTGGGGGTAGAAGCTGTTAAGGAGCCTTTTGGACCTAGACTTGGCGCTCCGGTACTGCTTGCCGTGCGGTAGCAGAGAGAACAGTCTATAATTAGGATGGCCTTCCTCTGACACCACCTGGTATTGAGGTCCTGGATGGCAGGAAGCTTGGCCCCAGTGATGTACAGGGCCATACGCACTACCCTCTGTAACGACTTGCGGTCAAATGCCGAGCAGTTGCCATACCAGGCGGTGATGCAACTAGTCGGGAAAGGAAAAGGGGGATACCTAGTCAGTTGTACAACTGAATTCAATCAACTGAAATGTGTCTTCCTCATTTATCCCAACCCCTCTGAATCAGTTGCTCTCGATGGTGCAGCTGTATAACTTTTGGAGGATCTAAAGACCCATGCCAAATCTTTTCAGTCTCCTGAGGGGGAATAGGCGTTGTCGTGCCCTCTTCACAACTGTCTTGGTGTGTTTGAAACATGATCGTTTGTTGGTGATGTGGACACCAAGGAACTTGAAGTTCTCAACCTGCTCCACTACACCCCCGTCGAGGAGAATATGGGCGTGCTCAGCCCTCCTTTTCCTGTAGTCCACGATCATCTCCTTTGTCTTGATGAGGGAGAGGTTGTTGTCCTGGCACCACACCGCTAGGTCTCTGACCTCCTTCCTATAGGCGGTCTCATCGTTGTCGGTGATCAGGCCTACCARCGTTGCAAACTTAATGATGGTGTTGGAGTCGTGCCTGGCCACACAGGCGTGGGTGAACAGGGAGTACAGGAGGGGACTAAGCACGCACCCCTGAGGGCCCTTGTGTTGAGGATCAGTGTGGCAGATGTGTTGTTGCCTACCATTACCACCTGGGGGCAGCTCATAAGGAAGTCCAGGATCCAGTTGCAGAGGGAGGTGTTTAGTCCCAGGGACCTTAGCTTAGTGATGAGCTTTGAGGACACTATGGTGTTGAACGCTGAGCTCTAGTCAATGAACATCATTCTCACATAGGTGTTCCTTTTATCCAGGTGGGAAAGGGCAGTGTGGAGTGCAATAGAGATTGCGTCATCTGTGGATCTGTTGGGGCGGTATGCAAATTGGAGTGGAGCTAGCACCATTACTGATAAAATTGATGTAATTAATGCATTTAATCACCATTTTATTTCTGTGGGCTATATTTTTGACTCAGTTTCTAAGCCAACTCACATTAAGTGTAGTCTGCATATTAATGGAGATAATTTGTTGATTGATACTGTAAATGTTGATCTGGGGTTTTCTTTCAGACAATTCTCTTTTAAGGAAGTCCTTGATGCCTTGCTAGTATGAGACATTAATACATCTAAAGGGGCAGATAATTTGGAACCTGGTCTGCTAAAATGTGCAGCGACCCTCATTGCTGCCTCAGTCTTCAGGAATTATTTCTAAAGTATGGTAATCTGCGTATGTGTTGCCACTCCATAAGGGTGGTGATAGTAGTCATCTTGACAATTACCGAACAATTTCTAGGCTTCCTTGTCTAGCGAAGATTCTTGAGTCGTTGATAAATGTGCAGTCTTTTGACTGAGAAATGTATTTTAAATGTAAATCAATCAGGGTTTAGACCATGGCATAGCACTATTACAGCCACCACATTAGTTGTGAATGACCTTGTCAATGCATTGAATGCTAAAATGAGTTGTGCTGCTTTGTTTATAGATCTGTCTAAGGCCTATCACACATATTGATCATGGTATTGTGTTGACGAAACTGTCAAAGTCTCATAAAAGTATCTCAGTTGGGTTACATCTTCACTCCTTGAATGGTTCTGTAATAGAACATGTCCCTGTATACAAATACCTTGGTATTTGGATGGACAATGATCTATAATTTAAGAAGCATACAAATGAGCTTGTTATGAAGTGCAACTGACTACTCTAAAATCCCTTGATTCTGTTAATCATAGCACACTTCGTTTTATTACATCTGACAGTTTTAATACTCATCACTGCATCCTTTAACAAAAATGTGTCTGGACCTCTTTAAAGACACTTCATTACTCTCTTTTTGTTTATAAAGCCCTACTCCACAAGCTTCCAATATACTTAACATCTTGGTTGAAATTTAGAGTTTCAGGTTATAATACAAGGTCAGAATCATAAAACACGGGACGAGATGTTAAAACTGTCCATTGTGCCAATAGATGGTATGCACTCACATGAGATTTGCCGTGATGTTGACAGAGTGGCATGGGAGGTTTATTTCTTAGACTGGGTTAAGATGTCAATTTTGGGACACATCCTCAGTAGTGTGCCTTCGAATCAGTGGGTGTTTCGGCCTTTGATCACTAAACACCCTCAAAGGTGGCCAGCTAAAGGGTGATCAAGCCTTAGCTTGTGTCCCATGCCCAATTAAGATTTCCCACGGGACTATGCAAGGCAGGGGCGTCCTCTTCCCTGAGCCAGCCCTACAGCTGACCGCATACCTCATATGTCCTCCTCAAGTTGGAGGGATCTGAATTGGGTTCTCAGGTGGGGGTGGGGGGTCATGAAGTTATAGCACAGCAAGGGTCCTTCCGTTTGATCCAGAACCACTGGCTGCCTCTTTCAGCTGCTTGAGAAACTGCTCTGACAGTCTGCCGCAGAGCCTGTCCATGGATTCCAAGTTCTTTCAGCAACCTGATGGTGGAAGAAGCCACGAATCCTCTGCATCCCACTTCAACTGGCCAGACTTTTGCATTCCAGCCACGCTGAGTTGCGTCTGCTGCCAACTCTGTGTAACGCAGTTTCTTACGCTCGTAGGCCTCTTCAACAGAGTTTTCCCACGGGACTTTGAGCTCTATGATGTACACAGCCTTTCGTGAAGGGGACCAGAGTACCATGTCTGGCCTAAGGTTGGTAGAAGCAATCTCAGGTGGAAAAATGAGTTGCTGGCCAATATCGACAAGCATCTTCCAGTCCCGGGCCGTGGCTAGGTGTCCAGTTTCTGGCTTCGTAGGAGGATGCTTGGGCCTTTTCTGTCCCTCCCGGATGAATGTTGTTGTTTTGACTGGATTGCTTGTTTTTGGAGGTAATGAATTGGTTTGCACTCTCTTGGTCTCAAGTGCTGCAGCCAGGCTTTTGAGGACCTGATTGTGCCTCCAGGTGTAGCGGCCTTGTGAGAGGCTGGTCTTGCAACCTGTCATTATATGCCTGAGAGTCGCTGGAGCTGGGCAGAGGGGGCAGGTCGGGTCCTCGCCAATCCATTGATGTAGGTTTTTTGGTTATGGAAGCATATCAGAAACAGCTCTTATGATGAAGCTGATGTTGCTTGCCTCCATTTGCCAAAGCTCACTCCAGTTGATCTTTCTCCTCTCCAGGCCTTCCCACCGTGTCCATTGCCTCTTGTTTAGCAAGAGAGACAGCCTTTGCACTTCTTGCAGTCTCCTCCTGTCTGCGCACCTCCTCGACCACCAGCTTCCTGCGTTCAGATGTTGTTGCCTTATGGAACGTTGGTTTGCTTGCTGCCAGGCCAAAGCCTCCTCTTCAATGCTGGATATTCCCCACAATGTCTTGGTGTCTCAGGGCTGATGTTGCTTGCTGCACAGCCTTGGATGATGTCCATTTCCGTCCAGTTTGTGGTCTGGCTAATGGTCTGGTCTTTGGAGTCCTTCAATGTCATCTGAAGTCTTACTTTTAGAGCACTTGTACTCCTCTGTTAGACTTGTAAGAGGTAGTTCAAGGACCCTTTACCATAGAGGCCGATGTTACTCAGGCATTGTGGGACACCAGGCCATTTTTTCACGTATGAGGTAAAGGTTCGCTCCATCTTCTCCACTGTTGTTATTGTGACCTCATAGACGGTGAGTGGCCACATTACCCGGGGGAGAAGTCCAAACTGTAGGCACCAAAGCTTGAGCTTCCCAGGCAGTAGGGTCTTGTTGATGTTCTCAAGACCGTCGGCGATGTCCTGCCTTACTTGCTGCACTTGATCTTTATCCCGGAGGCTTTCGTTGTACCATCTACCCAGGCTCTTGACGGGTTGCTCAGACACCGTTGGTATCGGGTCATCTTCAATGCAGAACCTCACATCTTTAAGCTGTCCCTTGACTATGGAAATGCTTCGAGATTTGCTTGGCTTAATTTTCATCCGGCCCACTTGATGTTATCCTGCAGTTTTGCAAGTAGCCGCCTGGTGCATGCTGCAGTGGTGGTTCAGTAGTAGTCCATGTCATCCATGTATGCTCAGATAGGTGGGAGACGGAGCCCTTCCTTAGTTCTCTCACCGCCGACCACCCATCTCGATGCCTTGATGATGACTTCCATGGCCATAGTGAAGGCCAGAGTTGAAATTGTACAGCCTGCCATTATGCCTACTTCCAAGCGCTGCCATGTTGTTGTGAAGTCAGGTGTTGTGAAACATAATTGCAGGTCTTGGAAATAGGCCTTTACCAGTGTAGTGATGGGTTCTGGTACGTGGAAAATAGGGTTGGTTAATGGTCACAGGGTTGGTTAACGATGATGACTCCCTTGGTAACCACAGAGTTCGGAAGATCTACTTTTTCATATCAGGCACCTCGTGTGGAATAGTCACTTCCTTTGAATGATTTGGTGTCCCTGGATAAATTTAGGAAACTGGTTAAGGATAAAAAATAAAAATAAATGTATTTGATTATAATGGCTAATGTGTATATTGTATGTATATAATTGTTTGTGTGCTGATGTGATGACTCTTGTTCCCAGGGCACATTTGTGAATGAGACCTAAGTCTCAATGTGTCTCCCTGGTTAAATGAATACAGGGGTCAAAATCAAATAGCTAAATGATCCTTGGTATGACCATCTTAAAAGAACTCCATATCTTAGCTTAGTAGAAACCCAGCCCTGGGCCCTTAGACTCTAGCGCAGGGATGGGCAACTGGCAGCCCACACCCCTTTGAAGGGACACGGATCAATTCCCCTCCATTTTTAGATTGCTAAATTAGTTTAGTTGCCAAATATCTAAACTTGTTATCATGGTCAAATTACCAGCAGTGGGACCCCCATTGATTTTGGTTGTTAGTCTCAGTCATATATCATATTAAAAACTGCAAATATCTCTCCACCCTATGGCAAAATGTGTAGAATTGAAAGAAAATAACTGTAAAACATCTAATTTTCCCTTCCGCAACATAGCAAAATAAGTAAAATGGCATTACATTAGTTATACAATTGCTAAATCTTCTCTGCCCCATGGCAAAATGTATAGAATTGCAGCAAACTTGCTTCGAAACGGCAACATTTTCTCTACACCCCATGGCAAAATGTGTACAAATGCACAAAATGTACTCTAAAACGTAAAAATGTTCTCTTCCCTGTCAAGACTGTGTGGGGTATGGATGTGGGTAAGCAGACCAGCGAGCAACTGCGGACCCTCTTTGAGTTCGGAATTTTTGGTGGCCCCCATCCCCATCAAACTTGCCCATCCCTGCTCTAGGAGGTTAACATGTGAACATCTGTTCTGTTTAGAGATCCATTTCATAATATGAAAGTGTCCATCACACAACTAGTTTGATTTAAAAAGGTATCTTTAATTTATATATCAAGATCATTTGGGCTATTTACTTCATTTTTCTTTTTTAATAAAATATATCATTTAAAAAACAAATATAATGGTGCCAATTCATATCTTGCAGGAAAATACTTTAATCTCAAGAGAAGACAGCTTAAATGTTAAAAAAGGTTMAATGTTCTCATGATCATATAGGTCTTTGCCTAGACAATATCCAAAACTACTAACACACTGAATTCATACATTTTCAGTAACTGTAAACAAAATAATAATTATGCTGTTTTTCGAACYGAATCAAGGCCACCAGAGCCCACCAAAACACAGCTTGTTTGGCAAAAATGTCTTAACCCACTCTTTTTTCTACGGTGCATCCGGAAAGTATTCAGACCCCTTGACTTTTCCCACATTTTGTTACGTTACAGTCTTATTCTAAAATGGATTAAATAAATGTTTTTCCTCATCAATCTACACACAATACCAAATAATGACAAAGTGAAAACAGGGTTGTAGAAAACTTTTGAAAATGTATACAAAATTAAAAACAGAAATACCTTATTTACATAAGTATTCAGACCCTTTGCTATGAGACTCGAAATTGAGCTCAGGTGCATCCAGTTTCCATTGATCATCATTGAGATGTTGCTACAACTTGATTGGAGTCCGCCTGTGGTAAATTCAATTGATTGGACATGATTTGCAAAGGCACATACCTGTCTATATAAGGACCCACAGTTGACAATGCATGTCAGAGCAAAAGCCAAGCCATGTCGTTGAAGGAAGTGTCCGTAGAGCTCAGAGACAGGATTGCGTTGAGGCACATATCTGGGGAAGGGTACCAATTTCTGCTGCATTGAAGGTCCCCCGGAACACAGTAGCCTTCGTCATTTTTAAATGGAAGAAGTTTGGAACCACCAAGACTCTTCCTAGAGCTGGTCGCCCGGCCAAACTGAACAATCAGGGAAGAAGGACATTGGTCAGGGAGGTGTCCAAAACCTGATGGTCACTGACAGAGCTCCTGAGTTCCTCGGTGGAGATGAGAGAACCTTCCAGAAAGACAACCATCTCTGCAGCACTCCACCAATCAGGCTTCTATGGTAGAGTGGCCAGACAGAAGCCTCTCCTCAGTAAAAGGCATATGACAGCCTGCTTGGAGTTTGCCAAACGGAACCTAAAGGACTGTCAGACAATAAGAAACAAGATTACCTGGTCTGATGAAATCAAGATTGAACTCTTTGGCCTGAATGCCAAGCATCATGTATGGAGGAAACCTGGCACCATCCCTAAGGTGAAGCATGGTGGTGGCAGCAACATGCTGTGGGGAAGTTTTTCAGTGGCAGGGACTGGGAGACTAGTCAGGATCGAGGGAAAGATGAATGGAGCAAAGTACAGAGAGATCCTTGATGAAGTCCTGAGCGCTCAGGAGCAGGTTCTCAGACTGAGGCGAAGGYTCACCTTCCAACAGGACAACGACCCTAAGCACACAGCCAAGACAACGCAGGASTGGCTTCGAGACAAGTCTCTGAATGTTCTAGAGTGGCCCAGCCACTTGAACCCGATTGAACATCTCTGGAGAGACCTGAAAATAGCTGTGCAGCGATGCTCCCCAACCAACCTGCCCGAGCTTGAAAGGATCTGCAGAGAATGGGAGAAACTCACCAAAAACAGGTGTGCCAAGCTTGTAGTGTCATACTCACGGCTGTAAACGCTGACAAAGGTACTTCAACAAAGTACTGAGTTAAAGGGTCTGAATACTTATATAAATGTACTATTTCAGTTTTTTATGTATTTATACATTTGTATTGGGTATTGTGTGTAGATTGATGAGGGAAAAAATACATTAATACATTTTAGAATAAGGCTGTAACGTAACAAAATATGGAAAAAGCCACGGGGTCTGAATACTTTCCGAATGCACTGTATTTGGCTGGCTACTCCATGTGCATGTGTAAAACACTGTGTTCACTCAATTCAGTTTCAAATCATGAAATCAACGATTCAATTAAAAAATATTACATCCCAATTCAATATCCTAACACAAATTCAAAATTATGGAATTCAAATACAATCTCTGTTGGCAATGAGATCACTCCATATTTTAAAATACTTTCAAAGTGTATTTCCAAATACATTAAAATATTCAACTACTTGTCTTTTAAATAAAATATATCTCAATACTTACTTTGTATGTACAGTATGTGAAAGTAATTGAGATATTTGAAATAGTATCGGAACCCAGGTCTGGCTCATATAGTACAGTATTGACACTGAGGTGATAAAGCAAACCAAATTACCAAAGGGACAATTACACTTTCTGAATCTGAATGCAAACCCTGCARGAGATTGCATAATGGTACACTCCACTGTACAAAAATAACAAAAACTTTCACTTACCAGAACAACAACCTTAGTCTTAGGAAGACGGGAGGTGAGCAGTTGTGCAATGGCAAGGATTCCCCCTGCAACTTGCTCTGCCGAATGCTCATGATTGTTGGTTCCTACCCACACCACCGTCACCTGAAGGGGACCAACGAGGTATTGATTAGTTTAATCAGATGTTATAGTTCTGATCTGGATGAAAAGCACTCCAGGACCACAACTGTCCACCTGTGCTGTGCCCTTTCCTCTCTCAGAGCCTGTGCTGGCCCATTGAGTCTCACCTTAGGCCCAATGTTGTCCAGTTCTCCATTCTGCAGCCTCCACAGCACATTACAGGTGGTGTCTCCCCCGATGCCAAAGTTGAGCGAGTGCAGAGGAGAGAAGAGCTCCCGCCAGATCTGTGGAGTGAGTGATGTAGCAGGTTGAGATCCAGGACAAGGATTAGTGTAAAATACCAGTGTCATAGCAACAGGTAAACAACTAACACATGCACAGAGGTCCACACATACACAGTATTATAACTGATATAATGCACAGCAACATGTATTACACACACACACACACACACACACACCAGGGTTTCCGTTGTGGTGCTGGACAGTTGACCTGCAGCATTCTAATTTAACAGACATTTAAGAGATTTACCGGACCCATATGCATTGGGTGCATAACCGGATTAGGGCATCCACCTACAGTGCTCAGAATGACAGCAATCACATTTAGTTCATGGTAATTAATCTTAACAGAACATAAAACTCAAGGATGCAATGGCGTCCGTCCTTACCGAATGCACAATTTGAAGATGTCCATATTTACTTTTCCGAACAGCAAAATCACTAGCCTATGCCAATCTACTATGCCCCAAAGTAGAAAAGTTAACCTATTCTATTGGTCAGCTTGTCGTTCTGTGCAAGAAAGAAATAGCCCATTCCAAACACACACTGGGAAAGTTGTGGGACGGTAGATCCCAAATTCATACAACCTGTAGGCCTAGGCAACAGTCAAAATAATGTAAACGCAATGAGGCTCATGCAACAGATCAGAATGTTTAGCTTAAATGTTGGTAAACTATTATTTTTTCACATTATGAGCGCAGAAATGCGCACATGGCAGTAGGCTACATGCGACTGTTCTTTACCTAATGCAATTAGCGGGAAAACATTGTCAAAAGCGCGCCGCACATTTGAGTGGTTTCATGAGACAAATTAAAATATCCATTACAAATTTTGAAAGAGGGGAGATCTAAAGATGCAAGAACTAGCATGAGTTGCTAATATGACTAGGATTGTGCATTTGGCTACTGGACAATGAAAGAAAGTTGATTTGAAAACCAATAGAACATGAGCGAAATAGGCTACTGTTTTCAATGGTATATGGAAGTCTATAAAATAACTGCCTGCACGTTTGGTTGGATTTTGGCTAAGCTACTTTGAAGCAAGGTAAGACATGCCTCATTATATGCAGTAAAACATTCAGGTTTCAAACAAATATGTATACATTTTCAAAATGGATAAGCCTACTGACTCCAGCTCATTGCAAAGTGGTGTGTGACCTGCTGAGGCTTGCCTAGTTGCCTATGTACTTGAATGGCAAATGGGAAACTCGCTTTAATTACCAGTTGAGAAATAAAAATAGTAGCTCTTTTTAATCTTGGCCATCGTTTTTAACATGCGATTGCATTAAGAATTGTAGTGCAATGATTGGGTAGGTTTCACTCCAGTAGCAACCAACAGCTAGCTGTTTGATGAGCTGTAGCAGCAGCGCTCACGCAACATTGACTGGGAACAATCAATAAATAGGCTAATGTGTTATTTTGCAATGGAATTTTTTTATTCTCCCGGACAATTGGCCGGCGCCAAATTGTATTTATCGCCTTTTCATTTATATTTTTGGGGGGCCAAAAGCCAGCTGTTACCAGCTAACGGAAACCCTGACACACACACACACACAAAGTATGTTGTCTACACAGGCATCTGTCCTCTCTCACCTCGTACTGCTGCATTAGCTGCACCATGGAGTCTCCAATAAACAGCACCTCTGGTTCTGCATCTTTACACTCCTGAACAAACCGCGTGTGCTGCAGAAACACAACACGTCATCCCCAGGCAGACACTTTACAGCCAAAAAGTTCTACAGCTGCCCCATCGAGAGCATCTTGACTGGCTGCATCACCGCTTGGTAAACTCCAGCCACCAAAGACATAAGATTGTTCACTCTGCTACCGTCTGGCAAGTGGTACCGGAGCATCGGCTCCCGGACCTACAGGCTCAGAGACAGCTTCTACCCCCAAGTCATAAGACTGGGCGGTATACCTTATATACTGTATACAGGGGTATTTGGAAAAAGCCACGGGATGGTTTTTCAATACCATTGAAACTATTTATTTTAAAACATTTGAATATTTGTACCTAAGTAAATCCCTGCAGTCAACTTGTGCAATTCGTTTGGAGATAAAGAAGACTGCATTCTTAATTTCATATCATTTTCATTATGAAGCTTACTGGTATTTATTATTACTTATTATGGATCCCCATTAGCTGACTCTTCCTGGGGTCCAGCAAAATTACAGCAGTTAATACAATTTTATAAACATTACAATACATTCACAGATTTCACAACACACTGTGTGCCCTCAGGCCCATACTCTCCCCCTCCCACATATCTACAGTAGTAAATTAATGTGTATGTATAGTGCGTATGTTATCGTGTGTGTGTGGGTGTGTATGCATGTGTCTGTGCCAATGTTTGTGTTGCTTCACAGTCCCCGCTGTTCCATAAGGTGTTTATCTGTTTTTTAAATCAAATTTTACTGCTGGCATGAGTTACTTGATCTGGAATAGAGTTCCATGTAGTCATGGCTCTATGTAGTACTGTGTMCRMSKCWMMSMGWRRMMGACTTGGGGACTGTGAAGAGACCTCTTGTGGCATGACTTGTGGGGTATGCATGTGTGTCCGAGCTGTGTGCCAGTAGTTTAGACAGACAGCTCGGTGCATTCAACATGTCAATACCTCTGGTAGTCCCCAGTCACGTCACCTGGTGCTTGTTTACAAGCACACAACGACGAGAGACCAACTGTTGTGCAGCATGCTCCATGTAATGTTAATCAGCTAGATATCTTATAACTATTATATTAACTGTCTAAAATGTGATAAATGCTCTGCAGTTTAGATTTAGTTTGCTAATTTACTGGTTAGCGTCTTCCGAAACCAAGCGTTCCCTTGGTAACAGCAGAGAATCTCCTCCTGGATCAAGAGCCTTGCTGCCTAATATTTGTTTTGTGCGTGCAACAAACTGTGAGAAGCACTTGAGTTACTTGTATAGTTTAGGTCAGACACTGTATGAAATGTTTGCAATGCGCTCGTTTGCATTTAGTGAGCATTCTCTACGGGATTTGACATGTACTTGTTAGCATTGCTAACATTAGGATTACAAAGTATGAGTGGGCTTTGAAAACAGCAGCCCTTGTGTTCAGTGCCAGTATTACCAAATATTCCGGTATGGCACAAGGTCGGTATGACATTCTGGATATCTCCCAAGCCTAAAAGGCGCTGCATGTGATACGGCCTCAGCAGAAGTCAGGGCATTCATACTTCTTGCGCTTTGTTGAGCAGCGCAGAGCTGTTGAGCAGAGCTGTTGAGCAGAGCTGTTGTCAAGGAAGTGAGTGTGTTTATTTATACAGGACCTCCCGCCCCCACCTACCATCAAACAATCATGTCAATGTGGAGCCCTCCACATTGTTACAGAATTTGGGAGGCGCACGGCGATGCGTTACGGAGCTCAATTTGGCCTCTGCATGCCTCTGGAGGCTCCACAATTGCATCATAGCCTCAATGTGGAGTCTCCGACCACATTTTGGATTAAGCATGAATTGGCTTTTACACACAAACAACTAGAGGTCTTCACGGGTTCAAAAAGTTTTACCCCTTCTGAAATGGACCTGGGGTTGCCCCACCCAGACCCAATATGCACAAATAATTGTTTTATATATAGAGACCCGCTCCGAACGGACCAGAGAAAAGCTAGACCCATTTCGTATAGACCTGGTCGGATCCAGATCCGGTCTGAGTGAGGGAAGCTGCAGAAAAGTCATTTTTTAAGCTACTTTATTAACCGGAGCTGATAAAGCGCAAGGAGGAGAGAGGTGCCACTCTAGCAGGCGGGGGAGGGGCCGTACTGTGAATGAGTGACAGGAAGCAGGGAGGGAGAGACAGGAACCGACCAAGTAGACTCGTGCTTTAGTAGACTAATAGCTGCCATAGCTAAGTAATTTATCATCAAATATGTTAACGTAGTACCCGTCTTGACTGAGTCAAACCGGGAGAAGCTAGTTACGCTAGCTAATGTTAGCTAGCTAGGCTAATTGAGGCTGCAGTGCATGAGCTTTCCCATCCTACAGTTACAAATAACTCCATTCAGYATATTAAGTAGCAGCCTGCCAGTTGGCTCTTGGTCGTTGTACCCGATCCTTCTCCTTTAACTTTTAATTCCATCTTCCATTGTTTAGATATCTCCTAACTTTTGCCAAACAGAGGCTCTATGACTGTAACCTATTGCCGCTTTGATGACTTATGATTGGCCGCCCAACAAGAACAATTTACACACGCCACCCTCCACTATCGTGAAAAGCAAGAGCAGCAACATAACGTCTCTCGCTCTCAAAATTACACATATCCGAGACCCATGACAATCATATCAGAACCGACCGAGACCCGCAACATTATTTAGAATTCGGGTACAGGATCGGGTATTCGCGTACAGGTGGATTCGTGAAGATCTCTACCGACAACTCAAACACACGTGGGTGATTCTCACGAACTTGGTACATTTTGAAAATTCATAGGCAAAACACTTTTTATTTTGTAATGCCTAATTGCCTAAGATAAAAAAAAGGTCATTTTGATTTAAGTATATTTTCATTTTAATCAGTTGTCATTACCGTAACATGTGACATGTTCATAACCTGGATTTTTATAAATTATTTCTGTTTTAACTTCTTTGGGACTGGGGGGGCAGTATTGAGTAGCTTGGATGAATAAGGTGCCCAGAGTAAACTGCCTGCTACTCAGGCCCAAAGGCTAGAATAGGCATATAATTAGTAGATTTGGATAGAAAACACTCTGAAGTTTCTAAAACTGTTTGAATGATGTCTGTGAGTATAACAGAACTCATATGGCAGGCAAAAACCAGAGAAAAAAATCCAACCAGGAGGTGGGAAATCTGAGGTTTGTAGATTTTCAAGTCTTTGCCTATCCAATATACAGTGTCTATGTGGTCATATTGCACATCCTAAGGCTTCCACTAGATGTCAACAGTCTTTAGAACCTGGTTTCAGGCTTCTACTATGAAGGGGGAGCCAATAAGAGCTGTTTGACTAAGAGGTCTAGGCAGAATGCCATGAGCTAAGTCAGGCGCGCGGCCGTGAGAGCGAGCTGCGTTCCTTTTCATTTCTAAAGACAAAGGAATTGTCCGATTGAAACATTATTGAAGATTTATGATAAAACATCCTAAAGATTGATTCTATACATCGTTTGACATGTTTCTACGAACTGTAATATAACTATAAGAAACGTCCCCTGAAAAGGGGACGTTTCTTTTTTTGCTGAGTTTAGTTAAATGCCATTTAGCTAAATGCACCAGCTAGGGCAAAGCAAACATTAGCTCTAATACAGGTTGCTACCAGTGGTGGTGTAGATCAGCATGTTGTTTGTGCAACGCACCAGGCACAGCCAGAAGTGGACTGGCCACCCCTCAGAGCCTGGTTCCTCTCTAGGGTTCTGGTATTTCTGAGTTTTTCCTAGCCACCATGCTTCTACATCTGCATTGCTTGCTGTTTGGGGTTTTAGGCTCGGTTTCTGTACAGCACTTTGTGACATCGGCTGATGAAAACTGTAAGCAGTTGATGAACAAGGTAAGATAGCAAACCATGCTTTGGTTTTGTTTAGCATTTATAGCYCAAAACCATTGCAAGTGGATATCCCCGACATAAGCATTTTCACGCTCCATATCCAAATCATCCCAAAGTGTAAAAAAAAAGCATTGCATAGCTCAATAAAGTTAATTTAAGATATGGAAATGAAATGCGAAAAATTCTAATATCATGGATAATAACTTACATTGGTTTTGTGCTATAAATGCTACAAAGTTGGAGACAGTGACCAGGTAAACAAAATACAAGCATAGATAGTCTTATCTCGTTCATAGACCACTTACAGAGTAAGGAAACCAATATGCCATTTTGTAATGTGTGTGAACTATCCCTTTAAGTTCACATCCCAGGCCATTCACTGTGTAAATACACCCATTATGCAAAAAAAATATTAAATAAATTAATGAAAAAGACAGGCACCAAATAAGATCTGGAAATGATGGTGTTGAGGCATACAACTGGCTCTACACAATCAATGGCATGGGATGTGTATTTATCTTGTGAAAAGCATGAGCTGGCACACACCCCAAAAAAGTTAGTAGAGGTGCTGACTAACAGTGAGTAAAACTGTAGGCTATAAAAATAGAGTCGCACACTCTCTATATACAGTATATTTGGAAAGTATTCAGACCCCGTGATTTTTCCCCATATTGTTACATTACAGCCTTATTCTAAAATGTATTAAATATTTTTACACCCCCTCAATCTACACACAATACCCCATAATGAGCAAATACAGGTTTAGACATTTTTGCAAGTTTATTACAAATTTWAAAAAGAAATGTCACATTTACATGCGTATTCAGACCCTTTACTCASTACTTTGTTTAAGCACCTTTGGCAGTGATTAAGCCTCGAGTCTTCTTGGGTATGACACTACAAGCTTGGCACACCTGTATTTGGTGAGTTCTCCCAGTCTTCTCTGCAGATCCTCTCAAGCTTTGTCAGGTTGGATGGAGAGTGTTGCTGCACAGCTATTTTCAGGTCTCTCCAGAGATGTTCGATCGAGTTCAAGTCCGGTCTCTGGCTGGGTCACTCAAGGACATTGAGACTTGTTTCGAAGCCACTCCTGCATTGTCTTGGCTGTGTGCTTAGGGTCGTTGTCCAGTTGGAAGGTGAACCTTCGCCCCAGTCTGAGGTCCTGAGCACTCTGGAGCAGGTTTTCGTCAAGGATCTTTCTGTACTTTGCTCCGGTCATCTTTCCCTCGATCCTGACTAGTCTCCCAGTCCCTGCCGCTGAAAAACATCCACACATTATGATGCTGCCACTAAGCTTCATCATAGGGATGGTGCCAGGTTTCCTCCAGACGTAACGCTTGGCATTCAGGCCAAAGAGTTCAATTTTGGTTTCATCAGATCAGAGAATCTAGTTTCTCATGGTCTAAGAGTCCAGCTCTAGGAAGAGTCTTGGTTGTTTCAAACTTCCATTTAAGAATGATGGAGGCCACTGTGTTCTTGGGGACCTTCAATGCAGCAGAAATTTGATGGTACCCTTCCCCAGATCTATGCCTCGACACAATCCTGTCTCTGAGCTCTACAGACAATTCCTTCGACCACATACCCAAGAAGACTCAAGGCGTTTTGCTCTGACAGGTGCATTTCCAAATCATGTCCAATTAATTGAATTTACCACAGGTGGGCTTCAATCAAGTTGTAGAAACATCTCATGGATTATCAATGGAAATAGGACGCACCTGAGCTCAATTTTGAGTCTCATAGCAAAGGGTTTGAATACTTACGCAAATAAGGTATTTCTGTTTATTATTTTTAAGACAATTGCAAACATTTCTAAAAACCTGTTTTTGCTTTGTCATTATGGGGCTTTGTGTGTAGATGGATGGAAAAAACAATATTCCATCCATTTTAGAATAAGGCTGTAACATAACAAAATGTGGAAAAAGGGAAGGGTCTGAACTTTCCGAATGCACTGTAAGCTCCCAGTAATGTAATGTATTGGGTAAACCACCAGTTTTGGCATCATCTTCTATTCATAATGAGAATTAATGTTGGAATTTGAGTGTAATGTCCCCTTAACACAATTTATATCAAAGTTTGTCAGTTGCTTTCAGACCTCAAAAGTAGTGTAATCTCAAGAAGAGTCTAAATCGCATGCCAACAATTAGAACATCATACTATATGTCTCCACCCAAATGGTTTGTATTGCTTTTATTCGGAACCCCATTAGCTGTTGAAGAAGCAGCAGCTATTCTTCCTGGGGTCCACACAAAACATGACAAATACAGAACACTAATTGACAGGAACACAAATTTTAACTAACACTAGGACTAAAGAACAATATGACTATTTTAAAAAGTAATAAGAACTAGAAAATAAAGAAAAATWAATTAATAATACTACAAGTAATGTGTGGGTGTCTCCTCATTGTTCCTTGAGGTGTTTTCTTTTTTTCTTCTCTTTTTTTTAAGAGATTGTATTGCTTGCCTGAGTTGGAAGAGAAGTCCATGTAGTCATTGCTCTATACAGCACTGTGCGTCTCCCAGCCTCTGTTCCGGACTGAGAAGAGACCCCGATTGCGTGTCATGTGGGATATGTATAGGTTTTGAGCTGTCTGTTAACTGGCTGAAGAGACAATTCTGTACTTTCAGCATGTCAATACTTCTTACAAAGACCAGCAGTGACGCAGTCAATCTCTCATCCACTCTGAACCAGGAGAGTCTGACCTGCATGTTATTGACATTGGCCCGCCGTGTACATTTGAGGGCCAGACGTGCTGCTCTGTTCTGGGCCAGCTGRAGCATTCTCTGTCTTTTTTTGCCACACATGACCATACAACTGGGCAATAGTCAAGATGCAACAAAACCAGAGCTTGCAGGACTTTTTGGTAGCATGTGAGGTTAAAAAAGAAGATCATCTCTTTATCACAGACAAACCTCTCCACATCTTTACAACAATATAATCAATATGCTTTGACCATGAAAGTMTACAATCTAATATAACACCAAGAAGTTTAGTCTTCAGTGGAAAAGATACCCACCACAAATCAGGGAAGATTTTTTGGTGCTCAACTTTTTCATTCATTTTGGARTGTTTGCATACAGCTGAGCTGAATCTACAAAACAGATGGTCTAGGATGGGGACATTTGTTGACCAAAGACCACTTTTGAGTTCTGAAAACATCAGACAAAATGTAGATTTTTAAGTGTAATGTGCCTTTAAAAAACAAAGTGCTTCCCCTATATTTTATTTTTGCAGTGGTGGGACACGAAATGGTCATGGAAGGGGCAGGGGTGGTGGTTGGTCAGATTTTTTTCCTCCAGGTTTCCCCTCTTAAAAATCACTTTTCTAAAAGAAAAACAACAAAATTTWATGTGCTAACAATGCTTAAACCACACCAGGAGACCATTTTTTCGGTCTGGGAAAAATCTGCACCCCKAAAAAATCTATTCATGCACTTTCTAATCTATTATACTGTAAATAGTTGAATCAATAATATTGCTCAAAGTATTACACAGTTATGGTGATGGTCATCTAAAATGGCTAAATGGGGTGTAAGAGGACAATTATCAATTTAAACATAATAAAAGAGACCAGCTTACCTTGTAGCCATCTTTGATCTTCTCTTCTTAGTAATGCATTATGGGTCAAAATAAATAAACAAAAACACTGTACTTTGTACAGGAACATTAAGAAATACTACGGTAATGTGAAACACGTGCTCAGACATGTTTTGTCTAAAATATGACTAGTTTGTAACGGGAATACCTAGAAATGATAACTGTCTTTGAATACGTAGCACTTTAAACAATATTTCATAGGTTTTAATTAAATATGTTAGTTATTTTGGTAACACTTTACTTGACACCCAGCGTAAAAACACATTATGACACGGACATAATCATGTCATAATAGCTGACATAGGTTATAATCTGTCATAGTATGGTCATAACACTGTCATGACCCATATATATACAGCTGTTGTGACATATATAGCGTTATTTTATGGCTGGTTATGTCAAAACCCACGTTTATTAAAATGTATTTGTGTTTATTCAAAAGTCCTTTGTTGTTGTAATGAATTCCTTACATTTTTTTTCATCATATTTTAAATAACTTGTAGAAAATACACTTTATGACGAAAATCATAAGGCATTATGACCATCCTGTGTCACTTACGACTAAGAAAATACACTCTATGACACGTCAAGAAGAATTACGACCATCATAATCGTATAAACTAGATAGGCCTATCAGGTACATGCCCTTGTCAGTCATCAGTCCTGCCGCTGAAATCTGTTCCTACATTCATCCCAGTCTTCAGAAACAGAGCATTGGGGTAGGTGCGTGTCTGACATCAATGTGTGCACAATTACCATGATCATTTAATATGGTCAATTTCTGAAAATGTAATATAACATAGCCTACTTGTCAACAGTATGTTTATGGTGTAATGCAATGTTTTGCCTTGTGTAGGTTTTGACATTTATGTAGGTGTCATAGTCAGCCACAAAATAACGCAACATATATCACAACTGGTCTAAATATATGTGTAATGAAAGTGTTATGTCAGCTGTTATGACATATGACATGGTTATGACCGTGTCATAACGTGTTGTGACGCTGTGTGTCAAGTAAAGCGTTACCGTTATTTTTTAGCAATTAAATGCATGTAAAGTCCTTGGACCCGAACGTATTACGTTAATGAGATTATTATTTACATTTTTTACACTTAAGATTTAAGCCCAAAACAGATTAAAGAGCCAGAAACCAAGCATAGTGAGCCTTAATATGAAAGTAAATAATTTACGAGTCCCTTTAGAAAGTATTCACACCCCCAGCCTGAATTGAAAATGTATTACATTTAGATTTGTCGTCACTGGCCTACACACAATACCCCATAATGTCAAAGTTGAATTATGTTTTTTGTTGTTGTTTTTTTACAAATTAAAACAATTTGAAAAGCTTAAATGTCTTGAGTCAATAATTATTCAACCCCTTTGTAATAGCAAGCCTAKATAATAAGAGTACAAATGTGCTTAACAAGTCACATAATAAATTGCATGGACTGTTGAACATGATTTTTGAAGGACTGGCTCATCTCTGTACCCCACACATGCAATTATCTGTAAGGCCCCTCAGTCGAGCAGTGAATWTCATACACAGATCGAACCACAAAGACCAGGAAGGTTTTCCAATGCCTCGCAAAGAAGGTAACCTATTGGTAGATGGGTAAAAAATAAAACAAGGCACTAAAGTAAACCTGCAAAAAATGTGGTAAAGCAAGTCACTTTTTGTCCCGAATACAAAGTGTTATGTTTGGGGAAAATCCAATACAACACACTACTGATTACCACTCTACAAATGTTCAAGCAGAGTAGTGGCTGCATGATGTTATGGGTATGCTTGTAATCTTTAAGGACTGGGTAGTTTTTCAGGATAAAAATAAATGGAATGGAGTTAAGCACAGGCAAACTCCTAGAGGAAAACCTGGTTCAGTCTGCTTTCCACTAGACACTGGGAGATGAATTCACCTTTCAGGAGGACAATAACCTAAAACACAAGGCCAAATTTACACTGGAGCTGCTTACCAAGAAGACAGTGAATGTTCCTGAGTGGCCGAGTTAGTTTTGACTTAAAGCAATGATCAACAACCAATTTGACAGAGCATGTAACATTTTGAAAAGAATAAATGGGCAAATGTTTTACAATCCAGGTTTGCAAAGCTCTTAGAGAGTGCAAAGCTCTTAGCTCTTATATCGACTCAGGTGAATAATTATGTAAATGAGATACTGTTTTTCTGCATTTAATTTTCAATAAATTTGCTAGCATTTCTAAAAACTGGTTTTCACTTCGTCATTATGGGGAATTGTGTGTAGATGGATGAGAAAAAAATGTATTTAATAAAATGTTGAATTTAAGCCTTTCTGAAGGCACTGTATCTGAATTCATCACAGACATGGTTTAATGAGAATCACCCACACACACTTTTACACTCATCATATGCTGCTGCTACTCAGTTCTTTATTTTAATCGTATTATTATCTATCCAGATGCCTAGTCACTTTACCCTGCCTTCATGTACATACTGTATCTAGCTCAAATACATCATACACCTGCACATTGATCTGGTACTGGTACTCCCTGTATATAGCTCCATTCTTGTGCATTTTATTCCTAGTGTTACTAGTACTCCCTGTATATACACAATACATGGCCAAAAGTATATGGATACCTGCTCGTCCAACATCTCATTCCAAAATCATGGGCATTAATGGAGTTGGTCCACTCTTCTAGGAAGGCTTTCCACTAGATGTTGGAACATTGCTGCGGGGACTTGCTTCCATTCAGCCACAAGAGCATTAGTGAGGTCAGGCACTGATGTTGTGCAATTAGGCCTAGCTCGCAGTCTGCCTTCCAATTCATCCCAAAGGTGTTTGATGGGGTTGAGGTCAGGGCTCTGTGCAGGCCAGTCAAGTTCTTCCACACCAATTTCGACAAACCATTTCTGTATAGACCTTGCTTTGTAAGCACAGAAACATCTAGAATGTCATTGTATGCTTTAGCGGTAAGATTTCCCTTCACTGGAACTAAGGGGCCTAGCCCGAACCATGAAGAAACAGCCCAAAACCATTATTCCTCTTCCACTAAACTTTACAGTTGGCACTATGCATTGGGGCAGGTAGCATTCTCCTGGCATCCGCCAAACCCAGATCCGTCCGTCGGACGGCCAGATGGTGAAGCGTGGTTCATCAGTCCAGAGAACACGTTTCCACTGCTCCAGAGTCCAATGGCGGCGAGATTTACATCACTCCAGCCGGAGCTTGTCATTGCGCATGGTGATCTTAGGCTTGTATGCGGCTGCTCGGCCATGGAAACCCCTTTCATGAAGCTCCAGACGAACAGTTCTTGTGCTGACGTTGCTTCCAGAGGAAGTTGGGATCTCGGTACTGAGTGTGGCAACCGAGGACAGGCGATTTTTACGCACTACGCACTTCAGCACTCGGCAGTCCCGTTCTGTGAGCTTGTGTGGCCTACCACTTCACGGCTGAGCCATTGTTGCTCCTATACATTTTCACTTCACAATAACAGCACATACAGTTGACTGGGGCAGCTCTAGTTGAGCAGAAATTTGACAACTGACTTGTTGGAAAGGTGGCATCCTATGACGGTGCCACGTTCAGTCACTGAGCTCTTCAGTAAGGACATTCTACTGCCAATGTCTGTCTATAGAGATCTATGCAGATTGCATGGTTGTGTGCTTGATTTTATACACCTGTCTGCAACGGGTGTGGCTAAAATAGCCAAATCCACATACACTATATATACAAAAGTATCTCCATTCTTGTGTATTTTATTCCTTGTGTTACTATTTCTCTTTTCATTATTATTTTTAAACTCTGCATCGTTGGGAAGGGCTAGTAAGCAAGCATTTCACCGTTAAGTCTACACCCATTGTATTTGGCGCATGTAACAACTACAATTTGATTTGTTACATACTGGTGGAGATGGAGATTGAATTTAAGATGGACATGATTCTCTGTTCCATCCATGTTAGGTTCTCTCTATGTTTTCTACACACACACACATGTATTACCATGAATCAGTGACCTTAGGTTTTGTAGAGGCTGAGTACTTCGGGTAAGTTACTGACAGGACAGTATGGTGCAGTTAGACAGAGGCAGTAGGGTCGACTAACCTGGGCCATCCAGCGGTCGTCTCCCTGTATATCCTCCACTGCCTGGGCCACTGCTGCTGGGTTCATCTCATCGCCACTCATCCTATCAGACACACATCACAGAGGAATTAACGTTACAACACACACACACACACACAATAAAACATAATATGTCCATTAATATGCTCTGGAGAATAACACCTGGTAGGTTTCTATTGACAGAAAGTGGTTGAGGCTAGCTTCTAGCTTTCGGTTTGTGCACAGAGTGGGTGGTGAGAGACAACATTGCCTGCTGGGAGGCCTCACAGACAGCCAGGGGTGGGATGGTCGGGAGAATCTAATGACAACACCGAGGCGAGGGCAATGAAGCCAAAGGGCTGGAATTTCGCACACATCGTATCTACTGATAACAACAACGCACTGTCCTTAGCGCTAGCAGTTCTGCGAGCTTAATTTGAGTTTGAATTATGAAAGGGCCATGCTAGACGACCCAAGAAACTGCGTTAATAACTGCGGACTGTCGCTGTTGTCTCTCTCGACCAACACACAACGCAAGCCCGCGAGTCAGTCAGCCCGTGAAACCGCCGTACCCTACCCCTTGTACCTGGAAGCTTCTGATGATGGCTAGTTCTTGTCAATATAACATGAATATTTCCTTGCGCACGGAGGCTGCACGGCTCCGATTTTTTTGCATCCAATGATGATAGTGCTTCGGTGCAGATTCTGCTCTCGCACTTGGATGCTAACAAGCTAACGTTAGCTGGCTAACAACTCACCCTGATAAATTAGCTCCTCGTTTCCTGTCAATAAAGAACTACGATATAGCTTCTCTATTACTCTAACAATCAACTATCTGCAAAATAAATGTCTCAGAGATTGTTCTAAATGTGAAACTTATCGGTCGAGTCGACCCAACCTCCCGCTCTTCAGCATCCGACGTTTCCGTTTTGTTCCCTCCCTTCTCTCTCCAGCAGGGTTGCCAGGTAAAGCTAAAAATTCTAGCCCAATTACCACAGAAAATGTGCACAAAAGACCTGAAACTAGCCACATTTCTTTTTCACAGCAAGAGATGAGTTGCCATATTTATACAATAAAACCTTTTCCCACAACGTTATCGAGCCAATTAAGAAGGAATATCAGAGTAACTTCTAAAGACGAAAATTCGTGTTTCCTCAAAATAATAATTATTGCAAGCTATAACATGACGTAATAAAGGAATTTGAATATGTGGCAAGATAAAAGACAATTCACCCTTATTAAACTCGCTAGATCATTTGCACAAGGGGGTATGGTATATGGCCAACATACCTGCTAATGGCTATTCTTAAGCATGAGGCAACGCAGACGTTAGCCGTGGGATATTGGTCATATACCGCAAACACCGGGATTCCTTATTGCTATAATAAACTGGTTACCAAAGTAATTCCAACAGTAAAAAGTAATGTTTTGTCATACCCGTGCTATATGGTCTGATATACTACGGCTTTCAGCCAATCAGCATTCAGGGCTCAAACCAGGTTTATAATTAAGCAATAAGGCCTGAGGGGGTGTGGTATATGGCAAATGCTAAGGGGAGGGGCTCGAACCACCCAGTCAGGGCTTCAACCACCCAGTTTATAATTGTAAATTAATCCCCTTTGCGCATGTATTTGTATTTATTATTGATCCCAATTAACTTGTGCCAAGGCAGCAGCTACTCTTCCTGGGGTCCGACAAAATTAAGGCAGTTATACAATTTTAAAAACATTACAATACATTCATAACAGATTTTAAAACACACTAAATGTGTGCCCTTAGGCCCCTACTCCACACCACATTATCTACAACACAAAACCTATGTGTACATGTGTGTATAGTGCATATGTTATCATGTGTGTGTGTATGCATGTGTCTGTGCCTATGTTTGTGTTACTTCACAGTCCCCACTGTTCCATAAGGTGTATTTTTATCTGTTTTTTTAAATCTTTCTACTGCTTGCATGAGTTACCTGATGTGGAACAGATGTAGTTATGGCTCTATGTAGTACTGTGCACCTCCCATCATCTGTTCTGGACTTGGGGACTGTGAATAGACCTGTGGTGGCATGTCTTGTGGGGCATGCATGGGTGTCTGATCTGTGTGCTGGCGCGGCAGGTAGCCTAGTGGTTAGAGCGTTGAACTAGTAACCGAAAGGTTGCAAGATCGAATCCCCAAGGTAAAAATCTGTAGTTCTGCCCCTGAACAAGGCAGTTAACCCACTGTTCCTAGGCAGTCATTGAAAATAAGAATTTGTTCTTAACTGACTTGCCTGYTAAAATAAAAACAGACAGCTTGGTGCTTTCAGCATGAGAGTACCTCTCACAAATACAAGTAGTGATGAAGTCAATATATCCTCCACTTTGATACAGGAGAGATTGACATGCATATTTTTAATGTTTGCTCACTGGTACATCCAAGGGCCAGCTGTGCTACCCTGTTCTGAGCCAATTGCAATTTTCCTAAGTCCCACTTTGTGGCACCTGACCACACGACTGAACAGTAGTCCAGGTGCGACAAAAGCCTGTAGGATCTGCCTTGTTGATAATGCTCTTTGTTAAGTGTTGCACTCATTTCAGTCGCTGTAATAGCTAACGTGTATATTTTTGATTCATCCGTATACATAGAAACTCTGGCTTTACTCAAAGCCAGTGGCATGTCGTTAGTAAAGATTGAAAAAAGGATGGGACCTAGACAGCTGCCCTGGGGAATTCCTGATTCTACCTGGATTTTGTGGGAGAGGCTTCCCTAAAATAACACCCTCTGTGTTCTGTTAGGCAGGTAACTATTTTTCCACAATATAGCAAGGGGTGTAAAGCCATGACACATTTGTTTTTCCAGCAGCAGACTATGATCGATAATGTCAAAAGCCACACTGAAGTCTAACAAAACACCCCCCACAAATGTTTTATCATCAATTTCTCTCAGCCAATCATCAGTCATTTGTGTAAGTGCTGTGCTTGTTGAATGTCCTACCCTATTAGCGTGCTGAAAGTCTGTTGTCAACTTGTTTACTGTAAAATAGCATTGTATCTGGTCAAACACAATTTTTTCAAAAACTTTACTAAGCGTTGGTAACAGGCTGATTGGTCGACTATTTGAGCCAGTAAAGGGAGCTTTACTTAGGTGGCGGAATGACTTTTGCTTCCCTCCAAGCCTGAGGGCACACACTCTCTAAAATGCTTACTTTGAAAATATGGGAAATAGGAGTGGCAATATCGTCAGCTATTATTCTCAGTGATTTTCCATCCAAGTTGTCAGACCCCGGTGGCTTGTCATTGTTGACAGACAACAATCATTTTTTCACCTCTTCCACACTCACTTTACGGAATTCAAAATTACAATACTTGTCTTTCATAATTTGGTCAGATATGCTTGGATGTGTAGTGTCAGCGTATGTTGCTGGCATGTCATGCCTAAGTTTGCTAATCTTGCCAATGAAAAAATCATTAAAGAAGTTAGCAATATCAGTCGGTTTTGTGATAAATGAGTCATCTGATTCAATGAATGATGGAACTGAATTTMCCTTTTTCCCAAAAATTTCATTTAAGGTGCTTCAAATCTTTTTACTATCATTCTTTATATCATTTATCTTTGTTTGATAGTGTAGTTTATTTTTTAAATTCAGTTTAGTTACATGATTTCTCAATTTGCAGTATATTTGCCAATTGGTTTTGCAGCCAGACTTATTTGCCATTCCTTTTGCCTCATCCATCTCAACCATACAATTTTTCAATTCCTCATCAACCAACGGGGATTTAACAGTTTTTACAGTCATATTCTTAATGCGTGCATGCTTATTAGTAACTGGAATAAGCAATTTCATAAATGTGTCAAGTGCAAGGTCTGTTTCCTCCTCATTACACACCAATGGTAGAGTGGCCAGACAGAAGCCACTCCACAGTAAACAGCACATGACAGCCCACTTGGAGTATGCCAAAAGGCACCTAAAGGATTCTCTGGTCTGATGTAACCAAGATTTAAATCTTTGGCAGGAATGCCAAGCATCACGTCTGGAGGAAACCTTGCACCACCCCTTACGGTGAAGCATGGTGGTGGCAGCATCATGCTGTGAGGTTGTTTTTCAGTCATAGGGACTGGGAGACTAGTCAGGATCTAGGGAAAGATGAACAGAGCAAAGAGAGATCCTTAATGAAAACCTGTTCCAGAGGGCTCAGGACCTCAGACTTGGGTGAAGGTTCACCTTCCAACAGGACAACGACCCTAAGCACACAGACGAGACAGCACAGGAGTGGCATCGGGACAAGTCTCTGAATGTCCTTGAGTGCCCCAGCCAGAGCCCAGACTTGAACCAAATCGAACATCTCTGGAGAGACCTGAAAATAGCTGTGCAGCAACACTACCCATCCAACCTGACAGAGCTTGAGAGGATCTGCAGAGAAGAATGGGAGAAACTCCCCAAATACAGGTGTGTCAAGCTTGCAGCATCATAACCAAGAAGACTCGAGGCTGTAATCGCTGCCAAAGGTGCTTCACCAAAGTACTGAGTAAAGGGTCTGAATACTTATGTAAATGTGACATTTATTTTTTATCCCACACAAATTAAAAAAAATCTGTTTTTACTTTGTCATCATGGAATATTGTGTGTAGATTGATGAGGGAAAAAAACAATTTCATCCATTTTAGAACAAGGCTGTAATGTAACAAAATGTGGAAAAAGTGAAGGGGTCTGGAAACTTACCAAATACACTTTAGGTCTAACTACAGTATACATGTTTGAGGGTTACTACTACAATACATCATTCAAAACATGAAAACATTACTACATAAAACCATTAAATACAGTTGGAATGTAGTTAGAACTCTCAAACTGTTTCCATCAAACAGAAAAACAACAAGTTGGATAAATACATTTAGATTGTAAATACTGCACTTTGCCTTTGCATTACCCATATATACTGAACAAAAATATAAGCGCAACATGCAACAATTTCAAAGACTTTACTGATATACAGTTCATATGAGGAAATCAGTCAATTGAAATACATCTTTAAGCCCTAATCTATGGATTTCACATGACTGTGAATACAGATATGCATCTGTTGGTCACAGATACAGTACCTTCAAAAAATGGGCCTCACAATGGGCCTCAGGATCTTGTCACAGTATTTCTATGTATTCAAATTGCCATCAATAAAATGTTCATTGTCTGTAGCTTATGCCTGCCCATACCATAACCTCCACCATGATGTCAACATTGTTCATAATGTTGACATCAGCAAACCACTCGCCCACACGACGCCATACACATAGTCTGTGGTTGTGAGGCCGGTTGGACGTACTGCCATATTGTCTAAAACGACGTTGGAGGCAGCTTATGGTAGAGAAATGAACATTAAACTCTCTGGCAACAGCTCTGGTGGACATTCCTGCAGTCAGCATGCCAATTGCACGCTCCCTAAAAACTTGAGACATCCGTGGAATTGTGTTGTGTGACAAAACTGTACATTTTAGAGTGGCCTTTTATTGTCCCCAGAACAAGGTGCACCTGTGTAATGGTCATCAGTTTCTTGATATGCCACACTTGWCAGGTGGATAGAATATCTTGGCAATGGAGAAATACTTACTAACAGGGAGGTAAAAACATTTGTTCACAAAATTTTAAAGAAATAAGCTTTTTGTGCTTTTTTTCGACCAACACTTTACATGTTGAGTTTATATWTTTTTTCWGTGTAGTTGTTACAGGTCATTCAAAGGCAGATTGCAGTATATGCATTTTATGGGTCATAGGTCAAATCAGTGGTTATGATTGATATGAATACAAATGACTACATAATAAGATGATACATCAGTGCATTATCAATGATCTACTTACAATATATTTGGCTGGCTAGCAAAACAACTTTGAAGCCATTTTTCTGTTTCACTTTGTAGGGCAGCATAGGTAGGCTATGCGTAATGCGTTGCCTCTGCGCAAATGACGGGGGAAGAAAACGAAAAATATTGCCTATTTTTTTAAGAAAAAAAACGTTTGAGCAGCAGTGGACAGTTTTGACATATCCTAATTGCATCAAGTCTTGGATACAAGTAAAGGTAGGCCAGCAGTATTAATAGTTTGCACAGTTTTGGGGGGACAAAAACAGGTTTTACTCAAACATGTTTTACAACAGCGTGCGCCTCCCACCAGTCCCACCAAGCAAAAGGTGTGTAATACTCACTCCGCCTACAGCCCGAGTGCACACACAGCCTTTGAGTTTCAAACTTCCGAGTCCTAGAGCTAGGATTTTTTATCAAAAACCTGTCGAGGTATTCGCCTGAATGATCCTTAAAACGTTCACGTTTGGAGGTTTCCAGTAACTCTTTGAAAGTTTGTCAGTGTATTTGAGGCCTGGACAAACTGACAATCCAATGTATCCGACATGGCAACAGTTCCTCGCGCTTATGGGTTTATTCGCAGTGCCAGGTGAGTTCGAAGTTACTTCATTAATTTCTGTGTTCAGTCCTATGGCAATTAGTCGCTATTCTGTATGATCAAGTAAATCAAACGAATATTGTTGATAATTTATAGTATTACATTAACACTTAGGCCTATTATTATTCAGTCAAAACATTGATCAGAGGCTCCAGCAGTCATCTTGCTCACGAATCACATTGACACCACTGTCCAGTTGTGGACACGAGTCACAAATTTGATCACTTGAGACTCCACTTTATAGAAAATAAAATTACTTGACTTTGACTTGAGACTTGAAATGATCTTGCCAGGTTTTGTAATGTTTTGTCAGTCATTTTGTGGCACAGAGTATTGTGGATTAAAGCCAATGCAGGGCTTCAGGAAGTAACTACCCCCTAAGAACAATGTCTAATTTCTGACACAAAGCAACGTTTAGAAAAAATATATATGGGATGAAGGTCATGTTAAGGCGAATAAACTATAAAGGGAAATAAATGGCTACAGTTTACACTTTTTGAGTCATTTTTCATGAAATGTTTCTTTTAGAAAAGGGGTGTTTTTTTTAAGTACAGGGGTAACTGCCCCCCCCCCCCCCTATGGGGTGCCTGTCAGAAGATTATGGCATAGGGTTTCACGCAAATGCGTTAAAATCCATTTAATCCGTTTTATTTAGAAATTCTTTAGTAAGTAATACTTAAAAGCTAAGTCTAGTTGTCTTATTTGAATTATTTCAATAAAATATTGGCGGAAATGGTGTTGCACATGTCGCTATTAATATCCGAACTATGAGGAGATTTGATGTAAAGTCCCTCTTTAAGTCACCTGCACATACATTTTATTTGATCTTTTCGTTGTTCCTTTTCCATAATATCCATTATGTAAAATTGCACTAAATATTATTTGAATAATGCAAGATTTTATATCCCAGTAGTCTTTAAAATGACATTCAGGAGCAAAAGGTTTTCAATAGTTGTTTATATAATTAATTAAAAAAAGAAATTTGAATATAATATTGGAATGGAATATAACATTTCAATAACTTAACTCATTAATTCAGTGTAACATTGATGTGGCAACTGTCTTATGCTTTGCTGAGGGTGTGCCCAACATGCCCCCATTCACATCGACGGGGTTGTAGTGGAGCGGGTCGAGAGTTTCAAGTTCCTTGGTGTCCACATCCCCAACAAACTATCATGGTCCAAACACACCAACAAAGTTGTGAAGAGGGCACGACAACGCCTTTTCCACCTCAGGAGACTGAAAAGATTTGGCATGGATCCGCAGATACTCAAAAAGTTCTACAGCTGCACCATCGAGATCATCCTGACCGGTTGCATCACCGCCTGGTATGGCAACTGCTCGGCATCCTAGTGTGAGGTGCTACAGAGGGTAGTGCGTAGTACATCACTGGGGCCAAGCTTCCTGCAATCCAGGACCTATATACTAACTAGGCCGTGTCGGAGGAAGGCCCAAAAAATTGTCAAAGACTCCAGTCACAAATAAAGCTATTCCCAGTAAAATTGGAGCACAACTCGTTAGCCTACCTCCTGCACTGCTCACACCTAATCCAGTGACTGAAAACAGGGGAGAGATGCCAATTAAAAAGCTCTCTCTTAAAAAAATACTTAGCTATATGACATAAAATGCTGTGTAAAATAAATCACAGAAACAATGAGAAAATATGGGGGGAAATAAAATAATGAAATGTTATAAAGCAGTCCGTGTAATCATCTGCCAGAGAGTAGCCCCAATCGGCCCGAGACCCAAGTAATACATTTGGGTCAGATAACTCACATCGGAATCGGCCCGAGCTCTATCCCCGCATCCTAGCCATACGTAATACTGCTTAAGGCGGCCTAGACTCGGGCCACATGACGTCGGCCGAGTCTGACTCTCAGCCTAGTGCACCGACTCTCAGCCGGAATCGGCCCAGATCCACTGTGCTAGCTGGGGTGGCAGCCAGGGAAAGTGTCCAACTTGTAAGTCGCTCTGGATAAGAGCGTCTGCTAAATGACTTAAATGTAAATGTGTTGGGGAAATAATTTGGTGACATCTTGTGGTCTTAATCTGAATTACAGGGGGCTAGTTACCTAGTACCTTATGCTTGATACGAAAATGTGGTTGGAGGCTCCATATGGAGGGTGTGACGCAATTGCGGAGCCTTCGGAGGCATGCAGAGGCCAAATCCAAATCAAGCTCCTTACCGCATCGCCCGCCTCTCAAATGTTCTAACAATGCAGGGCTCCGTATAGCTCTGCATTGACATGATTGGTTGACGACAGGTGGGGGCGGTAGGTCCTGTATAAACACAAACTCACTTCGTTGACAACTTCCTTTACAACAGCTCTACTCCGTGAAGAGCAAGAAGTATGAATGCCCTGACTTTTGCATAGGCTCTATCACAGTAAATTCTGTAAGGCCCCTGCAAATGTCAGATTGACCARGCAGCACCTTTCACTCTACACTCTACACACGTTTTGTGTTTTGAACTTCGGATTAGAGCACCCGTTTAAAGGAGTCGTCTCAGGGGTAATGACAGATTTTCAGGTTGAATACCTGAAGAGAATTTGTGGTGTGGTTGGTGCCCGGCGCTTTCACCATTGGATCACCAAGACCCGTAAATAAATCTACTCTCTGAGCACGTCAACCTGCCTTGCCTTCTGCTGATTTTATGCCCTTACGACTGCTACAAGTTTTACAATTACAAATGCTAATCAAAATGTGTTGTAGACAAAATTACGAAAAGGGCTGTCTCAATACATAGACAAAGATTTGTAGTTGAACAAGTCGTTGCATGTATCGAATTTGTTTTTTACTTGACTTGAGTCTTGACTTAACTTATGTCTCGATTTGACTTGCTCATAGAATGCACGACTTGGACTTGACTCGAGTCTTGACCCGTTCTACTTGGGACTCACCTTGAGAACTCCGAACTTATGACTTGTGACTTGCTTGTGACTCGAATAAAAGTGACTTGGTCCTGCCTCTGCCACTGTCAGGCTCAGATGGCTACAGGTCAGGTGACCAGAACCCCAATCTAATTTCCACAATCTTGATAATAAGTAGCCTACTCTTGATTTATACTTTATCATTATAGAATAGCTTGGACATGCAGTATATATTGACATTTCTGACATGTTTCTCAGGTTGACCAGGCCAAAGCTCATAGTGATCATAAGTTATTGTCCTCCTGGATAATTGTTAGATGGATATGGAAGGACAGGTTACTCCAGGAATTATTTAGTTCTCTATCAGGTTGTGAAAACAACAGCCAGTAGTATCACTGTTTGATTATTTTCTACTACCATTGAGTGTGTGAAAATACTGAATATTCTTCTCATGGTATTGATGTATGAATATGAAAGTCTATATGGTGTACCTATCCGATGTGTATAATACGCCCTATAGCTCTGTCTATGAGAGGGCTTTATCTGGGTGTCCGATATCAGGAAGCAGGGGAGTGTCTTTAGTGCTGCAGATTGTATTTATTCTTTGGATCTGACTCTGACTAGCTCTGCCTTGAGGCAACTTAGCCAAGAGTTAGTGGATCACACCCAGTGTTTATATGAAAGCATCCGTTCTGTAAATGTCTCTGTTTTGTTTGTGTGGGTTATACTTTCAAGGACATGGGAGGACTATCTCTCCTCCCTGTACTCAAAGTAGTAATGTGTTGCTGCTCTAGTTTGAATAATACAACACATTTGTCATCACATGAATTCCATCCAATCAGGGAGCGCAGAGAGGGGCCTTTCTGAAGTCTGTCTGGGGAAGTGAAGCTCAGCCATCGGGTTGATTGATTTAGTGCTGTCATGTCTACTCTAGGGTAGTAAATGTAGTTTGTTACAATACAGTGATTCGCCAGGATGGTTCCCTCAGCTCAGATACTTTCTACAGTGTTTTTACTGATCTTTTGCTTGTCTGCCCATGGACATGACAGGATGGATAGGAATGACCTGGATGTTGATTTAGAGTGACTGACTGTTTTAATCCATAACACAGGGCTATCAGGGCAATGAGGCAGAGCATGAAGGAAAAAGGAATGCACATGGCTGGTATTAATCCCTGTTTGTCTCGAGCCCCTACCCTGCCATACTCCCTGCCTGGACACCGAACTCCTGAAGGAGATAAATCTAATCTAGGCTTCAGAGTGGTGCCAATGGGTACAGATGGAAGATTTAATGTTTGCCAGAACACTTGATGTTTTTTTTTATACCTTTATCAGAATCCTTTTATACTTCCTGGCTGGTTCAGGCTGTCATACGTGGACCTCTGGACTGAACATCTACAATCATTAACCAGCCACCTGCCGGTATCATTAACCAGACAGAGACACACACACACACAGACTGCCAAATATAAACACAATGGAATGCTGAGTAGCGGTCTTCACGGGTCCAAAAGTTGGACCTGTCCGTGGGTTTCCCACCTGATCCGATTTCTATAAATTCATTTAAAAAATAACAGAGGTCTGTTGCGAATGGACCCGAGGACAGTCAGACCCGTTCCGAAAAGGGTTTGGGTCTGAGTGACCCGTTTAGATCAGAGAGAGCGAGAGAAAGACACCTCTGACTGGGTGCTGTTAGTGCCATAAATAAACGAGCGATAGACCTATTGGCCAAATGATCCACAGTTACGTGCCCTTAAAATCTGCCTGAAACAAATTACAAAAATAATATTGGTTGTGTTTTGATGTGTAGCATATTAAAAACTTCACGGTTCAGCTGTCGGCGATCAGGCCTTTATGGTAGAGTGGCCAGACGGAATCCACTCCTCAGTAAAAGCCACATGACAGCCCGTTTTGGAGTTTGCAAAAAGGCACCTTAAGACTCTCAGCCCATGAGAAATAAGATTCTCTGGTCTGATGAAACCAAGATTGAACTCTTTGACCTGAATGGCAAGCGTCACATCTGGAGGAAACCTGGCACCATCCCTACGGTGAAGCATGGGATCGCAGCATCATGCTGTGGGGATGTTTTTCAGTGGCAGGGACTGGGAGGATCTAGCAAAGTACAGATAGATCCTTGATGAAAACCTGCTCCAGAGCGCTCAGGACCTTAGACTGGAGTACGGGTGAAGTTTCACCTTTCAATAGGACAACGACCCTAAGCACACAGCCAAGACAACACAGGAGTGGCTTCGGGACAAGTCTCTGAATGTCCGAGAGACCTGAAAATAGTTGTACATCGACGCTCTCCATCCAACCTGACAGAGCTTGAGAGGATCTGCAGAGAAAAATGGGAGAAACTCCCCAAATACAGGTGTGCCAAGCTTGTAGTGTCATACCCAAGAAGACTCAAGGCTGTAATCGCTGCCAAAGATGCTTCAACAAAGTACTGAGTAAAGGGTCTGAATGCTTATATTAATGTGATATTTCCGTTWAATTTTTTATGAATTTGCAGAAATCTGAACAGTTTTTTGCTTTGTCGATACTGTGTTTTGATTGATGAGGGGGGGGGGGGGAACGATTAAATGGTTTTTCAATAAGGCAGTAACGTAACAAAATGTGGAAAAAGTCAAGGGGTCACCAATTGAGCATGTTTGGGATGCTCTGGATCGACGTGTACAACAGCGTGTTCCAGTTCCCACCATAATCCAGCAACTTCGCACAGCCATTAAAGAGTGGAACAACATTCCAAAGGCCACAATTAACAGCCTGATTAACTCTATGCGAAGGAGATGTTTTGCGTAGCGTGAGGAAATTGGTCACACCAGATACTGAATGGTTTTCTGATCCACTCCCCCCTACTTAAATTTTTTTTTTTTAAGGTATCTGTTATCAACAGTTGCATATCTGTATTCCCAGTTATGTGAAATGCATGGATTAGGGCCTAATTCATTATTTAAATTGACTGATTTCCTTTAATAGGAACTGTACATTTTCAATTGTTGAATGTTGTGTTTTATATATTTGTTCAGTGTAAGTTTTTTGCGTCTCACTCCCTCTTTGGTTTTACATTTTTATGGTTTGAGTGCTAGTAGCCCTATATTGCGCCAAACACAACATTACAGTTGGAACTTAATTTGGCCAAAGAAAATGGCTCAAAAKAATGAAACAAAACACTTGTTGCATATTTTAAGTTGGCCAAAAATTATAATTGAGGTCGACCGATTATGACTTTTCAACGCCGATTCCGATTATTGGAGGACCAAAAAAAAACGATACCGATTAATCGACTGATTTAAAAAAAWATATATATTTTTATATTTATTTGTAATAATGACAATTACAACAATACTGAATGAACACTTTATTTTAACTTAATATAATACATAAATAAAAATCAGTTTAGTCTCAAATAAATAATGAAACAACATGTTCAATTTGGTTTAAAATATCAAAAACACAGTGTTGGAGAAGAAAGTAAAAGTGCAATATGTGCCATGTAAAAAAGCTAACCTTTAAGTTCCTTGCTCAGAACATGAGAACATATGAAAGCTGGTGATTCCTTTTAACATGATATCTTCAATATTCCCCGTTTAGAAGTTTTAGGTTGTAGTTATTATAGAAATGTATAGGACTATTTCTCTCTCTACCATTTGTATTTCATATACCTTTGACTATTGGATGTTCTTWTAGGCACTATAGTATTGCCAGCCTAATGTCGGGAGTTGATAGGCTTGAAGTCATAAATAGCGCTGTGCTTCAAGCATTGCGAAGAGCTGCTGGCCTACGCAGGAAAGTGCTGTTTGAATGAATGCTTACGAGCCTGCTGCTGCCTACCACCGCTCAGTCAGACTGCTCTATCAAATAATCAAATCATAGACTTAATTATAATCTAATAAACACACAGAAATACTAGCCGTGTCATTAATATGGTCAAAACCGGAAACTATCATTTTGAAAACAAAACGTTTATTCTTTCAGTGAAATACGGAACCGTTCCATATTTTATCGAACCCGTAAGTCTCTAAATATTGGTGTTACATTGCACAACCTTCAATGTTATGTCATAATTCTGTAAAATTCTGGCAAATTAATTACGGTCTTGTTTGGAAGAAATGGTCTTCACACAGTTCGCAACAAGCCAGGCAGCCCAAACTGCTGCATATACCCTGATTCTGCTTGCACTGAACGCAAGAGAAGTGACACAATTTCCCTATTTAATATTGCCTGATAATTCATTTATTTTAACTAAATATGCAGGTTAAAAAAAATATACTTGTGTATTGATTTTAAGAAAGGCATTGATATTTATGGTTAGGCACATTGGTGCAACGACAGTGCTTTTTTCGCGAATACACTTTTGTTAAATCATCACCCGTTTGGCGAAGTAGGCTGTGATTCGATGATAAATTAACAGGCACCACATTGATTATTTGCAACACAGGACAAGCTAGTAAAACTAGTAATATTATCAACCATGTGTATTTAACTAGTGATTATTTTAAGATTGCTTTTTTTACAAGATAAGTTTAATGCTAGCTAGCAACTTACCTTGGCTACTTGCAGCACTTGCGTAACCGGTGGTCAGCCTGCCACGCAGTCTCCTCGTGGAGTGCAATGTAATCGGCCATAAATAGCGTCTAAAAATGCAGAATACCGATTTGTTATGAAAACTTGAAATGGGCCTAATTAATCGGCCATGCCGACCTCTAATAATAATCATTATAATGAATACGATTGTGAACGCTGCGTGTAACACATCCGGTGTCAGGATAAATAAAATGCAAGGTCTGCTAACTTTCTTTAATTATGTTTAATTACCGCAAACAATGAATGGCAAATGCAATTTTCGTATATACGGGTTCGCTGTTTCACCGCGCAGGATGAACAGAGAACTMTGGAATGTACTCAAATAGTAGTTTTTATACTATGACAWTTTTATTCTCAACGTGTCCAGTTGGCCTATCACAGTAGAGGCTGGGCGTGGTTTAGACTTTGCCCCCCTTTGCTGGCCCTTTGTCCACATCTGGTTGCTGGGTAGATTAGCTCCGTCTTGGGTCTGTCGATTCTACACTAAAACAGTTCCTAATATGGTATTGTCCAGTATTCTAAACTCTTGGTTGGTCTAGAGAGCTGCACCCCTCCCCTCTCCAGACTGTCCACAGCTTTTATGGCCTGTGTTGGTCATTCCTTACACCTACACACACTATACAGAGGGGGTTGTGCGTGCATGTGTGTAACAAAACAATATTCCTCTTCAACCAATATGCTAACAGGCTATTATGCATAAACATAAATCCTAACACGATGAATAAATTCCTTCTAACCTTAATAGTGAGTTGCACACAGTCCATTTGGCCATGCCAACGGTCTTCTCATCTTTGTCCACTACAATATGAAAACTGTAAAACTAATAAGGACTCAATAATCCATGCCTTCAGGGAATATGTCAATTGATTTTTAATCCACCTGTATGCATTTCAAGACCTGGCATATGAGGGTGAAGTGAGATACCCAATGGGTTGGATGATACTTATCTCGTAAATCATCTTAAAAACAACATATATACTTAACTGGGAATCAACCAATCCTCCATCATTCACACAATGAAAAAGTCAAATGCTTTATCTAAAAATTGAAAGTGTGTGTGCTACGGAGAGAAACAACAAAATGGTACAGTTTGAGGCCATGTGGCGTACAGTGATGCGGACGCTGGAGATGGGGGGTGCTAGTGGGTCTGGGCAGGTGTGATGTAGTTGATATTTGTATTAGAGGTCGACCGATTATGATTTTTCAACGCCGATACCGATTATTGGAGGACATAAAAAAAGCGATACCGATTTAAGAAAAGAAAATAATAATAATAATAAAATAAAGTATTTTATATATATATATATCATACACACACACACACACACACACACACACACACACACACACACACACACACACATTTTTGTAATAATGACAATTGCAACAATACTGAATGAACAATGAACACTTTTATTTTAACTTAATATAATACATAAATAAAATCAATTTAGTCTCAAATAACATGAGAACATATGTTAAAACAAACCACCAGCTTTCATGGGTCTTCAATATTCCCAGTTAAGAAGTTTTAGGTTGTAGTGCAGAAAGCAGAGCTTGTCTGCATGGTCCCCTGTCAGTCTGCTCCTCCGCGAAACACAGTCCTTATTTGAAGTAGATCAAGACATTCTCTATGGAAGACATGAATGGTAAAATAACGAAGGAACCCCTTTCAAGTTCAGCCGCAAGTTATTACAGGAATTATAACGCGTCGACTATTTCCCTCTAAACCATATACCTTTGACTAATCCGGAAACTATCACCTCGAAAACAAAACGTTTATTCCGTTCCATATTTTATCTAACGGGTGGCATCCATGAGTCTAAATATTCCTGTTACATTGCACAACCTTCAATGTTATGTCATAATTACGTACAATTCTGGCAAATTAGTTCGCAAAGAGCCAGGCGGCCCAAACTGTTGCATATACCCTGACTCTGCGTGCAATGAACGCAAGAGAAATGACACAATTTCACCTGGTTAATATTGCCTGCTAACCTGGATTTCTTTTAGCTAAATATGCAGGTTTAAAAATATATACTTGTGTATTGATTTTAAGAAAGGCATTGATGTTTATGGTTAAGTACACATTGGAGCAATGACAGTCATTGATTGATTTGTTTTTTATAAGATAAGTTTAATGCTAGCTAGCAACTTACCTTAGCTTACTGCATTTGCGTAACAGGCAGGCTCCTCGTGGAGTGCAATGTAAACAAGTGTTAGAGCATTGGGCTAGTTAACTGTAAGGTTGCAAGATTGGATCCTCCGAGCTGACAAGGTTAAAAATCTGTCGTTCTGCCCCTAAACGAGGCAGAACATTCCTAGGCCGTCATTGAAAATAAGAATGTGTTCTTAACTGACTTGCCTAGTTAAATAAAATAAATTAATACATATCCGATTGTTATGAAAACTTGAAATCGGCCCTAATTAATCGGCCATTCCGATTAATCGGTCGACCTCTAATTTGTATGATGTCATGTGTACAGTCGTGGCCAAAAGTTGAGAATGACACAAATATACATTTTCACAAAGTCTGCTGCCTCAGTTTGTATGATGGAAATTTGCATATACTCCAGAATGTTATGAAGAGTGATCAGACGAATTGCAATTGATTGCAAAGTCCCTCTTTGCCATGCAAATGAACTAAATCCCCCCAAAACATTTCCACTGCATTTCAGCCCTGCCACAAAAGGACCAGCTGACATCATGTCAGTGATTCTCTCGTTAACACAGGTGTGAGTGTTGACGAGGACAAGGCTGGAGATTACTCTGTCAGGCTGATTGAGTTCGAATAATAGACTGGAAGCTTCAAAAGGAGGGTGGTGCTTGGAATCATTGTTCTTCCTCTGTCAGCCATGGTTACCTGCAAGGAAACACGTGCCATCATCATTGCTTTGCACAAAAAGGGCTTCACAGGCAAGGATATTGCTGCCAGTAAGATTGCACCTAAATCAATAATTTATCGGATCATCAAGAACTTCAAGGAGAGCGGTTCAATTGTTGTGAAGAAGGCTTCAGGGCGCCCAAGAAAGTCCAGCAAGCGCCAGGACCGTCTCCTAAAGTTGATTCAGCTGTGGGATCGGGGCACCACCAGTACAGAGATTTCTCAGGAATAGCAGCAGGCAGGTGTGAGTACATCTGCATGCACAGTGAGCCGAAGACCTTTGGAGGATGGCCTGGTGTCAAGAAGGGCAGCAAAGAAGCCACTTCTCTCCAGGAAAAACATCAGTGACAGACTGATATTCTGCAAAATGTTCAGGGATTGGACTGCTGAGGACTGGGGTAAAGTCATTTTCTCTGACGAATCCCCTTTCCGATTGTTTGGGGCATCCGGAAAAAAGCTTGTCCGGAGAAGACAAGGTGAGCGCTACCATCAGTCCTGTGTCATGCCAACAGTAAAGCATCCTGAGACCATTCATGTGTGGGGTTGCTTCTCAGTCAAGGGAGTGAGCTCACTCACAATTTTGCCTAAGAACACAGCCATGAATAAAGAATGGTACCAACACATCCTCCGAGAGCAACTTCTCCCAACCATCCAGGAACGGTTTGGTGACAAACAATGCCTTCTCCAGCATGATGGAGCACCTTGCCATAAGGCAAAAGTGATAACAAAGTGGCTCTGGGAACAAAGATTGATATTTTGGGTCCATGGCCAGGAAACTCCCCAGACCTTAATCCCATTGAGAACTTGTTGTCAATCCTCAAGAGGCGGGTGGACAAACAAAACCCCACAAATTCTGACAAACTCCAAGCATTGATTATGCAAGAATGGGCTGCCATCAGTCAGGATGTGGCCCAGAAGTTAATTGACAGCATGCCAGGGCGGATTGCAGAGGTCTTGAAAAAGAAGGGTCAACACTGCAAATATTGACTCTTTGCGTCTGCTAAATGACTTAAATGTAAATGTAAATGTAGACTGAAGATGTGTAAACAGACACGGTTGTTGCAAAAACCGCTATCAACCTTCTCATGGTCATCATGTGTACACATGAGGCTGTGAAATACATTTTTCTGTGTTTAATAGTGTGCTCTAAAAGTTCTGTGAGGACTTTGATAAGGTGCTTGCTCATGCTACTCTCAGGTTTATTGTGTATATAATGTAGTGTATATAGCTGTGCTTACGTGTCTCATTGGGTCCACTCTGTGTGTCAGGTGTGCTGCGAGTCGTTGGGATGGAGATTTTCACATCCAATGAGGTGGAGGCGTTGAACGGGACAGAAGTGAGATTGAAGTGCACCTTTAAGTCCAAACACCCAGTGTCCCACTCCTCTGTGGCTGTCTCCTGGAACTTCCGTCCCCTGAGCCAGGGAGCTGAGGAGTCGGTGGGTGACCTTTCCACACTGGAAGCAGAACTAACAGTTGTCATAGAAGGAAGGGGTCTGAATTAGGAGGGAGACTGGGTTAGCCTCGTAAACCAGCTTGACTACTGGATGGACATGGAGGCTTTTTTGAGCAGAGTATTACGTAAAACATCAATATTATAGGGCAGCGCATAATTGTGTGTGTGTGTGTGTCAGGTGTTTTACTACCAGGAGACGGCGTACCCCCCTACAGAGGGGCGGTTTAAGGGCCATGCAGTGTGGTCAGGGGACATCCTGAGACAGGACGCCTCCATCAGCCTGCATGAAGTTCCCTTCACCTTCAATGGCACATACACCTGCCAGGTCCGCAACCTGCCCGACGTCCACGGCATCAATGGAGAGGTCATCCTCAGGGTTGTCCACAAAGGTCAGTCAGTCACTCACTCACACTGGTGTGTTGCATAGAAACCTTAGCATGGACTAATGTATTGTTGTTTGTGTGTGTGTGCTGGCTGTGCTGCTCCTTCCAGTCTCCATCTCTGATATAGGCATCCTGGCTGCAGCCATCGGGGGAACCATCGCAATAGTCCTGGTGCTTCTGGGTCTCTTCATGGTGTTCAAGTACTGCAACCGCCATGCCAACACAGACATGGAGCTGCAGGGGAGGAAACTGCAGGAAACCAGAGAGCTGCAGGAGAGAGAGCTACAGGTCAGGGTCCTACAGGAGAGAGAGTTGCAGGCCAACATCCTACAGGAGAAAAAGCTGAAGGCCAGTGAGAAGGAGCGTAAGGACCCTACAGTGTGGTGATGGGTCAGGGGCGTGTCTCCCTCCCTACCTCTGCTGACTGGTGTGGGGAGGTGTTCTGTCTGGACGGACTGGTCTCTGACTGGAGGGGCTGGCCAGTCCAGGACCACTATTTGGGAGGGACTAATGCATTTTTTTGGTCGGTGTCCTTCTTTCTTCTACCCTCCACTCATCCCTCCCTCAATATGAGTATTAGGGATCTCTCTACATTCCACTCATTATAATGTCATGTACTGTTTTATGCACTTAATGTTTTTTACAGACAACTATGTGATTGGGTTAACTGTGCCTGTCCCATCCCAGGATATACAGTATTTTCTTTCAAATGTAAACCCCCCCCAGAAACATCACTCATCAGAATGCTAACAAAATGCAAAAAAGTACTAAGGAATCCCCATAGCGGATGCTAGGTAAATGCTAACGAACGCTTGCAAACATTTTACTATTAACAACCCAGCTCCTAAAGTTATGCAAGTATCTCGAAACGCAGCATGCACAAAATAAATATTAGACAGCAGGGATCTTATTTTTCCGGACGGGATCGTGTCTGCTGCTGTTACCAAGAAGCTTGATCTTGCAAGCTAAGGTTAGCCACTTAGCTGGCATTAGTAAAGTAGCAGAACCCAGCTGGAGATCATTTATTTGGTACATCTTAGATAGTTAACTTAATAGTTATAAAATGCATAGCTGGCAAACAGCTGTAACTTGATCACCTCACTTAAGTTGTGCTGTAGGGGTGACTCACCTCATGAAGCTCCCATTTTGCTCATTTTCTATCTTTGTAAACAAACACACTTGACTTGCTCAAACAGCTGTTTTGGGAACTAGTACTGGTAAGCTTCATAATGGTTAACACGGTCTGCTTTATCTATTACCTAGTGCACAAGTTYACTGCAGGTATTTATTTAAAAAGTACTAATATTCAAATTTATAAAAACAAAAAACATTATTGACAGTATTGGAAAATCATACTGATGTTGTTTCGAAATACCACGGGATACGGTATATACGGCGTACAGCCAAATCCTACTATGTGATTGTATTTTGACTATGTAGTATGATGACTACTCTTATTAGAAATGGCTGAAATGACACCAGCAGCAGTCTCTTGGTGTGGTGGCATCTGTTTCATTACATTTGGTTTGGTAGCCATTTGTTCTCAGAATTATTTTAACACTTGAATAATTAACATTTTAACTGAGCTAATGGCCCATACATTTACATTATTCCCAAATGAATGTATGTGTATCTGGCAGCAGATTTGTGAGTGTGTTCTATGGTTATGATTAAGGTCCTGTTGTGAATTTAGTCAGTGAAACCCTTTTTTATTTTTTTAAACCTGTGGTATCTGGGGTAGGCTACAGTAAGGGCTAGTGCTGGTGGAAGCCCTGTATCTAGGGGTGGCTAAGGGCTAAGCTCAAGGTAAGGGAAAGGGCAATAGGGCTGGTGGAAGCCCTGTATCTAGGGGTGGCTAAGGGCTAAGCTCAAGGTAAGGGAAAGGGCAATAGGGCTGGTGGAAGCTTTCCTGGGCCAGGAGCTTTCAGTGACTAACACACTCCTGCTTCCTGCAACAATGACAGCATAAATGACTGCCTATTACTGCTGGACATAAAACTTAACTGTCATACACCTTTGAATGCAGAAGAAGAACCCCACAATTCCAAGAAGCCTGTTTTCCATGTGATATGTAGTTTTTGTGATCTGATGTGCCCAACGTGTCCATTGAAGGAAGCTGTTCCATCTGTCTCTTTCTGGGTCCATGCTGAGGATCATGGGTGTTGTGGTCTCAAAGGTTTCCCCCTCTTTCTTACTCTGCCTATGGAAATCTGGTACATCAATGCAGGGCCCTCGCTGATGTCCAAATCAATACACTATCATGTGTGTGTGTGTGTGTGTGTAGAGGATGACTAAGACCGGTACAGATAGGGCTGGAAAAGCCTCGGGCAAAGAGGGTGGAATGTTAGCAGTAAAGCTTTTATTGGCCACAATTAGACCAAATATCAATATTGGCAGGATCAATGAGTGTATCGTACTCGATCCTTTTATTTTCATCATAATGACGTAGCTATTCATTTTGGTGGTTAAATCGATCATGCGTCTTTACCTACTGATGAGACTGGAAGAGCTATGTGATTCTGAATGACACTGGAGGTCAAGGCTGTATTATGTTTGAATCTTCCTCATCTGATGCACATAGACATGGATTGTGACTGTGATGGCCATGTTGTATCCCACTATGCTGAGAGAGAGAGAACGAACACTCATAACAGTGTTTGAGAGATGGTCATATGGTCCTACCCGGTGGAGCCTGCCGCTCACTCCTACAGTACACAAGTATGGCTTTCAGTTTAGGAGAAACATGAAGATGTCACTGGCCCAAACATGAAGACATCACCAGTCCATTCTAGCCAGAGACAAGGTGCTGGTTCAGGTCTCCTGCCTTTTGGCTCTTCAGTTATCTGATGTCTGTCCCATCTGATCAAATCCTGCCTCCAGCCAGCCCCATAACCCCCTATGGTGTTGACTGGAAACTAAGTTCTCCTGATCAAATCAAATATTATTTTTCACATGTTTAGTAAACAACAGGTGTAGACTAACAGTGAAATGCTTACTTATGGGTTCTTCCCAACAATGCAGAGAGAAAAATAATAGAAAGGTAACACGAGGAATAAATAAACAATTAGTAATGATAACTTGGCTATATAGACGGGGTACTAGTACAGAGTCAATGTTCAGGGGTACGAGGTAGATGCTGTATGTACATATGGATAGGGGTAAAGTAACGACTGTGTTGGTGTGTGTGGACCATGTTAATTCCTTAGTGATGTTGACAACGAAAAACTTGAAGCTCTCGACCCGCTCCACTACAGCCCCATCAATGTGGATAGTGGCGTGCTCGTGCTTCGTTTCCTGTAGTCCACGATCAGCTCCTTTTGTCTTGCTGATGTTGAGGGAAAGGTTGTTGTCCTGGAACCACACTGCTAGGTCACTGACCTCCTTCCTATAGGCTGTCTCATCATCATTGGTGATCAGGCCTATAGACGTATATCATACATGTACTTGTAAATACATTTTATCACACATCTTATAAGGTAGAGATTTATTTGATTTACTCTTTCAATACTGGATGTTTTTTATTTTATTATTTGCACCAAATATAAACGCAACATGCAACAATTTCATAGGTTTTATGGAGTTACAGTTCATATGAGGAAATTGGTCAAATGAAATAAATTAATTTGGACCTAATCTATGGATTTCACATGACTGGGAATACAGATATGCATTTGTTGGTCACAAAAAATGGGCCTCACATTGGGCCTCAGGATCTCGTCACGGTATTTTTGTGAATTCTAAATGCCATCGATAAAATGCAATTAGGTTCGTTGTCCATAGCTTATGCCTGCCCATACCACAACCCCACCGCCACCATGGGGCGCTCTGTTCAGAAAACCGCTTGCCCACACGACACCATACACACCATCTGCGTTTGTGAGGCCAGTTGGACGTACTGCCAAATTCTCTAAAATGACGTTGGAGGCGGCTTATAGTAAGGAAATTAACATTAAATTCTCTGTCAACAGCTCTGGTGGACATTCCTGCAGTCAGCATGCCAATTGCACACTCCCTCAAAACATGAGATATCTGTAGCATTGTGTTGTGTGACAAAACGGCACAATTTTAGAGTGGCCTTTTATTGTCCCCAGCACAAGGTGCACCTGTGTAATAATCATGCTGTTTAATCAGCTTCTTGATATGTAACACCTGTCAGGTGGATGGATTATCTTGGCAATGGAGAAATGCTCACAAACAGGAATGTGAACACATTTGCGCACAAAATTTGAGAGAAATAAGCCTTTTGTGTGTATGGAAAATTTCGGGGTCTTTTATTTCAGCTCATGAAACATAGGACCAACACTTCACATGTGCTTTATATTTTTGTTCAGTGTATATATACATTGTAAATCAGACTTGCCTGTAAGACTATGAAGTACAATAAAGCACAGGCTTAACTGAATGACAACAGAGACAGAATACAATATGGAATAGTATGGGGTAGGCCTTGTCTCTGAGAAGTGCGCCTCAGAGCCAGATGCTGATGAATGGTTGCCTCCCCCACTGGGAGAACGGGGATCTGTTTACGGGCCTTCAGTTGGTGGAAGGTCGTTGGAAGATTGTTGCTGCAAAACAAGTGGGAGACTCAAGGTTTGAGTTGACATATACCCCCCCTAGATTTATGCCCATTGGTTGAAAGAAAGGAAAGTGTTTATTGCATGAGTGAGCCCATAGGTTAATCAGCAAGAGTGGTGAAGTTGCCTTAGTGTGCCATGCTTATAGGCTGAAGTTAATAGGTGCGTGACAGTCAGCACATTTGCTAATAATAAAGGTGTGATGCTATGTGAATGAGAACATGACACTATCATATAAATACCTGCTATGCTGATAAGGGTAACATTATAAACATTACGATAGATAGCTTCAATGCTTAAGAGGTAACTATAAATGTTACCAAATAACGACCTGCTATGCTAATGAGGTTACATTATGAACACTCCCTTATAAATACCTGCTATGCTGATGAGATAGGAAACAATGTGAATTATTATTTTCACTAGTGACAAGCCATTCAGGTCAGCCTTCATCATTGAACTTTCGTAACCTACATTTGTTTTAACAAGATAGATACAGTATAGAAATTGGGGCATTAAAGACAGACTAAGCATTAAAGGGAGATATGACAGTGATACAAAMGGAATATGAGCCATGGTTGATCCTATCACTTCAGAACATTGGCTGCCTATCAGTCCCCCACACCTTGTCACCTTCCACCCACAGAATCCTGCCTGACTGTGTGTCACTCATTCACTCAGATCTAACTTCCTAAACCAGAAAACACAAGAATGAATGGCAACAATGACACGCTACACTACTGTTAACCTTGGAGACGGATTGAGCAATATCACTTCCTGCAGTATGGTGCAGGATTTTAAGGCATATAAACATTCAAGGCAGTGGGTGTGTTAATGTAGTGATGGAGACCCGCACACTGTTGATAATGATCAGTTTTCTGAAAGAGGGCGCCCCCTTGTGTCATGTTGTGTGCCATTTTAAACACCACCAGAAGTATATTTTTTACTGTTTACTGTACACATCTTTCACGTGTGTAGCTTTCCTGTTGTAGAGACAATCGCATCAACAAACTGGGTTCAGGCCAGGCTTGGTTGTGTCAGCAAGCAGGTGTTGTGTAATGGCGAAGAAAGTGGAGAAAAGCTGGTTTAGTGTGTCTTGGACTAGCCCAGTGACGTGAGGACCTGCTACTGGCTCTGTGACTGCAGGGCTTTGTTGAGCTGAAATAAAAGCTGCTGCCAATTGATACTCACTCTGATTCAGTAGACACTTCACACACTGGGGGTGGAATAGAAGACTCTATTCACACAACACCATAAAACAGGGATCATCAACTAGATTCAGCCGCGGGCRGATGTTGTTCTTGGGTGGAAGGTCGGGGGGCCGGAACATAATTACAAATCATTTGTAGACRGCAAATTGACCGCAAGAACCCTAAACAAATATATTTGTCTAAAATATAATCATTTCAAACCTTGCTTACATTTGCATACGATCACTTGCATCTCTATTATGCGTGTGGGAATACTTGAGAACAAATTTCCAAAATTATAATGACTTGGAGCTGATTTCCTGGTGTTTTCCTGGTGCCAGGACCATTCACAGTTGAGCTCACTCAGTTTTGCTCAACTCTGATTGGCTATTATTGTGTACTTTTTTATCAAGGGAGGCCAAATGTTTGCATTCAATCCTGGGGCGGCAGGTAGCCTAGTGGTTAGAGTGTTGGACTCAAGGTTTGAGTTGACATATACACCCCCCCCCCCCCTGGATTTATGCCCATTGGTTGAAAGAAAGGAAAGTGTTWATTGCATGAGTGAGCCCATAGGTTAATCAGCAAGAGTGGTGAATTTGCCTTAGTGTGCCATGCTTATAGGCTGAAGTTAATAGGTGCGTGACAGTCAGCACATTTGCTAATAATAAAGGTGTGATGCTATGTGAATGAGAACATGACACTATCATATAAATACCTGCTATGCTGATAAGGGTAACATTATAAACATTACGATAGATACCTTCAATGCTTAAGAGGTAACACAATAAATGCTACCAAATAACTACCTGCTATGCTAATGAGGTTACATTATGAACACTACCCTATAAATACCGGCTAAGCTGATGAGGTAACTTTAAGGACACTCCCTTATAAGATCGAATCCCCGAGCTGACAAGGTAAAGGTTTGTCGTTCTGCCCCTGAGCAAGGCAGTTAGCCTAGGAACAGTGGGCCGTCATTGAAAATAAGAATTTGTTCTTAACTGACTTGCCTAGTTAAATAAAGGTAAAAAACAATGTCATACTCTTTATGACCAGACATGACCAGATAGATGGTCTAAACATACAGAGACAGAGGGGGACTGTTTCGCTCACTTGGATGCTTTCTCCAGTCAGAAACAATTAGCCTCTTGCGAAGTGAAGGAAAATTATGAAAACACAGAGAGATGAAAGACAAATGATTTTTATATGTTTGTTGTATTTTCTTCTTGGTAKATTTTTTMGGGGGGAAACCTGGCTTCCTTTGGCATCTATGAATACACGCCACAAGCAAATAAAACCAACCGCGTGCCAAATTCATCTCGCGGGCTGCCAGTTGGGGAACCCTGCCATAAACTTTGATTTACATTTTACATACAGTACACACTCAGAAATACATTTATACATCATTATAAATACATTACACACGAAGCCATCAAGATATAGTATTTTAATCAGTCTACACTGAATATACTTTTTAAAGATCTTATGTGCTTGATATACTGTGAAATACGCTTTTCCTGATATTGTGAGTTACACTAAGTGTAGGTTCTTGTGTTTTTTTGTTGAGAACTAAATAATTTATAAAGTCGAAGCAAATGAGACACAATTCTTTGAATATTTATTCTAGTCAGTGACCTTGACCTTGAGTAAAGGGCAAAGAGAGGAAGAGGGAGCGAGAGACAGAGAGAGGAAAAGTGGGAGGAAGGAGGGAATCAGTGATCTGTTGCAACACTTTAGGTCATGCATTCATCTTGTGAGAGTCTTGAATCATACTTGTCACAGTCTGTTAATGGCTTACCCTTACTTTAYTGTTAACGTTGCAGGTACTTAGCTAGTAATGCTAACGTTGTCGGTACTTATGCTAAAGTTTATGCTTGTGCAGCTGTTCATGTGTGTGTGTGTCCTCAAGATGGAATGCCTGGTTTGCAGTTGCATGTCCTAAGCCCAAAGGGATATACTTCGTATTTGTAAGTAGGCATCTAGAATGTGCTTATAATAGTGCGTGTGTATACGTGAGGGTGTGTGTGTATGTGAGTGTATACGTGTTTGTGCGTGCTCTTTGGCTGCAGTAAATCAGTGTGTGCTCATCTCCTCCCTCTGGAGCAGACGCCGTGCTGCAGTAACGGCAGAGGACACCTACTCATCCAAGGGTGTGAGTGTTTTAGACTGAGGGTGCCTCTTGAGGCTGCATGGTTGTGAATATAAGTATGTTGAATGTATACTGTATGAGTGATACATGTGGTGCATGTGAGTGTGTGCATATCTGATGACTGTAGACCCAGGCTGAGATCTGCAACACCCTTCTCTTTCTGCAGTAAAATCGTTTTTTTCCCACCCTCAGTTCTGGAAGCGTTCCCAGCACTGCTGCAGTTATTCTCTGGGGAGGAGACCGGACAGCAGAACACACACACACACACTCACACACACACACACACACTCACTCACTCACTCACACACACACACTCACTCACTCTCACACACACACTCTCACTCAGTCACTCACTCACTCACTCACTCACTCACTCACTCACTCACTCACTCACTCACTCACTCAGACACTTTAATTCACTCCACTTCCTATTGCATTGATCAGGCTTTTAACTGGGATGAAGTTAATGTTAAAGTACACCTCTCTCTGCTCTATCTACTGCACCTTAGACCACATCTACTTGTCCCAGTCCCAACACACTGATAAGTGTCCCAGTACTTCTTGAAAACTTCCCTATTTCAACAGATTTTCAGAACATACACTTAGCAGAAGTTTTAGACCAAAAGTAGAAAGTACTTATCTGACAGATGAAAGGCAAAAAACAAATACATACAGTACCTCATGTGTCTAATATATTTTATCTGAAAGGGAAATGTGTAGATGGCTAATGAAAAGTTCTCCACACCCCCTCCTAAAGACTTTCCATAAATAGTTCATGACGCATGAAATAACATTCCTAATGAATAATAGATCACAATGCAACTAAATTGCAACAGAAGCAGAAATATGCTTTACTGGCCATTACCTGCAGTTGCCTACTTTGAAAGTCCAGTCACTATTTTCAAAGTAAGGTCAGTCAGGTACCCATCCAGTTAGCTAATAATTACAATAATAAAGGTCCAATTGAGCCGAGCAGCTGAAGTAGAAGAGTAGAGACCTGTAGGTCCACTCCTGATTCCTGACATGAGCTGTGAGGTCCAGACTTGAGCTGTGAGGTCCAGACTTGTACTGACTCCCCACACTGCAATCCAAAAAGTGCAGGAACATAATGGGAGAGAGAGAGGGCAGGCAAAGGAATGAGATAGAAAAAAGACAGAGTAAGGATGTGTATAAAAAAGAGAGGGGGGGGATAGCTCTCTCTGATCTTTAGCTGTGTGTCTTCTCTTCTACTGTAACTGTAGACCGGCGCAGGTGGCCTGGTTTTTGTTTTTTGCTTCATCATCTAATTCCTCCTCACTGTTGTAAGAATGCCTCTCTCTCTCTCTACATCTCAATATCGATACCTTGTTCATTCCATAAAGGGCTATTCTCAGGTTTTAATCATTTAGAATAGATTATCTTATTGATTAATTTTTAGTTTGCCACAAATGAACAAGTCCTGACAGTCTAATAGCACATAATGGGGGGTGTCTGAAAGCTGTAATGGTATTCTGTAATATGTTTATGAAAATAATGTAGTGATCCCTCTACTTTTACAAGTTGCTGACTAATCAGTGATAAAAGGAAGGATCGAATTAGAGAACGCAGTGGCAAGCAGTTTTCTAGAGTATAATGACTCCCAAGTACATTCAGTCAGGCACCAGTGGTCCTCTCTCATTGACATGTGTTGGGTACATCTATCATAGGATGTCAGGGGTGTCAACATGAGAGGAATATTGGGGGGGTCACCATGTTTTTTCACACCGTCTCATCTTTGCACTGCCAGCCATATTACGTTAGCGTAACGTTCTCATAACTCTGCAGTGACACTATGTTCACCGGTTTGACCTTCTGAGGCACACATCCCATCCCTCACACATACTCCCTGGCTCCTTGATTGCCAGATGGTGTACTCATGGTTATAGATGCTAATTATCCTGATGTACGGGAATATGACACTGTCGTTAGACCTGGTTTGGCCAGGCAGGGCTGGGGACAGCAACTAATCCAGACCCCACCACCAACACCATATCCATATCATCATGTGAAAACCTGGGAAGGAGAGAGAAGGGAGGGAAGAGGAGGGGAGAGAAATGCAGTCAGAGGAAACTCAACTGTCATAGTGTAAGGATGAGTACAGACAGAGATGGGGAGGGAGGAGAGAGCGGGAGAGCTCTCAAAGTCACATTCACATTGCAGATAAACACACACCCTCATTTATTCAGGTATAGACGTCAGATATAACAGGAGTAAAATATGTTCACGTTTAACAGCAAACATCTTCACTCTCAATTCTGTGATTTTGAAGCTATGCAGTGTAACTCAAGGGAGTGATTGATGAACGTATAGTTTTTTATTACCAGGACATTGTCACATACCGTATATCAATGTTAGAACATGTCATATCTATTTCTACATCCAGGATGTTTATAAATACAAGGTAGTGCGTAGAGGCTGGCGTGTCCCTGGCGCTCTGTTACAGAACCCCCTCCAACCTGCACTGCAGAACTTTCTCTGATCTCCACAAGCACTATGGCAAAAGTGCCTGCGTCTGCATTCACAGTCAGGAGAGGGGAGGGGGGAGAGAGAGAGGGAGGCAGACAGACAGACAGGGAGGGTGGGGTAAAGAGGAAGGAGAAGGCTAAGAAAGAGAGGAGAGGGTGGGGGGAGGAGAGAAAAGAGAGAGGGGACAGGCAGGCACTAGCCAAGAGAGAGAGTGCAGGGAAAGTTGAGAGCAAGCCAGAGGGGCAGGCTTGCAGGCAAAGGAAAGAAGAAACTGGGCTCTGCTATCCAGGAAGAAAGAGAAGACCGTCCGAACCAGCAGCCACCAGCCACCAGGGTTACTGCAGCAGCACTCTCCTGTCCATTCTCTATCTTGTTCTCTCTTCGCTCTCTTCTCTCACTCTCTCCCCCTCCTCTCTCTCTTCTTTCTCTTCTCTCTCTCTCGCTCTCTCGCCTCTCTCTCTCTGCTCCCTTCCTTTCTCTTCTCCTCTCTCTCTCTCTCATCTCTCTCTCTCTCTCTCTCTCTCTCTCTCTCTCTCTCTCTCTCCTCTCTCTCTCTCCCTTATACTCTAGAAAACTGACCGGACCTCTCTCTTCTCTCTCTCTCTCTCTCTCTCTCTCTCTCTCTCTCTCTCTCTCTCTCTCTCTCTCTCTCTCTCTCTCTCTCTCTCTCTCTCTCTCTCTCTCTCTCTCTCTGGCGGGACTGATCGTGCCTTTCTCTGCAGAGAAATCGCTGGCTGGTGGAATCTCCTTGACTGCACCCTGACTGGCTGTGCCAGTGATTCCTCCCCTGGCTCAGCTCCTCTTGCTCTGCCCGTGTGTCTCTGACTCAGCTGTGCGGTGTAGTCAGCGTGCCTGTCCGCTTCTCAGAATACAGCCACAGGAAGAGTAACGGTGCGCAGTACTTGCTCACGGCTGCCACACATCCCCTTTACTCTCTCTCTTTTTCTTTCTCCTCTCTCTCTCCTCTCTCTCTCTCCTCTCTTCCCTCGCTCGTCTGTCTCTCTCTCCCTTATCTTCTCTCTATCTCTTAATTCCTCAACGAGTCTGACGGCTTTCTCAGCAGGTTTAGGAGTGCTCTCTTAACCGAAAGGATTATAGACTATCTGAACTCCTTAGTTCGTCATGAGTTGGTATTAAGCTGTACCCTCCTTGCCTTACCCCCCCCCCCCCCCACATGTCCTATTTCTCCCCTCCTGCTCGCCCTCTGTCTAACCTACAGTCTTTATGATAGGAGTGTCGGGGCTGGCAGGCAGACGCACCGCTACCAGGACTGGATAACAACACAGTGGGACGTGGTGCCTCGGTTGGAACCAGATCAGTCGCCCAGGCACAACAAACAACCAGACCAGGGGGATTCAGGTTTACACAGACCTGACCAGTTTCTGAGGGGATAACTCCAGCCCAACGGACCCTGGGCTGGATCCCACAGCAGGGGGTGTTTTGGACGGGATCGGAGTGCCATGGAGGTTCAGGGGAGTGGGCCTGAGGAGCCCAGGTCCAAGTATCTGTTGTCCTCACACACCACCTGGCCCCGGACCAGCCTGATCATCACTTTACTGCTCAGTAAGACTTTCTGTCTCAGTCATATATCACTTCTCTTTCATCCAATCCTTCTCTCTCTGCACCTCTCACTCCCAGGTTGTCCTCTCTCTCTTTCTGTTGAGTAAAGTTTTAGCAATTTCCCCAATTCCGCAACCCCAACTGCCCTGTAGTGTGCTATGAAACATTTACTGCATTTGCGATCGGATGTAATTTTGCAGATTCTCCAGTTCCATAGAATGGACTCATTACAGTTCAAATCTTGCTCTCACTTCAGAATGGTAGGCAACATTGTGGAGGTTGGCTTTTCATTGTGTGGATTGATTGGTGAAATTTTATAGTTTAATTTCTGTGGTGGCTAGAAACTGCTGTCAGTTTGCATGCTGAAGTATGTTCGATGGATAACTAATCATACGTCACCATATAGAATGGGGATTTTATCATCTCAGTGTACATAACATCCCTCTGTTTCACAACCTGAATCCGAGTTCAGAGGTTTGTCACTAAATACGTCATCCAGAGTATTATTATGCAGGACCTATCAGTGGCAGCCAATTGCACAAGCATTCTATCAAAGCAATAGTATTCATAAGAATTAAAAGGACTAAAATAATATATAGTGCATTCGGGAAGTATTCAGACCCCTTGACTTTTTCCACATTTTGTAACGTTACAGCCTTATTCTAAAATGGGTTAAATACATATTTTTCTTCATCCATCTACACACAATAACCCATAATGACAATGCGGAAACAGTTTTTTTTTGTGTGCAAATGTATTACAAATAAAAAACAGAAATACCTTATTTACATAAGTATTCAGACCCTTTGCTATGAGACTCGAAATTGAGCTCCGGTGCATTCTGTTTCCATTGATCATCCTTGAGATGTGTCTACAACTTGATTGGAGTCCGCCTGTGGTAAATTAAATTGATTGGACATGATTTGGAAAGGCACACACCTGTCTATATAAGGTCCCACAGTTGACAATGCATGTCAGAGCAAAAACCAAGCCATGAGGTTGAAGGAATTGTCCGTAGAGCTCCACGACAGGATTGTGTCGACACATCCCTACTGTGAAGCATGGTGGTGGCAGCATCATGTTGTGAGGATGTTTTTCAGTGGCAGGGACTGGAATCAAGCGAAAGATGAACAGAGCAAAGTACAGAGATCCTTGATGAAAACCTGCTCCAGAGRGCTCAGGACCTCGGACTGGGGTGAAGGTTCACCTTCTAACAGGACAACAACCCTAACCACACAGCCAAGACAAAACAGGAGTGGCTTCGGGACAAGTCTCTGAATGTCCTTGAGTGGCCCAGCCAGAGCCCGGACTTGAACCTGATCGAACATCTCTGGAGGTACTTGAAAATAGCTGTGCAGCAAAGCTCCCCATCCAACCTGACAGAGCTTGAGAGGATCTGCAGAGAAGAATGGGAGAAACTCCCCAAATACAGGTGTGGCAAGCTTGTAGCTTCATACCCAAGAAGACTCGAGGCTGTAATCGCTGCCAAAGGTGCTTCAACAAAGTACTGAGTAAAGAGTCTGAATACTTATGTAAATGTTTTTTATTTCTTATACGTTTGTAAAACATTCTAAAAAAACWGTTTTTACTTTGTCATTATGGGGTATTATGTGTAGGTAGATGAGGGAAAAAACGATTTAAACCATTTTAGAATAAGGCTGTAAGGGTAACAAAATGTGGAAAAAGTCAAGGGGTCTGAATACTTTCTGAATGCACCGTAAGTACTTTATTGATATCAGACATTACCAATTTAACACATTTTATTTTATATTTACAGTAAACACAAAAGCAAGAGCTTTTGTGCAACATTGAGTTACTGTATTGAATTTTCTTTAGCTTTTAACTCTGAGTCAATTTTATTCCYGTTAACAACATTTCAGTGTGATGAGAAGCTCCTCTGTAGGCCCAGGTTAATAGAGTAATAATGCAGTTGGCTGGTATCAGTGGAAGTGCAGTGGGGTAATGGGGACTGGTCTGAGATGAAGTGAGGGATGGCATCAAGACAGCAGCATCTGCTYTGTGAAATATTGTGGTCATATCATTAACAGCTAGACAGACTAGGAGCTGTCAGCCAGGCTCAGTCAGGTTCAGGTTCATGCTCTGAGGTTCTCACGCTCTGAGCCAACAGGACTGCAAGACAAGTCCACTCCGTCCCTCCCCTCCAGCCAAATTATGCCTCGGTGTCTGCAATTAAACTATTTAATATCCACACGATTGCTGGGTGATTTAGGAAATGCTGTAGGCTCATAGTTTAGAGGATTTTCTTAGTCTATCAACATTTTTGTCTAAAATGTTGATAGAGTTCATGATGTGTGCTCAGTTCTGGTACTATGGATGATATAGTTGTACAGGTAGGTCTATGAGGTTTCGTGATAGAATTGTTCTTGAAAGAGACACATGTAGGTTAGAAAGTAGAGCATCACTGTTCCAGTTAGAAGCCTAGCACAAGGGAGAGCCTCACAAATGACAGTTTGGAAACAAAGTAATTACATAAGCAACCCAGTGGAGACTGCTTCTGACAGAATCCATAGGAGGGTCTAGGGTCAGGGTGCCTTTATTTTTCTGGGACAATCACCATGTGAAGTGTCCTGGGGTGTGATGTCCTGGTTTGGCTCTGATTGGGATTTGGTATGAGGCTGAGTCTTTGCTGGATTATCTCAACCTCACTGGATTTGTCTCTTACCTTGTTATTTTTCCATTCAAGTTAATGGCCATATCCTGAAGAACCTGCACTATCTTCAGTTACAGCTATATATCAATGGTCACCAAACAGCAGAGAAAATATATAGACACAGATGCAGGGTTGTCACTAATTTCCACAGCCACAAAGTCATAATTATGACTAAACTCCTTCTACAATTTATCTTCTTAAAATCTGATTTTCAACCTTACCATAACTTTAAATTAAGACCAAAAAGCAAATTTTTGTAGCCAATTTTGACTAAACTGTGGAATCTGATTTTGTGGCTGTGGTATCTAGTTGAAAACCAGATGCAGAATCACAATGCAGAGTTACAGAGAAAGACAACGAGTGAGGAAAAATGAGAGCGGACCAAATAACAGTGAAAGAAATGAAAAGTGGAGAGAGACAGAGAGAGAGAGAGAGAGAGAGAGGTGCATCTGCCCTGTGGGTCGTTCCATTTCATTTCAGCAAGTCATGACACCCACTATCTTTGATTATTCTGAAATAATTTCTGTAGTTAGAAACGAATAAGATTAGCATTCCTGCTACATTATTTTAATGAAAAATCATTTGAACTCTGAGAATTTAAGCTAATTGATTGCATCCAAATTGGCCATTTAAATGTATAGGATTCATATAATATTAAATAAATATAGTACCTAACATTACTCTAACAATGAGTAAAACATGAGGAATCCAAAGATATTGTCAAAAGCCAGCCACGGACCCCCCACACCAATCCCACCCTAACAATGAGTATACAGTAATAATTTCTCTGTCTGACAAGTAGTATGGAGCTGCAGCTCTGAGTATTGTTTCTTCATCCTAGGCAATGTGTTCTCAATGTGTTCTCCTCCTTCAGAGAAATTAGACATTGAAGTTACAGTAGGTTTATGTTCCAACCCACACTACCATTGAAAAGTTTGGGGTCACTTAGAAATGTTATTGTTTTTGAAAGAAAAGCAAGTTTTATTTTGTCCATTAAAATAACATAAAATTGATCAGAAATACAGTGTAGACATTGTTAATGTTGTAAATGACTATTGTAGCTGGAAACAACAGATTTTTAATGGAATATCTACATAGGCGTACAGAGGCCCATTATCAGCAACCATCACTCCTATGTTCCAATGGCACTTTGTGTTAGCTACTCCAAATGTATTATTTTAAAAGGCTAATTGATCATTAGAAAACCCTTTTGCAATTATGTTAGCTGAAAACTGTTGTGCTGATTTTAAAGAAGCAATACAACTGGCCTTCTTTAGACTAGTTGAGTATCTGGAGCATCAGCATTTGTGGGTTCGATTACAGGCTCAAAATGGCCAGAAACAAAGATCTTTCTTCTGAAACTCGTCAGTCTATTCTTGTTCTGAGAAATGAAGGCTATTCCATGCGAGAAATTGCCAAGAAACTGAAGATCTTGTACAACGCTGTGTACTACTGCCTTCACAGAACAGCGCAAACTGGCTCTAACCAGAATAGAAAGAGGAGTGCGAGGCCACAGTGCACAACTGAGCAAGAGGACAAGTACATTAGAGTGTCTAGTTTGAGAAACAGATGCCTCACAAGTCCTCAACTGGCAGCTTCATTAAATAGTACCCGCAAAACACCAGTCTCAAAGTCAACAGTGAAGAGGCGACTCCGGGTTGCTGGGCAGAGTTTAGGCAGAGTTTTAAAGAAAAAGCCATATTTCAGACTGGCCAATAAAAAAGAAAAGATTAAGATGGGCATAAGGACACAGACACTGGACAGAGGAACTCTGCCTAGAAGGCCATCATCCCGGAGTTTCCTCTTCGCTCTTGACGTTGAGACTGGTGTTTTGTGGGTACTATTTAATGAAGCTGCCAGCCGTTTCCAGCTACAATAGTCATTTACAACATAAAAAATGTCTACACTGTATTTCTGCTCAATTTTATGTTATTTTAATAGACAAACATTTGCTTTTTCAAAAACAATGACATTTCTAAGTGACCCCAAACTTTTGAATGGTAGTGTACATCTTGATATTACCAGGTTCTAACCACTAGATGGTGCTGTTCCCCCCACCCTCAATGTTAAAGGTATAGTTCACCCAAATTACATATTAGTGTCCTTATCCTGTAAAGGCGTCAGCATGCTTCAGTTATATATATTTGTTTCTATGTACCTGCACTGTTGGAGCCCGGAGCATCTGCTTCCCTGTACATGTCACTACTAAACAAACTCTAATGTTATTATTATTATTTTTGTATTTTACCTGCTTTTTCTCCCCAATTTGCGATCTTGTCTATTCGCTACAACTCCCCAACGCGCTCGGGAAAGGCAAATGTTGAATCATGCGTCCTCCAAAACATGATCCGCTAAACCTCGCTTCTTAACACCCGCCACCTTCACCTGGAAGCCAGCCACACAAATGTTTCGGAGGAAACACTGTTAAACTGATGATCGAAGTCAGCCTGCAACTCCTGCCACACAAGCGGTTTCTAGAGCGTGATGAGCCAAGTAAAGCCCACCTGGGCAAATCCTCCCCTAACCCGGACGAAGCTGGGCCAATTGTGCGCCGCCTATGGAACTCCCGGTCACGGCCGGTTGACATAACCTGGGATCGAATCCGGGTCTGTAGTGATGCCTCAAGCACTACGATGCAGTGCCTTAGACCGCTGCGCCACTCGGGAGGCAAACTAAATCTAATCTAAACCTAGTAATATCAGGATGTAGGATGGGACGTAAACCTAACAGCTTCAAATACATAAAATTAATTGGGAATAGATTACAGAGGATGAAGAAACAATTCTCAATACTGCAGCGCCATCCTATTTGTCAGGCATAGAGAACTGATACTGTATTCTTTTTGTTTGGGTGGGATTGGCGTGGGTTGTGGGAGGTAGCTTTTGGACATTTCTTTGGATTCCCCATGTCAACAAAACAATGTTGCAAAAATGCTAATCTAACAACAGAAACAATTTCAGAACAATCTGAGATGTGTGTGAGTTTCTGCAGCATCACTGTGCTGCATTGGGACAGTGTGTGTGTGTGTGTGAGAGAAAGAGAAAAAGAGGGAAGGAATCGGAGTGAAAGAGTAATTTTGCTCCCTGTGCAGCGCTCCCTGGAGTTTACAGCCATGTATTATCCCAAACTGCTTGTCTAAACCTGACCTTGAGTTGGTTATTGATGTGTCACACAGCTGAGGTGTGATGTAAAAACAGAGAGGGGGGAAAAATATTTAGGAATGGGGGCTGTAGAGGGACAAACAGAGCAAGAGAAAATGGGATAGAAAGGGACAGCCAGGACKGTTAATACTATTGTTTAGTGAATTTGAGGAGAGGACAGACTGGGCAGAGGTGGAAAGTATGTGAGCAGCATTACTGTATAGTCCCAGTGATGGCATGTAACCAGACTAACCATCCATCATCTTTAGGTCCACTTGAGAAGTGTTGGTGTCGGCATTATCTGGATTGTGTTAAAGAGGTGGTGGGACCTGCGTTATTTGGATTCCCTTAAAGGGGAGATGAGCCCGAACTAATTAGCTAATTACTGAGTTTAATGGCCTCACAACATCCCAAACACACAAACTGTACATACAGATGTAGGATCTTAATTTGAGCAAGTTTGCTGCAGCAACAGGAAATGTAAATGATGTGGATAATAAATTGCCATTTTTGTAGGGGTTGATACTTTTATTTCAAAGGGGAAATTACACACTGTAGACACCTTTTTTAAACCTCACAAGTTAAACATTTCCTGCTTATGTTATTTTTAGTATTACATTGTTGGATTTAGAGCTTGCAAGAAAAACATCACTGTAACATTGAAACTTGAGTTCTCCTGCAACAGGGTGATCAAATGAAGATCCTACATCTATATGTAGGAATAGCTCTTTTTTCCCCCCCTGTCCCATCCTTCTTTCCCCTTCTTTCACCCTCCCTCTCACTACCGCTAGACTGGGGGTCTGTGCCATAAGATTACTGCAGACCTAAGTGTGTGCATACGTTTGTGGCGGATGTGTATGCAAATGAAAGTACGGAAGTGTATATACACTTGTCCTGTCTTATTGCAATATGCACATTCTCTGTACAATAGTTAAGCGTGCAGTTTCTCATTTGCTAAGAAGCGTCGGTCAATACTGAAGCCACTTCAAAACTCTAGTCTGCATTACCAACATGAATCTTGGCCAAACAGTTAATCTCACCTCCAAAACACTTTATACTGTACATGCAAAAAAATAAGCTAGTTCGACCATAACTGGCAACAATTCTCACTCAGAAAGCAACGTTGTCACTCATAACACACTGACCTTAAACACACTAACAGGGAGCATTACATAAATTAACTTTTCTTTGAATTATTTCACATAAATCAATATTTCATTACAATAACACCTTTTCACTTTGACTATACTAAAGTATATGTAACAAGAATGAATCAGAAATGCCGCAATTTGCGTCAATAGCCTTTATTTTTTCTATATCTTTGCATATAGTCATTTACTTAAATTGAAACAAAACATTCCTGAAATTCCAGGGCTGCAATAATAATAAAAACATGTATAGTAGAATCCCTCATTGTACAGTACTGTGAGGGTTTTAGTTCTCCTTCTCTCCTGCATTTGGCCACAAGTTCTCATCAACATCACATTTTGTGTCTTCTCTGGCGATCTTGGAAAGTATCTTCTGGAATGTCTAATCTAACCCTGGCAGTCTTCAGGAGAAGTGTCTCCACACCCTGGCAGTCTTCAGGAGAAGTGTCTCCACACCCTGGCAGTCTTCAGGAGAAGTGTCTCCACACCCTGCGTTCATGGCCTCCAGTAAGGACATCTGGTCATGTGAATGGTGGTCATAAACCTTCCACCTCCACGCAGAGAAACTCCTCTATGGGGTTTAGGAAGGGAGAGTATGGAGGCAGGAATAGTACTGACATCCTGGGATGTGCAGCAAACCAGTCTGTGACTGCAGCAGTTTGGTGGAATGCCACATTATCCCACACAACAACAAAGGTAGGGGAGTTTCTTGCCCTTCTTTCCTCCGCTGCCACAAGTCAATTATGCAGGTCATCCAGAAAAGAAACGAGCCTCTCTGTATAGTAGGGGCCAATGAGTGGTTTGTGTAACAGCAACATTGTGATGTTAGCTCCTCTCGGGCCTGGGACATCCACGGTTGATCTGTACAATCAAATTTCATTCCTCTGCAGCACGTTTTTGCCAGGTTGAATCCAGCTTCATCCACAACGAAGAATGTCTGTGAAGTTTGCCTGACTTCCATCTCCATTACTCTCTAAAATACAGTAAATCCACAGTATTACAGTACTTTACATTATGCATAGCTGTGTATGTACCCTCTTTGGTTATTGAACAGACATCTTACCTGGACATATTGATACCACAGTTCTTTCACATGTTCACCATTTCTCTGAAAGGGTACAGTGTACAACTGCTTCATCCTTATTTTATGTTTCTCTAGGACTCTTGCAATTGTCGTTGTGCTGACCGTATTCACATTCCTAAAAGTGATATTGTCTGCCAGCACTCTGTCCCGAATTTCCCGCAGTTTTATTGCATCGTTGCCAATTACCATGTCAACAATGGCAATTTCCTGCTCATCTGATAATATTCTGCCTCTCCCTCCTGTGGGAGGCAACCTTTGGATCCAACTGAAAAACACAACAATCAGCATATTTCAAAATGTCAGTACATGTAAAAATACTGTATTGTACTGTAATATGTAGTTCAATTATCATAGAAGGATGCACATCTCACCTGCTGTTTTGCTGGAAAATTCGTACTATTGAACGCTGCAGATCAGGTATCAAGGTAAGACCCAAGTGCAGACTGTGTGAAATAACAATGTTTATTGTAACAGGGGCAGGCAAACGACAGGTCAAGGCAGGCAGGGGACGATAATCCAGAGTAGGAGCAAAGGTACAGGATGGCAGGCATGCTCAGGCAGAGTTCAGTAATCCAGAGGTAGAGCAAAGATACAGATCGGCAGGCAGGCTCAGGGTCAGAGGCAGGCAGAGTGGTCAGGCAGGCAGGCTCAATCAGGACAGTCAAGGGTCAAAACCAGGAGGGCGAGAAAAAGAGAGACTGGGAAAAGCAGGAGTGCAGACTGATGGCGCCGACAGAGATGGTCGCCTCACTTCGCGTTCTTAGGAAACTATGCAGTATTGTTTTTTTTTATGTATAATTTCTTACATTGTTACCCCAGGAAATCTTAAGTCTTATAACATACAGCCGGGAGGAACTATTGGATATAAGAGCAACGTCAATTTACCAACCTTATGACCAGGAATATGACTTTCCCGAAGCGGATCCTCTGTTTGGACCACTACCAAGGACAATGGATCGGATCCCAGTAGGTGACCCAAAACAATGGTGCAGACGGAGCGGTCTTCTGGTCAGGCTCCGTAGACGGGCACATCGCTCACTGCTCCCAAGTATACTACTCACCAATGTCCAGTCTCTTGACAACAAGGTAGATGAAATTCGAGCAAGGGTTGCCTCCCAGAGAGACAGAGATTGTAACATTCTGTTTCACGGAAACATGGCTCACTCAGGATACGTTAGTCGGTACAGCCACCTGGTTTCTTCACGCATCGCGCCAACAGAAACAAACATCTCTCTGGTAAGAAGGGCGGGGGTGTATGCCTTATGATTAACGAGTCGTGGTGTGATCATAACAACATACAGGAACTCAAGTCCTTTTGTTCACCTGACCTAGAATTCCTTACAATCAAATGCCGACTGCATTATCTACCAAGAGAATTCTCTTCGATTATAATCACAGCCGTGTATATCCCCTCCAAGCAGACACCTCGACGGCCCTGAAAGAACTTCATTGGACTCTATGTAAACTGGAAACCACATATCCTGAGGCTGCATTTATTGTAGCTGGGGATTTTAACAAGGCTAATCTGAAAACAAGGCTCCATAAATTTTATCAGCATATCGAATGCGCGACCCAGGCTGGCAAAAATTCTGGATCATTGCTACTCTAACTTCGCGACGCACACAAAGCCCTCCCTTTGGCAAATCTGACCACGACTCCATTTTGTTGCTCCCAGCCTATAGACAGAAACTAAAACAGGAAAAGCCCGTGCTCAGGTCTGTTCAACGCTGGTCCGACCAATCTGATTCCACGCGTCAAGATTGCTTCGATCACATGGACTGGGATATGTTCCAGATAGCCTCAGACAACATTGATGTATACGCTGATTTGGTGAGCGAGTTTATCAGCAAGTGCATCGGTGATGTTGTACCCACGGTGACTATTAAAACCTTCCCCAACCAGAAACCCTGGATTGATGGCAGCATTCGCGCAAAACTGAAAGCGCGAACCACTGCTTTTAATCATGGCAAGGCGACCGGAAACATGACCGAATACAAACAGTGTAGCTATTCCCTCCGCAAGGCAATCAAACAAGCTAAGCGCCAGTATAGAGACAAAGTAAAATTGCAATTCAACGGCTCAGACGTGAGAAGTATGTGGCAGGGTTTACAGTCAATCACGGATAACAAAAAGAAAACCAGCCCCGTCACGGACACCGATGTCTTGCTCCCAGACAAACTAAACTTCTTTGCTCGCTTTGAGGACAATACAGTGCCATCGAACCATCGCAGGGCTGGCGGCCCAGACGGCATCCCTAGCCACGTCCTCAGAGCATGCGCAGACCAGCTGGCTGGTGTGTTTACGGGCATATTCAATCAATCCCTATCCGCTGTTCCCACATGCTTCAAGAGGGCCACCATTATTCCTGTTCAAAAAAGCCCCGTAGCACTCACTTCCGTCATCATGAAGTGCTTTGAGAGACTAGTTAACGATCATATCACCTCCACCCTACCTGAGACCCACTCCAATTTGCTTACCGCCCCAATAGGTCCACAGACGACGCAATCGCAATCACACTGCCCTAACCCATCTGGACAAGAGGAATACCTATGTAAGAATGCTGTTCATCGACTACAGCTCAGCATTTAACACCATAGTACCCTCCAAACTCACCATTAAGCTCGAGACCCTGGGTCTCGACCCCGCCCTGTGCAACTGGGTCCTGGACTTGCTGACGGGCCGCCCCCAGGTGGTGAGGGAAGGAAACATCTCCACCCTGCTGATCCTCAACACAAGGGGGCGTTCTCAGCCCTCTCCTGTACTCCCTGTTCACCCATGACTGCGTGGCCATGCACGCCTCCAACTCAATCATCAAGTTTGCAGACGACACTACAGTGGTAGGCTTGATTACCAACAACGACGAGAACCCCTACAGGGAGGAGGTGAGGGCCCTCGAAGTGTGGTGTCAGGAAAATAACCTTGCACTCAACGTCAACAAAACGAGATGATCGTGGACTTCAGGAAACAGCAGAGGGAGCACCCTCCTATCCACATCGACGGGACAGTAGTGGAGAAGGTGGAAAGTTTTAAGTTCCTCAGCGTACACATCACGGACAAACTGAAATGATCCCCCGACACAGACAGCGTGGTGAAGAAGGCGCAACAGAGGACAAGTGGCAGTCAGACAAGGTTTCGACTCTAGACACAAATGGTGGGAAAAATACAGAGGGTACGGGGCTTACAGAGGACGAACAGCAGAGTGGCTAATGATCTTGGAGTGGGGGGAAAGGTCTTGGCATCTGGGGGTGTAGCCGCGGAAATATAGCGACGTGCCAGCGCCTCAGGCTTGACTTTCTTGGATACCGGTCGGTGCTGCAGAAGCGAAGTGGCCTTACTGAACCCCTCCTGGAGGTTCTGGTAATCTGCGGAGCGGTCCGGGGCAATTTCCAAGCCCCCAGGAAGACATCCCAGGGCAGGCAGAGCTGACTTCAGGCAATGAGTGTGGCAGGACGGACACCAGCCCACGATGGCACCAGTAGCTCAGTCAATGGAGGGATTGTGTCGTTGGAGCCAAGAGAATCCCAATACCACGGGAACCTGCGGAGACTCAACCAGAAGGAATTTGATCGTCTCGCTGTGGTTCCCCGACACTCGTAGGTTGACGGGGGTGGTCTGGTGGGTGACCTGGCCTATAGATCGCACGTCCAGCACTCTAACACCCATAGGAATGGAGGGGTTGAGTGGGGATGCCCAGCTCGGATGCTAGGGTAACGTCCATGAGACTCACATCGGCCCCCAAGTCGATGAGTTCCTGGAGAGACTTGGACTGGTCACCCCACAGCAGGGTGGCATGGAGAGGGGGGCGAGTAAGGGGAGAAGAACAATTATCTTTAAGACCCACCAGTGTACTCAATCCAACGAATGAGCTAGATCTCTTGAAGGAACAGGTATCCACAAAATGACCGGCAGTACCACAATACAGACAACTCTGGTCCCAAGTCTGCGTATGCGTTCGGCTGGGGACAGCCCTGCCGAGCTGCATCGGCTCGGGAAGAGGTGAATCGGCAGTCTCCGGAGGCTCTTGGAGGGACTCGGGTAAGCGTGGATCCTCTCCGACGTAGACGCCGGGTACTTCCAGAGTTCATCAGCTGCAAGTTGGGATCCCTGAGTGAGTGTGGAACTCCACCGCATAGTCTGTCACACTGAGGGTGTCCTGCCGATGCTGGAGTAACTTCCTGGCAGCCTCTCTCCCGGACTCCGGAGCCTCAAACTTTTCTCCCCCCGCCACGTATACCTCCAGACTGAGGCAGACGGCAGATTCTTGTTTCAACACTGCCGTGGCCCAGGCGAGTGACCTCCTGGACATCAGCGTAATAATGTACGCTATCTTCGAGGGGAACGAAGAAGGCTGCAGCTCGAAAATGAGGGAACACTGGGAGAGAAAGGCCCGGCAGATTCTGGAGTCTCCATCGTAGCGCTCTGGGGGATGTAAGCGGGGCTCCCGGGAAACCAGGGTGACGGCGCTGCTACCAGCCGGGCTACAGAGGGTCTGGGAGGTTACCYTCGTGGTAGGCTGCCTAGTGGGCAACCCATGGAATTGCTCTCGCAAGGCTAGGTCGTGACGTTAGGCCACGTCCTGGAACCTTTCCATCAGACCGCGAAGCAACTCCTCATGCCTACCAATTGTGGCTCCTTGGGAGGAGATGGCATTGTGGAGCTGGTCCAAGTCTGCTGGGTCAGTTTGTACTATCAGGTATCAAGGTAAGACCCAAGTGCAGTCTGTGTGAAGTAACAATGTTTACTGTAACATGGGCAGGCAAACGACAGGTCAAGGCAGGCAGGGGTCAATAATCCATAGGTGGAGCAAAGGTACAGGACGGCAGGCATGCTCAGGCAGGCAGGCTCAGAGTCAGGCTAGGCAAGGGTCAAAACCAGGAGGGTGAGAAAAAGAGAGACTGGGTAAAGCAGGCACTGAGACACAAAACCGCTGGTTGACTTGACAAACAAGACGCACTGGCACAGACAGAAAACACAGGTATAAATACCCAGAGGATAAGTGGGGAAGATGGGCGACACCTGGAAGGGGTGGAGACAAGCACAAGGACAGGTGAAACAGATCAGGGCTTGACAGCACCCTTAAACCGGCCTCTCTCAAAGAGAGACCATGGTTTACAACAACATGATCAATAATTGTGGCCCTTATCTCATCAGAGACCACCGCTCTTGGTCTTCCTCTCCTTTGTCCTCTACACATTCTCCCACTCCCTGCCACTCTTCTTTCCCCACCAACCTGTCTACCTTGAGCCATGTTTCCAAACTAAATCATTCCGAAGCCGTCCTCTTTTGTCTGTTTTGGTAATGAGACCAAAAACAGGACACTTGGGTAGACTTTCAGCTGAAATTGCAATCAGCTGTGTTTGGAATGATTAAATATTCTGCGGAGATGTTCTATATGTTTCAATCTAGTTACTGCAGAAATGCATGACATTTGCCATCATTCTGTTTTGAATGTGTTTTTAACAGTTTTAGAAACAGTGTGTTAGCATTTGAAAACATGCTGCAAATATATAGTTTTGCAGGTCGTGGAGTATGATTGAGAAAAGAGTTAATTGATTTCGGAGAATGTGGTCATTGAATGCATTTTGTGTGAAAGCAATGAAAAATGATTCACAGTTTGGTCCACATACACTTCTGTTTCACTGACTGTGAAGAGTTTTGACAATGTGATTTCAGTTTTGACCAATGCATGTTAGCGATTGAAAAAAACTAAGTGTATGTTTCATTAGTAAAATGGGTAATCGTTCATATATTTTGCTGTTCCTATCCTTCTGTCAGTAACTATCTGGGTTAAGGTCAAAGGGAAGACATCAGAACCAGATATGATATTGACCCTCAGTTTAGGTCAGACATAGGGCTCTATTTAATCCGTATTGCTATTCAGTGTTACAGCGTGATTGAAATTTAAAGGRAATGTTCCCTCGTTAGCGGAGACTGCATTCACGGTAAACGCTGCAGATGTCGGCTCAATAGGAAATGTACTTTTAAATTTCTTTCAGCGATACAGGTTGAATAGAGCCCGTAGTCTTCAAATCCGTGATAGTTGGCAGGATCAGTTAAGAAGGGATAGGGGTAGAGAGGATTACAATAGACATCAGTCAATCATTCTTTGACAGCTCTACAGTATGTCAATGGATGAGCTATAGTAACCTGTGAATGGGCCAGGGATGAGTACATCTCTCTCTCACACAAAGTGCAGCACAATTTGACAGGATTGTAAAAGAGACGAGCTGGCAAGTTATGCACTTGTTAAGTAAAATAGATGATATTTCGGGAAGGATTTAATTCTGGAAACAGTATCCATTGAAATGTTGAAACCACATGAGTAGACTGTGTACTTTCATTTCTCACTCAGGTGTGTGTTGTCTTTTTCCTTTCTGTATTTGTTAGTAGTATTGTGTACTACCTTTTAAATGTTCCCCTGCCCCCTCCCTCCCAGGTGTGTGGTCTGCTCAGGGCCTGGAGATGTCCACAGGGAAGGTCCCGTTCCTGGAGGCGTTGAACGGCAGTACTGTGATTCTACCCTGCACCTACGCCAGCTGTATCGGCATCAAAAACCTCTACTTCAACTGGCAGTACAACGACAACGGCACTATGCAGAAGGTGGGTCAGAGCTGCCCTGGCCCACTGCAGCAACAGCAGCCACACAACAACTACTGTCATTTATGTCAGCTCAGATCTCACACTGATAGCGGCAGGGATATTCAAAGTCAGTGTGGGGAGATCATATTTTCAAGTGTTCTAATTTGTGGTGAAGACCCAATGATTTTTCTGCATCAGTAAGTGATATCTCTAATGTGAGTGTTTTGATTGGAGTTGTGGTCAGATATTGTGAGTGTCAGATGATTGTCGACTGCCTGGTCCTCTCAGGTGTGTGAGTCTGTGATTCCGTTAGACGGGATGGATCCCCATCCAGTGAGTATCTACCGGGAGCGGGTGGATTTTATCGGCACCGGTGATCACAACAACATCTCCATCCTGCTTTGGAACATCACCTTTGAGGACGAGGGCCAGTACACCTGCTTCGGACGCAACCCCAAAGAGAAGGGCAAGAACCACAGCGCTATCTTTACCCTTGTCGTGGTGGACGAGTGTGAGTATTAACTAGCGTTCTCTTTGCTTTACTGCAGGCAGATCATATACTGTAGGTCCTCTGGTGCTGCCAATGGGCAGGGCGGATACTATATGGACCACAACGTCTAGATGTGTTGTGCTGTAGACGATGCACTGTAGGTAGGTACTGTTTGTCTGATCAGCCTCTACCTTCTCCTCTCCCTGGTTCCTTCTCGGCAGTACGAGTGGTGGACAACACTCTCACCATCATAATTGCTTCTGCAGTGGGCGGAGCCATCGCCCTGCTGATGACTTTCATGCTGGTGAAGAACTTCATCCTCTTCGTTCTCTTCAAAATCGAGGAGAAGAAGTGAGTAAGACAGATAGGGCCACAGAAAGTAGCCAACTGGCCATCCACACAGAGGAACACCTTTAGCACATCTTGCCTCCAAACTGTAGTAAAGCATTAATAATGTTGGGCTACAATGTCAAATACGTAGAAAACGCAGGTGTCTCTTCTAACCCTCCTCTCTCCTCTGCTCCTCTCGTCCACAGAAAGATCGAGTGCCTTGTACAATCTTCCTCAGCAGATGAAACAAACAATGTCTCAGGATCCAAAACTTCGAAACCAACGACACCAAAGAAGAAATGAGAGTACTTGCATGTATGTACAACCATATATAAATATACAGTTATATCTATGCATATATTTATATGCACAAACATGTGTACGCACTCATGTGACTCCATGGGCAGGTTTCTTGGGCAGGTTTTTTGGACTGAGAAGCACGTCTGATGGAGATTCTTCATTGAAAGTGTTTGTTAGTCCAATAAGCTTAGGCTGTGTCCGGGAAACCACCCCCATATGTTCAAGTTGATATATTGTTTAAAAGAAAATCTTAAACCTAGGACTGTTTTTCATATGATAATTAAAAAAAAGAGATTCATTGAATATACGCTTGAGACAGGGAATAACGCGATGTAATAATGTTGTTTAAACTGTGCTGGATCCTGCTCCTCTCTTCACCAACCGCATTACCCTGGGCTTAACTGAAACTGTCTACAAATTCAAATATTGTGTTTTGTGGAAACACACAGTCTAATTCAATCTCCAGTGACATTCTTCCACTTCAGATTCAGCTTATTCAGTAATGCTCTGATTCACATAGTTTAGTGTTGTTTAGATAGAATACAATGATATTAACTCTGCCTATCCAAAAGTGATTCATTAAGCCTATTTTATAATATTTAGAAACAAAGGTCTTTAAAAGGGTGATACTGTGGTGAGACGTGAGAAAGGATCCAGTTCAGAACTTAATACACTTTCTTTGCTTGATATAAAGCACTGGTGCCTGTTAGCGCTTCTATCTTCCTCTGCTGATAGGAAGACTAAATACTGCAAAACCATTTACCAAATGCAGAAAAACGCAAGCGAATATTACTGCAAGCTGATGAATGAAATTATAGACAATCCCTTGAAACCAACCCCGTAGAAAAAATGAACCTCTAATAATGCTGCTTTTAAGACAAATAACCTTTTTAATGCATTTATAAGCATGTGAAACCCCAGGGCAGATTTAGAGACACAATGCTTGACAATAGACATGTACTCTCTCTTGTGTTCCTTTCCGGAATCCAAGATTTAACCACATGTAATGTGGTAAGTTCTGTCTGCTTTGAACCTGGATCTAAATCTCCTCATATCATGCCAACCCCTGCTACATCCAGTGTGCCAAGGCTATGCACACTATTTGGTAAAGTGGGTCTTCTGGCATGAACATTAACCCCCCCCCCCAACAGAAATATCCACCACATTTCTTATAGTAAGTCATTTACAAATGGATCTCTCTTTGCTGTACAGAGCACATTCACACACATTCATGTTTTTACACACTGCAATAAGTACCCAGCAGAATTTATGATGGTTCATTCATGGCTCATGATTCAACACAAATTCACCATCTGCAAAAAACAGATATCGATCAGCTACAGTCATTACGGATACCTCCACTAACTACACCATAAAGAGATGCATGGGGCAGCAGTTAAGTTGCAGGTAGAGTGAAAGACTGGAACAGATCTTTACTGGACAGTGTAGAATAGAGACATAACTAATATCCCATATTCAACCCATTTATTTTGCCAAACTGGGATAACCCTGAGAAACCCACGTCTGATCAGGAATGGACTGGGATAACCCTGAGAAACCCACATCTGATCAGGAATGGACTGGGATAACCCTGAGAAACCCACGTCTGATCAGGAATGGACTGGGATAACCCTGAGAAACCCATATCTGATCAGGAATGGAATGTCATTTGGTTCCTAAGTTACTATGGAAACCCATTGCTAGTGAACTACACTGTCAAGATACAATAGTGGCGTTTTTAACACACTGAATGTCTTGTTTTGAAGATACTTCCAGTGTGTGACAGAATTGAGGGAAAACCATGTTCAGGGAAGAAGTTCACGTCTATGTCCATTGTCCAGGAACTTGCTGAATCTGTCATTGTATAAACATAACAAATATACCTCCCTCAATCACTTGCTGAACCTGTTTCTAATGTGGACAACCCCTGGTGTTGCTGTTCCCATAGCATAGCCCTTCAAATAAATGCACTGGCTTGTAGCAATAGCAGGAGGATATTTTGGGCACTTTACCTTAGATATGTATATTCCTCGGCTGTGCTAGACATGTGTGTAAACAGAGATGTGTTGTATCGGTGGAGCAGTGAGCGAATGAACCTAAATGTATATTTAACATGAGGGTAAAGTTGAATGAATGACCTTTGCTATCTTAGATGAGAACAGACCGACACCATGGTTAGGCCATCGACAGTAGTACATGTACTATCTCTGGTTGGACATGGCTTTGAGCTTGTGGCACTGAATCCCTGGCTGATTCATACTCTCCTAAGATAACAGTGATACTATGCAAACACAAACACCACTACGGAGAGGAAGACATCCACGCACTGTAGGACAGGCTGCTGCAGTTCCCTCAATGGGATTTGCTTTCGCAAAGCTGGCCTGACATCACAGCAACATGACTATACTGTAGCTATTGCAGGATTCCAATAAACCATTTTGAGTTCCTTTTACTGTGATAATGTAAGCAATAAAAATGACAAGAGCAACAGTAATCAAAGTGGCATATGGGAAATGGAGTTGATCCAGGGTAGATGAGGAACATAGGCTTATAGTGCAAGGTTATTCAGTCCTTGAGGTCTGCAGCACTGCTAGTTTTCATTGTTTTTAAACGGAGACTGTCTGGTTCAGACCTGTGAAATCACCTGTAAAGAGATTCTGGCCAATCAATTAAGTACAAAGATGAAGTACATAGTGCAGACCTTGCTGCTCAGATTTGAATACTTATTTTGCCTGTAATGCACTGATGTATAAGCTTCCCCTTCTCACTCTGGGAAGCTAGCCTCTTTTTTCTGTTACTACAGTATGTGGCCCTTTTGTCAATGTTTGGAAGGCACATAGTGGTGTCTTCTCTCATGTATAGTTTAGGTCTGTTGTGATGTGTGAAAAGACCTTCAAAGGTTCCTGAATGTTAGAACCTATGGAGCTATGCAATATACAGTGTAATTTAAAGGAGCAACATGTAAGATTTAAGCAATAAATCAAATTGCATCATGTTTTTTTTAAGGAGACTGCTTACAAATGCTTAAAAATGACATAGTACAGCTTACCTTATCACAATCCGAAAAAGATTGTTACAAGGACGAAGAAGTTTTGTACTGCTAATGTTCTTGCTATTGTTGTCAACCTCACAAACGAGAACCAATCGTAATACAGGAAGTTGTACACAACTAATTTGCAGCGTCACGCAGCATTCTAAAAAATAGATTTTATTCTTGTGATATCTATTCCTTTGCTACTACTGGTATGTAATTGACATTTGGCACTAGTTGCAGGTGGAAATGTTACATGTATAACCTCTAAACAAAGCCGAACTGTGAAAGTGACTCACGTGTTCTGTTGAAATGCCCTTACACAGTTCTGGATGACCTAGTACCAACTGTCTTCCTTGTTCCCTTTATTTTGACAACTGTACTGAAAACTGGATAGGTGAAGCAAAAGTTCAATCTTTGTGGTTTGGAAATTCTGAGAACACTTTGTTGTGCCAAGTTGTAGTAGCGGAAATAGTGACCTCGTCCATTATTGCACTTAAGACAACAGAATGTTTGAATCTATAATGTACCCAGACATTACTGACCCCTTAGTCCCACATTCCTCTTCCAACTAATATGAATGTACAGCCATATTTCTCCCATTCCCTCAAATGATGCCTCCCATGTAATCTCTCCATCATGCATATCCGCTCAAATGTTATTTATTATAAAAAGCCACAAGAATCCAATAAACTTTTGAATACAACAGTACGTTGTCTTTTTTTTGCATGTCAAAATTGGACAAGTCGTTATCAATCAACCATAAAATATATATTTTTAATTAAATACATAACTCATACAGTACTTACATCTCTAAGACAATATAAAATAAGAATACAAAGAAACTTTACAGGTCAGTATTGTGAGTCAGTGCAATGTGTATGTCCTTTGACTGTGTGAATGTTTTCCAGAACCAATCAGCGCTCATTGAGAGAGAATACCAGTCAGTTTACAGTAGTTACCGCTGAGAGAAACTGGATTTTCAGTAGTACTTCTGAAAAAAAAGGAGAACCAAATCATATCAGGTAAGGAATTTCAACGACACCTGTAAAAGTGGGAATGCAACACAATGAGGTATCTGTTAACCATCACATACTCTGCAGTAAACCCCAGGGTGCCCCGGGGGGCACAGCCCACCCCCCAGCTCACCACCCCCACCAGCTGCCAAAACCAGACAGTGGGAGTCCCCTTGTGTTCCTGTCACCCTGGGAGAGAAAGAGGGAGTGAGAGCAAAATAAATGGCATTAGAAGATAGATAAATGCAAAGTATGACTACATTGCCAGTGTGATAGTCTAGCAAACTTACTAAAGGTAGACATTTTGTAGGCCTGTGTGTAACGGTGGAGCAGCTTTACCTGAAACGCGTCCACTTTGCCCTCCACCAACCACACTGAGCAGAGAAAGAGGATGAGTTAGAGGCAATCGGCAGTTGAAACAATAAAGCCAATTCCCCACCCGTTTCAGTAAAAAGCTGAGAGATGGGGTGACCTCCATGATATCAAAATTGTATTTTGAACCATGTTAGGACTATATGTTTGTGTATATTTACTTTGTTGACAAAGATTAAGCTTGTTTTAAGCCAAAGTATATTATGTTCGGATGGGGTACAACAGTTAAACTCAGTTTACGAGGCATTGATAAATTACATTCTTCAAGAATCAATGGGTATATATTTATATATATCTCATTCATTTATAAGTCCAAAAATGTATGTAGCAACTGCAGATTGTCCCTTTAAGAGAAAGTAGAGGCAGAGAGAGGTATGGTGAGATGAGAGGATGATGATAGAGAGAAGGTAAAACAGACAGTGGAGTGGGTGCTGTTGGTTTTGCTTGGGAAGGTGGCATTGGCTGTTTGGCTGGACACAGGTGAGCTCAGCCTCTTTACCAGCACAGTCTGCTTTCCCATCACACGCCGTTGATGAACTTCAATGACTGGGAGCAGAAGAAGAACTTGCTGTCGACAAGATGCCAGACTGGAGGAGACGAGTGGAAGATATAGAATGGAGAAGGGTAGAGAGGATGAAAGGGGAAAAGAGAATCTGAAGGTGCAATTCTACAGGCGACATTACAACAGGAATACGATTTAGAGAAACTCCAGACTTTAACTGTAGTTAAAGTTTTTGGAGACATGAGATGGAGAGGAGAAATACTGAAGTAAGCGCCCACGGCCAATATCCCCAGTGTGAACAGTACACAACAGACAGTGATAGGGGTCATCTTCTTAGGCCTCTAGTTTCCTTGGTCCCTCCGGGCCACCATAATCTGCCTCTTCTGGCGTTGAGGCATGATCAGAGCCATCGGTGTGAGGACAGTTAAAGAAGTCAGTTGTAAAAAATAAAATAAAAAAAAAAGATAAAAAGGTTCCTCTCCTATTTGTCACTACTACTACTACTAATAATAATAATACACAGGCTACAGTATGATGTGGCAATATACAGCAATCTGTTTTAACTCACCTCGAGACATATCTAAATGTGTGGGCTTGGTGCTCTTAACAGTAGTGTATGTGAATATAAAGGGAGGGGGGCACAGGGGCTCAACAGTAGAAACAGTATCTTAACCTCTAACATTTATGAAAATCTATATTTTTCATTATATACACACTTGTAGAGTGAAACACACTATGTTCCGTTCTCATATCTTACTATGTGCCCACCAAGCTGTCCTCACTCAGCCCTGATGTCCTCTCTATCAGCTTCTCTCCATAGGAGTCAGGTGGGGCTTCTGCCAAGCTCTAGAAAATAGCCTCCAAACAGACAGATGCCACAATGCCATTACTCTCACAACCACTTCATGTGACCAATCAGCAGTCAGGGCAGGACCTTAGCTGATCAGCTAATTGGTTTGGTGTAAGGAGGTGAGGTGATTAGTGGAATCAGGATTTTTTTGTGCCCTGGCCGGGATAATACCAGAGGCGGGAGACGAAGCGAAACATCTCACTTGCTCCTTTTTTTTCTGGTTCATATACAGTCAATTAGCTAAGCAGGCCAGACCCAGCTGCTAATGAGGGGGTTTGATTAATCACGCCTGTGTAGGTGTGTTTTGCATCATCTGAAATTTGATTGCATTTGATTTGGAACCGGGCTGCCTCCTGGGTGTGATCCAGGTGCCTGCTCTGTCCGACAGCAAAGTAGTCTCAAAACAAAAGTAATTAAGCATATGTAGTAAATAGGATACATTTTTTWAAATAAAAACACTGTCTTCCCAATGAAAACTAGCTTAAATTCTCACATTTATTTAATGGAAAAGAGATTCTGGACGATGCAGCATGCTTGTTGACAACATGACCAACTTGTGCAGATTACTGTTTGATTAAAGAAAGGTGCTCCTCCCTCCCCGCTTTCGCCCGATGACATGACGAGCCCGGATTTAAAAAACCAGGCCAGTGTAAAATAACTCCCTCACATTGGTGCCTATGCAAGAGCCAACCGTCAAAGAGAAACTACCCCTAAAAAACAACTTCTCATTTAGAAAACCGGGTGTGGCATCTACAGTATGAGTCAAACATTTTTTTTCTGTCAAAATGTCCTACAATGTGTAAATAGGATCATTTTGGTGATAAAGTCGGTTGTGACTGCATCACAACGTAAATTAAGGTTGGGTTGTTTCAATCCTGCCCACAGCTGGCAGCACACAAGTAAAACGCTCTGCATGGTCAATCTGACATCTGCAGTYGTAGTACAGCATTTACTGCGATAGGGCCTCCACAGAAGTTAGAACAAACATACTTTTTGCACATCACAAAGCTGTTGTGAAGGAAGTGAGTGTGTTTTCACAGGACCTCCCACCCCCACCAACCAATCATGTCAATGCGGAGCCCTCCACATTATTACTCGATTTGAGAGGTGCACGGCAATGCAGTACGGAGCTTGATTTGGCCTCTGCAATTGTGTCACACTCTCCATACGGAGCCTCCACCACATTTTCAGATCAAGCATAAATTGGCTTTAAATCATCAATTTGGAGTGCAGCTGCACAAGACCCTATTGTAATGCCTGTGATACATTTGGGTTGACTTTGGATCTCTAATATAAAAATCCCAATAGCTCCAAATTTCAATGACTTAAACCTCAAAGCATCTATAAATTGTCATTTACATTGTGTAAATTGACGGTTCCCAACTAACCTTGTAGATGGTTAGACTTTGGATAGTCTAAATAACTGCCACAGCTGAAGCAAATTAGCACAATTATTTAGCTAACCTTTCCCACCTGCAAACACACGAGACACCTAAATCAAACCACACCCCGAAACCAACTCACATTTGAATTCAGTCACGGCCGCTAGCATTTCTTAATTAACCAGATCTAAAACAAGGCCAAATCAAGAACTGCAGTAGCCCTTTAAGCAGACCAGAACTATGACCATTCAAAAAAATTGTAACAGCCTAAGCGGTGGGCCTCCCGAGTGGCACAGCGGTCTAAGGCACTGCATCGCAGTGCAGGAGGCATCACTACAGACCCGGGGTCTCCCAGCTGCGACCGGGAGACCAATGAGGCGGTGCACAATTGGCCCAGCGTCGTCCGGGTTAGGGGAGGGGTTGGCCGGCTGGGATGTCCTTGTCCCGTCTTGCTCTTGCGACTCTGGTGGCAGGCCGGGTGCATGCATGCTGACACGGTCGCCAGTTGTACCACGTTCCCTCTGACACATTGGTGCGGCTGGCATCCGGGTTAAGCGAGCAGTGTGTCAAGAAGCAGTGCGGCTTGGCAGGGTCGTGTTTCGGAGGACGCATGGCTCTCAAGCTTTGCCTCTCCCGAGTTTGTACGGGAGTTGCAGCAATGGAACAAGACTAACTACCAACTTGATATCACAAAATTGGGGAGCAAAAAAGAAAAAGCTGGATGTCTTCATTGAGAAACTATCTTTAATTATACTACAGCACTACAGGCCCAGTGCAGTTACATTCCCCAGCAAGAAAACCAAAAATGTCACTCAAACAGAAGGGAAAACTAAGACTGACTAACAAATGTTGTGAGAGTGAGACTCATTTCTTCAAACAAGTATCTTTATTTAATATCGATTAATTATTGCAATAATGAAGCTGGTCAATCCCACACTCTGAAGTGTGATGCCGAGAGCTCAACGAGCAGAACTGAACCACAGTATTTTATAGTTAAGACACATCCTCCTGAATATGTGACAAACAGATGTCTGGAATAGGTCAAAAGGTTACGATTTGTATGTGAGAAAGGAGTATCCCCCAGCCAGATAGTCTTCACAGTAAATGCTGTTCCAATTGTATAACAACCAAGGTTTGGCCCCTAAGACAAGATTCCTCCCATCAGCCGTTCACACCAGAGACATCTCCTCCCCGGCACCTCACAGTTTACAAACACCAACTCATTCTATGGAATGCAGGCTTCATGTTATATCACCAAGCCATCATAAAGCAATTGCTAACATCAAGCCCCAGAGGCCCAACTCAGTCCCACAGATGAGAGGGTACTCATCAAACCTAATTTGATGCATAAACAGTATTAAAACAATCTTGTCATTTTTCTACCATACAACCAAAACTCAACAGGAGGGGTTCTGAAAGACACTCATGGGGGTGTCCACTGAAAGTTGACTAGCAACTACTGAAACCTAAAAGGCGCCCACTAAAGAAGAGACAAGCAAAATAAAAACCCACACCAAACTTAAAGACAGGAAACAAACCAAAATGGCGGTGCAAAGAGAAAACAAAGCTCAGATAAAGGATTATTTTTCTCGAAACATAAAATGGGTCGCGCCAACTAAAGGCCAGCACAGGTGAAACACCTTCCCACTAATGGGATGGTAACCAACACAAGTGTAACACATACTGACTAACGAGGTGCGCCCTACATGCTAACTTGCTAACGTCCAACCTCGAAATATAAATGAAAAAACCAAAGCCTGTAACAACTGCTTGTCTATCACATAGTTGTCAAAATACCTTATTGATCTCCACTGTGATGATTCTAGTATCCCATTTGAGTAAACTACTGTACATAAGGTATTATTGACTGATATATGCGAGTACATCACCTCCCACTGTAAATTATCTGGATTTGGACATATAGACTAACAGTACATGGTGAGGGGATGTGGTGTGCTTACTGTAAATGTGCTTACTGTATATTACTGGGATGGCTCAGGTATATACCATCATTATCTATATTATTGGTTTATTTGACAGTATATCCCTTTTCATTAACTACTTGACTTATGCTCTGACAGGGTTGTCAAAAGCACACTTATTTTACATCTAGGGCTGTTATTCACCTGCCAACATAGCTTTATCACACAACAGCCCAAGACAAAAAAAGAGAGAACCTTACATGTGTTCATGTGGGCTCTCGAGTGGTGCAGCAGTCTAAGGCATTGCATCTCAGTGCAAGAGGTGGCACTACAGTCCCTGGTTTGAATCCAGGCTGTATCACATCCGGCCGTGATTGTGAGTCCCATAGGGTGGCGCACAATTGGCCCAGCCTCGTCCGGGTTTGGCCGGGGTAGGCCGTCATTGTAAATAAGAATTTGTTCTTAACTGACTTGCCTAGTTAAATAAAGGTTCAATAAAATAAAAAGCATACTGTACAATACAGACTGTGGTTAACACTGCCCTCCCCCATCCCGCCCATATATCCCAGTGCAGTCCTCCTGGCCCTAGAAGAGCAGAGTCAATCCCACATGTACAGTAGCTTACTCATCAACATCCTGCCTCTGCTCCACTGTAGCCCCAAACCCTCTGAAGGTCTGTGCAGGTAGCAGCTCCTGTAGAAACACAGGAGAGCCTGTATCTGGTCTTACTCCTGCTCCCCCCAAGGGTCGAATAAAAACTATTTAACTGCCATTTTCCACCCCCCTCTCCAATGTGCTGTTCTTCTCTCAGAACAGTATCTACTTGTTAGTCCAATGCAGGCTTCCCTCCATTCCACGGGACTGACTGAGGTCCACATTCTTATAGTAAAGCCCTGAATGACAGAATGTAGGGTGTAATGTAATTATTTGGTGAATGATGGTACAGAAGATTTGTTGTTTATGTATGACATTCTAATTTAATTTAACATTCATTTTTATTTTCCTCATTGATCAGTCCTGGAGTTATGATTGTTTTGTTCTGTCATATGTGTAATTCTCAGTTGAAACAGCAGATGAGCCATTGAATGGTCACTGTAGGTCAGGGCTCTCCAACCTTGTTCCCGGAGAGCTACCCTCCTGTAGGTTTTTGCACCAATCCAAACCTGATTATTAGAATCAGGTGCGCTAGATTAGGGTTGGAGCGAAAACCTACAGGACAGTAGCTCTCCAGGAACAGGGTTGGAGAGCCCTGATGTAGGTGTAGTAAAATGTGGCCACTTGGAGGTGTACAGAGAAGAGAACACTACCATTGTCTTTGTTATATGCTTTTATAATATTCAAATGTACATACAAAAATATATTTGTCTGAGCTATCCAAACACAGTGGACAATCTGATACACACACAGGCACACACACACATGTTTGGTTTACTATACCTTTTGGGGACCAAACAATTGATTTCTATTCAAAATCCTATTTTCCCTAACCCTAAACATAACCCCTAACCCATAAACCTAACCCTAATTGTAATCCTAAACCTAAAATAGCCTTTTCCTCATTGGGGACAGGCAAAATGTCCCTACTTGTCCGGGTTTTCCTTGTTTTACTATCCTTGTGAGGACTTCTGACACACACTCACACTCACACACACACACTCACACTCACACACTCATAGTCATACAGTCATACCCTTCTTCTCTCTCAAATCAACATCCTACAGGACCTGTCACACTGACATAAATCACTCGATCCAGAATGTGACAAGTGTTGAAAAAGTACATGTTTTGTCTATTTCAGATCCATGACAGCAAACATGTGACTTCATGTGAGGAGCATACTCAAATAGGCTATTTTTGTTGTGGCGTCATTGATAGAGGTAGAAGTGGCTTTTTGTGCTTTGTGTGTTATTCTTTCTTTCTTTCTTTGTTTTTGACTGGTGTTTAACATTTTCGTAAGCTATAAATACTAATGTGCAATGCTTCGGATGATTGTTTGTTTAATGTGTACATGTCTTTATCTCAATAAACTTTGAATAAAAAAGTATAATAATCTTACTAAACATTCATGGAGTGAATTTGTGTTAATCTTCATAGTTAACATAAGATATTGCATTGTAATTGTATTTAGTCATTCAAATTATCTCTTTAGAAAACAACATTAAAAAAACAACTAGTTAAGTGTGTCTGGCTGTTGTGTGCGTGTCACCCACTTTCCATGGTGGAACCAGTTGGGCCAGTATTGAAGAGGAAAGAAGGAGGTGGAGGGAGAGAGGATTGGATTCCAATGCCTGTGGAACAGACAGAGACTGGACAGAGACTCACGAAGCTATAGGATTTCTCCTGTAGAAGTGACCCAGACCCCAGTGAGACCACCTCAGACCCCAGGCCTCAGACCCCAGGCCTCAGACCCCAGGCCTCCACACACAGATGGAACATGACCAGGTAATTGGATTTACTCTCTTCTATAACTCATCGGACATGTCTATTGGATAATATTGATCTTTTTACTTTTGTTCCTACTTGGTTTGGGAACAAAACATTGCCAGGTCTAGTTTTGTGCCTGGTATGGCTGATAGACCATGCATTTTTTATTTAAATGTGAGATTCGTAGAAGTTTGAGGCATTTAAATGAGTATTTATGTAATTGTATCTTGGCTTTCAATGTTTGCTAGTAAATTCAGTTGTGTTTTACTGACCAGTAATTTGCCATTCGGGTTTGGGTCCACTGAATAGATTGTTGGTTTGGATCCACTGAATAGATTGTAGGTTTGGATCCACTGAGTAGATTGTTGGTTTGGATCCACTGAGTAGATTGTTGGTTTGGATCCACTGAGTAGATTGTTGGTTTGGAATCCACTGAGTAGATTGTTGGTTTGGATCCACTGAGTAGATTGTTGGTTTGGATCCACTGAGTAGATTGTTGGTTTGGATCCACTGAGTAGATGTATTGGTGCAACACTTCTCAGCATTGCTCGCATTACCATAACAACCTTTACAACATGCTTGTGATGCTGATGTGTGTGTGTGTTAGAATATTGCGAAGAACATGCCATGGACTTACAAAAACACCTTCCGCAAATCAATGTTTGTCATACAGATGTTGGATCTTAACTTGATCACTCAGGAAATTCAAATGATCCTTGTGAATCCCTGAAAAATAGCATTTTGCTTTCTCTTCATGCGGGTGCAGTCGAGTCATTGGGATCAGGGCTTGCTATCAAAATAATTTTCTCTCTCGCTCGCTCAAACGCTAGGCCTAAGTCACATCACTGCAACATTAAAATGTTCAAAAATGTATCTGAAATGCCGCCAAACATACAGTGCATTTGGAAAATATTGAGACCCCTTCACTTTTGATACATTTTGTTACGTTACAGCCTAATTCTAAAATGGTCTTAAAAAAAATTCCCTCATCAATCTATACACACAATACCCCATAATGACAAAGCAAAAACAGGTGTTTATAAAAATAATTATCATATTTACATGCGTATTCAGACCCTTTACTCTGTACTCTTTGGCAGCGATTGTAGCCTCAAGTCTTCTTGGGTATGACACTACAAGCGTGGCACACCTGTATTTGGGGAGTTTCTCCCATTCTTCTCTGCAGATCCTCTCAAGCTCTGTCAGGTTGGATGGGGAGCGTCGCTGCACAGCTATTTTCAAGTCTCTCCCGAGATGTTCGATCAGGTTCAAGTACGGGCTCTGGCTGTGCCATTCAAGGGAATTCGGAGAATTGTCCTAAAGCCACTCCTGCGTCATCTTGGCTGTGTGCTTAGGGTCATTGTCTTGTTTGAAGGTGAACCTTCGTCCCAGTCTGAGGTCCTGTGCGCTCTGGACAAGTTTTCATCAAGAATCTTGTCGTGGAGAATTCTTTATTAAGTGAGAGAGACTTATTATTTCTTCAAACAATCAATATTTTTTATTGATTAAGAATTGCAATAATGGAGTTGGTCAACGACCACCCCATCGGTGACCAACTCCATCCAACTTTACAGAGGAATCATGGTTCTTATATAGCTGACACTAAAAATGCTTAGCCATGGCTGGTTCCACCCCTCCCCGGCAGCTTGGGGCATCACAAGCTATCTTGGGTTCATCTTGTTAGTTATGTGCACCAGGTGTTGTTTTACCCCCCAGCTTAGTGTCTCAGATGCAAAGATGATTAGAGACAAAGAGGGGGTTGTTCTACTCCTTCAGGCTATCTCTATCTGGGGCCACACAGAGGCCAACTCATTCTATGGAACGCAGGCTGTAGGTTTTACCACCAAGCCAGCAAGCCCCAGAGGCTTGAGTACTCATCGATGAGAGAGTATTATAACATAATCTTGTAAATGTTCTACCATAATCTCTATGTACTTTGCTCCGTTCATCTTTCCCTCAATCCTGACTAGTCTCCCAGTTCACTTTGTCATTATGGGGTATTGTGTGTAAATTGAGGAGGTAAAAAATGATTCCATCCATTTTAGAATAAAGCTGTAACTGTACATACAGTGCATTCGGAAAGTAAGGGGTCTGACTACTTTCCGAATGCACTGTATATTTCATCAGTTGTGTCTTTTATAGTTCAGGGTCGGGTAGGATTTCGGCTAGAGTTAAACTTCAGATGTAATCATAGAAGTCCTGCCTGTGTTTAGAATTTGATCACGTCCGTAGCCCACTAATGCCATTGAAAACCTACCTGACTCCCTTCTCTCCACAGAACAGTGACCATCCACCCCCATACTACTTAGCAGTAGTGCCCACCCAGCCTCCTCCTCAGTATGGAGAGGTGGTGGGAACAAGAGGGTGGTCTGACACCCCCTCCCAACCTTACTACATCAACCAGCCGATGCCACATGCAAATGTCATCCATGTCTCTCAGAGTGCCCGTAAGTTCCTCACATTCCCTTTAACTTTTTCAATCCTCAACATATATTCCTTCCCCTAACTATAACTACAACTCTTTCTATGAAAGGGCTCCATCTCTCTCTCTCTTTCTAAACCTAAAATGTCCCTGTTTCTCCCCCCTGCAGCCCCTTGTCGTAAGAAAAGCTTATCGTGTGGGAACAGTTCCCACTGTTACAGAGGATCAGGAGAAGCCACCCTACTGCTTGTCTTCCTCGTTATTGCTCTCTGGCTGGGGGGTAACTGGACCAATAACTTACAGAGAACCCATACAGTACAATTATGTGGACATAATGTAACATCATTTAACATGGACATAATGTAACAATACAATATGTCAGAATTTATGACAGAAACATCTATTTCCAAAATCATAAATTCCATATTAAGGGTATGATGTGAATGTAATATACCTGGTATGATATTGCATTGTTTTGGTATACTACCATGGGGACTTCCATGGCTCTGGATATCCTCTGGCCTCTCTCTTTGACCTCTGACCTTTGACCTCTGTCCAGTATGTTATGGCCCATCCCTGGTGTCTGGCCACCTAAGCAGCAGTGAAGCCTACCAGTCCAGCGAGATGGAGAAAGACAGCTGTCCCTCCAACACTGTGGAGTGTGATGGCCAACAGGAATGCAAACTGGGCAGTGATGAGACCAATTGTTGTCAGTATTCTAATAGCTATCACCTAGTTTTTGATGTCAGTAACAAAAACAGAAGGATCCTTTCTGGATCTGTAATGGATTTGTAATGTTCTAACTGAGTGATGCATCTGTGTGATCCAGTAATGTTCTAATTGAGGGATGTATCTGTGTGATCCAGTGATGTTCTAATTGAGGGATGTATCTGTGTGATCCAGTGATGTTCTAATTGAAGGATGTATCTGTGTGATCCAGTGATGTTCTAGTTGAGGGATGTATCTGTGTGATCCAGTGAGGTTCTAATTGAGTGATGTATTGTGTGATCCAGTGATGTTCTATTGAGGGATGTATCTGTGTGATCCAGTGATGTTCTAGTTGAGGGATGTATCTGTGTGATCCAGTGATGTTCTGATTGAGGATGTATCTGTGTGATCAGTGATGTTCTAATTGAGGGATGTATCTGTGTGATCCAGTGGTGTTCTAATTGAAGGATGTATCTGTGTGATCCAGTGATGTTCTATTGAGGGATGTATCTGTGTGTATCCAGTGGGATGTTCTAGTTGAGGGATGTATCTGTGTGATCCAGTGATGTTCTAGTTGAGGGATGTATCTGTGTGATTCAGTGCGGTTGTAATTGAGTGATGTATCTGTGTGATCCAGTGCGGTTCTAATTGAGTGATGTATCTGTGTATTATCCAGTACGGTTCGGGTCGAACGGGGCTCTCCAGGTGAAGACAAACAGCGTTGGTAGTTTCCTCCCTGTATGTTACAGTGGCTGGAACAAGGGCCTGGCTGACCAGACCTGTGCACAACTAGGCTTCAGAGCGTAAGATCTTCCGCTGTTTTGCTGCCCTCTTTTGGTCTAAAGATTGAACTGTGCAAACCTGTGTGACCATACCCATCAAATAAATCTAAATCAAATCACATTTTATTCATAATGTACACAGTTTAATGAATGTATAAAAGGTGCATGATATGCTTGTGTGCTAGTTCCCTCAATATTTCAGTACAATAACCAATAATCAATGGGTTTAGTGGTGTGAGGTAGTGATGTGGGGACGTGTATATGAACTCCCTGCATCTATTTATTTAGGAGTCATAGCACTAGCAGTGTGAAAGATGGGTCCTCTACCACTCTCACTGTGACAGGGCAGACCTGCAACACCATCCAGGGAAAGGTGTCAGTAAAGTGAGTGCTCCTGGACATACTCAACAGCCCTTTGCATATGTCACACACTGAGTAAACATTTACATGTACATAGCTGCGGGAAGTAGGGATGCTGCAGCACCCCCTAAATAATCAGAATATATACACAAAAATATATATAAATACATTTAAATTTGTATTTATTTATATATATATATTTTTTTTGTGTATGTATTCTGATTATTTATCAGAGCCAAAAATGTCACCATTAGATGGCGTGAGTAAGGCAAATAAAACATGTGACCTCATTGGTGATCTGATTTAACTGTGCGTTTCTGTCTGTGCTCAGTAGCTCATCTTGCCTCAACAAGGACACTGTATCCCTGCAGTGTATCAGTGAGTAACTGTCTTTACATTCTCACAGTTCATACACAAAGGCAACCAGTGGTGTTTTAAGGCTGGATAGAGTTTCATCTAGCTCTCCTGATGAACAGAGGACCAAATACAAATCCCCATGCTGTATTAGGACTACGGACCAACTTACTCCCTCTCTCTGTCCACATGGTAGACTGTGGCCGGCAGCAGTCGTCCAGAATCATAGGGGGCTCTGCAGCGAATCTGGGCGATTGGCCTTGGCAGGTCAGTCTCCACTTTCAGGGCTTTCACACCTGCGGAGGCACCCTGGTGGCTCCTGACTTTGTGGTGACAGCAGCCCACTGCTTCCCCAGGTCAGTACGGCAGACAACACAGCAGACAATGGACAAGGAACTGTAATGAGACAATGTAAAACAGAACAGTAATGACATTATCAAACAGAACATATAGAATAGCCCTGAAATGTAACAATGCTAAGACAAAAGAACTGGGCTATAACAGAACAGATGCAAAGACAGAACAGATCTGGAAGTGAACAAAGCTAACCAAAGTGAGCTAGCTAAGACTGAACAGTGCTTAGGATGAACATGGCTAAAACAGTTATTAGTGAGGAGTTAAATTACCTAACAACTCTTCTATCTCTAGGAAAGACTCATCGTACCTGGTGCCCAATAACTGGCGTTTGTACATGGGCATGGTTTCTCAGACGATGCTGCCTGTCCCTGAGATGGTGGAGAAGATCATTGTCCATGAGAGCTATGATGACAACACCAACAACTATGACATTGCCCTGCTTAAACTCACACATTACGTAGACTACTCCAGTGAGTTCACCTTTAACCTAATAATATTACATGATTACTGATGCACATTACACCATACTGGATCACTATTATCTTTGATCGTCATAATTAACGTGTGTGTGTGTGTTGTTTCAGACAGCATCCAGCCTGTGTGCCTGCCTGCCTATGACAAGACCGTCTCTCCTGGGACAAAATGCTGGACCTCTGGATTTGGGACAACAGAGGAGGGGACAGGTGAGAGTCACAGGGACTGGCACAGGGGGGCGACTGTTAGGTTCTGTTTGACATTGGGGTGAACATGAAGAGGAAATAGAAATACAGCATGATATGTGATGTAATTAAGGACTAGAAAACAATCTGGTGTGTTATTCTATATGGTGATATCTGTTTGTTTTTTTGCTTTGTGTTCAGCCCGTGGATCCACAAGTCTTATGGAGGTGACTGTGGACATCATTGACTCCAGTGTATGTAACAGAAACACAGTCTACAATGGCCAGGTCTCTCAGAACATGTTGTGTGCTGGAGATATAAAGGGAAGCAAGGACTCCTGCCAGGTGAGTAAAGAGGACACTAGGACCCATCAGAGAACCACAGACAGTAGCTACTTCCACACAGCTTCTTACATGATGTCCACAAATCTCATCCTGTGTCGCTCTATTCCCTCCTTCCCTTTTCTTCTCTCCATCTTCCTCTCATCTCCATTTCCATCTCCCACTCCCCCTACCGCTCCCTTCCTCCACTAGAGGGACAGTGGAGGTCCTCTGGTGTGTAAGGACTCAGACCAGCGCTGGTACCTGATGGGGGTGACCAGCTGGGGGGTAGGCTGTGGCAGGAGGAACATGCCGGGGGTCTACAGTCGTGTCAGCCGCCTGCTGCCCTGGGTCTACAGTAAGATGCAGGTAGGGAAAGGAGCACCCAGGACCACTGGGAAGACACATGCACAACCTCCGCACTGGGGTGGAATTCTATCAATAATTCAATCATTTTCATTTGTACTGCTTCAGAGGGCACTTATATTCATTTAGATATTTTACATACAGTATCATTAGTTCAACTTAGAACTGTGAAACCTAATTATAGCTAGCTGTCAGAATAAGGATTGAGTAGGATGGTGTTATTAGTAATGTGACTCCTGAACATGTTCCTTCTACTCTCCATCTCCCAGCAAGCAAGACCGTGATGTGATCACAGCTGCTCTCATCCAAGGATGTTCAGCATGTCTTTTGGACCTGACAATGAGACTGGTGTGAACCCTTCAACACTGGCAGGGAATGGAAGGCTTGCAAGATTGTTTCCCTGAAACAGTATTGAGCATATCTATATTTGTGACATATTTTATGAGGAATGTCTTTTACTCACACTGCAACCTCTTATAAAGCTATAAACCTGTCTCAGGATATACTCCAGGTTCACATGGACTTTACTGATGCTACAGTGAACTACACTTGCTGTTTTCTATGGCTGAGAGTTGTGAAACTGAAGAAAATTTATCAGGAAGATTTTTCTAATCACTTTAACGTAACACTAATTACCTTATGGCACTGATGATTCCTTGATTGTTTGTTGATTGTTTCAACTTATGTACACTTTTTGGTGTGATGTGTGTGAATTATCGAATCTGTTTTTCCATGTCTATCACTGTGTGTCAATTGGAATTATAATTTATTTTGTCATTATTTGAGTCAGAATGTTTTACTCATACTCTAAACGCCAGGATTCAACTTCATGAATGATATTGAATATCATTCTTCTGGTGTTAATCAATAGCTGACTAGAGCACGAGGGTTTAATTGTCTATTGACTGCAGTGGAGAGTATGGATTTACCAGTGACCTCAGTACATGAGTGTAGTTGAGATGAATGGAAGCTGATGGTTGATGGCTGCAGGCCTGTAAATAAGTCATTTCCCACTGGTAACACACTGGTTGAATCAACGTTGTTTCCACGCCATTTCATCACAATTACGTTGAACCAACGTGGAATAGACATTGAATTCATGTCCATGCCCAGTGGGCTGTTAATCCTCCAACAGGCATCATTGACAAACTAGGTCCATAAAATGTTGAGTAATCAATGTGACAATGTGTATGTTTATCCCTGTTTCATTTTGTTTGCTTCCGTTTAAGAAATGTTTTTCAACAGAATCAGCGCAATGAATACACCCCCGATCAGACACAAACACAGTTCATTTTCATAGCAGCCACATACAAAGAGCTCGTTGTATGTGTGTATATATATATATACTGACCAAAAATATAAACGCAACGATGTCACAAATTGCTGTACAGAAATCCAGCCTAAAACCCCAAACAGCAAGCAATGCAGATGTAGAAGCACGGTGGCTTGGAAAAAATCCCTAGAAAGGCTGGAACCTAGGAAGAAACCTAGAGAGGAACCAGAATCTGAGGGGTGGCCAGTCCTCTTCTGGCTGTGCCGGGTGGAGATTATAACAGAACATGGCCAAGATGTTCAAACGTTCATAGATGACCAGCAGGGTCAGATAATAATAATCACAGTGGTTGTAGAGGGTGCAACAGGTCAGCACCCCAGGAGTAAATGTCAGTTGGCTTTTCATAGCCGATCATTCAGAGTTAGAGACAGTAGGTGCGGTAGAGAGAGAGTCCAAAACAGGAGGTCCGGGACAAGGTAGCACGTCCAGTGAACAGGTCAGGGTTCCATAGCCGCAGGCAGAACAGTTGAAACTGGAGCAGCAGCATGACCAGGTGGACTGGGGATAGCAAGTAGTCATCAGGCCAGGTAGTCCTGAGGCATGGTCCTAGGGCTCAGGTCCTCCGAGAGAAGAGAAAGAGAGGGAGAAAGAGATAAAGAGAGAGCGAGAATTAGAGGGAGCATACTTAAAATTCACACAGGACACCGGATACTCCAGATATAACAGACTGACCATAGCCTCCCGACACATAAACTATTCCAGCATAAATACTGGAGGCTGAGACAGGAGGGGTCGGGAGACACTGTGGCCCTGTCCGACGATACGCCCGGACAGGGCCAAACAGGCAGGATATAACTTTGCCAAAGCACAGCCCCCACACCACTAGAGGGATATCTTCAACCACCAACCTACTACCCTGAGACAAGGCCAAGTATAGCCCAAGAAGATCTCCCCCACGGCACGAACCCGAGGGGGGCGCCAACACGGACAGGAAGATCACGTCAGTGACTCAACCCACTCAAGTGACACACCCCTCCTAGGGATGGCATGGAAGAGCACCAGTAAGCCAGTGACTCAGCCCCCATAATAGGGTTAGAGGCAGAGAATCCCAGTGGAGAGAGGAGAACCGGCCAGGCAGAGACAGCTAGGGTGGTTCGTCGCTCCAGCGCCTTTCCGTTCACATTCACACCCATGGGCCAGACTACACTCAATCATAAGACCTACTGAGGAGATCTTCAATAAAGACTTAAAGGTCGAGACTGAGTCTGTGTCTCTCACATGGATAGGCAGACCATTCCATAAAAATTGAGCTCTATAGGATGAATGAGTTTTTCCCCAAAAAAGGGCTTTATTACAGACAGAAGTATGAATTAATTAAATCAAAAGCTTACCTTGACTTGGAAGAGTTCCAGAGCATCCCTCTCTGTTTGAGCCGGGTATTAAGTGGGCTAAACTAGCTAGCTGCAATCGACGCTAACTAAGTAAGTGAAAATGAAAAAAATATATACTACGAAATATAGCTTTCTCTCTCACGCGCTTCTCCTTAATATTATTATTATTATTATAATTTTTTTCAAATATTGTCTTTGTCTCCGAGGTAAGTACTCACCACATTTTATGCACTGCAGTGCTAGATAGCTGTAGCTTATGCTTTCAGTACTAGATTCATTCTCTGATCCTTTGATTGGGTGGACAACATGTCAGTTCATGCTGCAAAGATCTAATAGGTTGAAGGACATCCTCCGGAAGTTGTTATAATTACTGTGTAAATCTATGGAAGTGGTTGAGAACCATGATCCTACTAGGTTTTGTATTGAAGTCAATGTACCCAGAGCAGGACAGAAGTAAGCTATCCGCCAACTACACCATGGTGCTACCCTACAGAGTGCTGTTGAGGCTACTGTAGACCTGTTTTTATTAATAATTTGGTGATGTGAATATATTGAGTGTAGTTTATTTCACTTTTTATTTTCATGAAATTCACTGAGGAGGATGTTCCTCTCCTTCCTCCTCTGAGGAGCCTCCACTGGTGCAGGGGCTTGTGTCGCATGAGTGCGTGTGTGTGAACTTAGTGTGTGTGTTTGCATGAATGAACATGCTATACAAAAGAAACACAGAGAATAAACTTGTATTTCTCCATGACCAAACATCCAAATGGGTCTCTCATTCCTAGAGAGTTGTTCTTCAGCTCTGTGCCCTAGTCCTCTTCACTAATCTCAGAGGATATGGATGTGTTTGCACTGCCTTTACTCTGTCCTTCAAGGCTCAACCTCTGGTCTCTGGCTCTGGTATGTTGAGCATTCTGCCTGAGACATTAAATAGTACAAATTCCCATTTTATCTTATCCACACTCTCAAAACCATTAACTTTCCACTGAGGAAAGTGTCTAATCTAGAGCTGTTTGTCAGGGTGACATTAAGACAGAGAATGTGTCTCATCTTATCTTAGATGACCCGAGCACAGATTGCCTATTACTTCATAGTTATCATTGTGGGCTTAAATGTTTAACTAGCAGTTTTACTGTGTATTATGCATTTTTAATGATTCWGTCAGTATTAGAAGTCAACTTTAACACTGGTGTTTGACCCTAGCTACAGATTAAAACTTAACTATTCACTCACCCAGAGCTACAGTGCCTTGCAAAAGTATTCACCCCCGTTGACATTTTTCCTATTTTGTTGCATTACAACCTGTAATTTATWTATACAAAATAGTCAAAATTGGTGAAGTGAAATGAAAAAAAATTACTTGTTTCAAAAAATGTTTTTAAAAAAAGATGTAAAACTGAAAAGTGGTGGGTGCATATGTATTCACSCCCTTTGCTATGAAGCCCCTAAAAAGATTTGGTGCAACCAATTACCTTCAGAAGTCACATAATTAGTTAAATAAAGTCCACCTGTGTGCAATATAATTGTCACATGATCTGTCACATGATCTCACTATATATACACCTGTTCTGAAAGGCCCCAGAGTCTGCAACACCACTAAGCAAGGGGCACCACCAAGCAAGCGGCACTATGAAGACCAAGGAGCTCTCCAAACAGGTCAGGGACAAAGTTGTGGAGAGGTACAGATCAGGGTTGGGTTAAATATCTGAAACTTTGAACATCCCACGGAGCACCATTAAATCCATTATTAAAGAATGGAAAGAATATGGCACCACAAAAATCCTGCCAAGAGAGGGCAAAGAGACCAAAGATAACCCTGAAGGAGCTGCAAAGCTCCACAGCGGAGATTGGAGTATATGTCCATAGGACCACTTTAAGCTGTACACTCCACAGAGCTGGACTTTATGGAAGAGTGGCCAAAAAAAGCCATTGCTTAAAGAAAAGAATAAGCAAACACATTTGGTGTTCTCCAAAAGGCACGTGGGAGACTCCCCAAATAAATGATGAGACTAAAATGTTGCTTTTTGGCCATCAAGGAATGTCTGGTGCAAACCCAACACCTCTCATCACCCTGAGAACACCATCCCCACAGTGAAGCATGGTGATGGCAGTATCATGCTATGGGGATGTTTTTCATCAGCAGGGAGTGGGAAACTGGTCAGAATTGAAGGAATGATGTATGGTGCTAAATACAGGGAAATTCTTGAGGGAAACCTGTTTCAGTCTTCCAGAGATTTMTTATATTTTACCTTTATTTAACTAGGCAAGTCAGTTAAGAACAATTTCTTATTTTCAATGACGGCCTAGGAACAGTGGGTTAACTGCCTTGTTCAGGGGCAGAACGACAGATTTTCACCTTGTCAGCTCGGGGATTAGATCTTGCAACCTTTCAGTTCTAGTCCAATGCTCTAACCACTAGGCTACCTGCCGCCTCAATTGTCACATGATTTGTCACATGATCTCAGTATATATATCCAACTTGAAGGAGCTGGAGCAGTTTTGCCTTGAAGAATGGGCAAAAATCCCAGTGGCTAGATGTGCCAAGCTTATAGAGACAAATCAAATCAAATCAAATCAAATCAAATCAAATTTTATTAGTCACATACACATGGTTAGCAGATGTTAATGCGAGTGTAGCGAAATGCTTGTGCTTCTAGTTCCGACAATGCAGTAATAACCAACAGTAATCTAACCTAACAATTCCACGCTACTACCTTACACACACACACAAGTGT